>NC_069805.1:3180533-3487783 GCF_027406575.1 Nycticebus coucang
CCACAGAGAACTCAAATGTGTTAACAAGAAAAGAACAACTGATAGCATTTCAGGGTGGGCAAAAGACTTGAAGAGAAACTTATCTGAAGAAGACAGGCACATGGCTTACAGACACATGAAAAGATGCTCATCATCCTTAACCATCAGAGAAATGCATATCAAAACAACTTTGAGATATCACCTAACTCCAGTAAGATTAGCTCACATAACAAAATCCCAAAACCAGAGATGTTGGCGTGGATGTGGAATAAAGGACACACTTCTACACTGCTCGTGGGAATGCACACTAATTCGTTCCTTCTGGAAAGATGTTTGGAGAATCCTTAGAGACCTAAAAATAGACATGTCATTCGATCCTATAATTCCTTTACTAGGTATATACCCAGAAGACCAAAAATCACATTATAACAAAGACATCTGTACCAGAATATTTATTGCAGCCCAGTTCATAATTGCTAAGTCATGGAAGAAGCCCAAGTGCCCACTGACCCACGAATGCACTAGCAAATTGTGGTACATGTATACCATGGAATTTTATGCAGCCTTAAAGAAAGATGGAGACTTTACCTCTTTCATGTTTTACAAGGATGGAGCTGGAACATATTCTTCTTAGTAAAGTATCTCAAGAATAGAAGAAAAAGTATCCAATATACTATGAAGCTAATTTATAGCTTTCATATGAAGGCTATAACCCAACTATAGCACAAGAATATGGGGAAAGGGCCAAGGAAGGGAGGGGAGAGGGGAAGTTAGGGTGGAGGGAGGGTAATTGGTGGGGTCATACCTACAGTGCATCTTAGAATGGGTATAGGTGAAACTTACTAAATGCAGAATAAAATGTCTACATACAATAGCTAAGAAAATGCCATGAAGGCTATATTAAACAGTTTTATGAAAATATTTCAGATTGTATATGAAACCAGCACATTGTACCCCTTGATTGCACTAATGTACACAGCTATGATTTAATAAAAAAAAAAAACTATAAAAAAAAGAAAACCTAAAAATATTAAAAACTTAAATGTCAGACCCAAAACTTAAAAACTACTAGAAGAGGAAACATTTTTAAGATCTCAAAAGTACTGGCAACAAAAAATTAAACAAATGGGACTATAAGATTCAATAGCAAAGGAAATTGTCAACAAGGTGGAGATAATCCGTAAAATGAAAACCTCTATGGAATTCATTTTCCTTAACCAAGAGCAGTAACAATACTAGATACTATCACACAAAGATGATGACAGGATAGGAAACTGATAGCAACTTATGCAAGAGGTCAAAAGGCTTCAGTTCCTACTTTGTGGAGGATAAATGATAGTCCAAACTGGGCTCTGACCACTCTCTATGGACAGTCACCTATCAGACAACCAGGCACAGATCACAAGAGATTAGAAACAGTGCACAGAAGAGTGCTCAGTCAATGTAAGTTGTCATTGTCAACAGCCATCTTGGAAGGGGATGAGTAAGGTGGTGGAAAAGGTAGAGAGTTGTGGAAAAAGCCTGAGTCCGAGTCTTTTCTCCCATCTGCAATCCAGGCCTACTCTGTCCTCTCTCAGAAAAATACCAGGGAGGTCTGCCACATGGCTTTAACTCTTCACACCTGTGCTCCAACTCTAAACAGTCACTTCCCTTTCACTCCCTACACAACACATGCAGCCTCATAATAGAGTTCAAAACTTCTCTCTCCTTTGCTAATCAGAATCCAAAAGAGCTCATTAAAATCTCTCCAGTTACCATGTCCTGCATTATAACACAATTGATATCAGAGATAAGTGAGCAAAACTGAAATATACCAAAGAGGCCTACCTGCATAAACAATGAACTTCAGAGATGCCTTTCTTTTCATCCTTTGATTGAACACAGGCCAACAAAGAGATAGTAGCAAGAAAAGGGCTAATGTAAACATTCTAATGGAATGCCAGCCCAATATCCTGATGTGGAGGGGAATGCCTTTACTCTTAAAGTTACTCTGCCTGCACTATCCCTGCCCTTCTTTGTATGACTAACTCCCCCATCAGAAATAGCTGTCACTCCAGAAACACATATAGAGTCGCTTACCTCATAGCCAAGCCTGGATGCGCGCTGCAAGAGGGTTTCACCAGCATTCTTATTGACAAAAAGTTTCCGCGCTCCAGGTGGTATCAAGCAAGACTGAATGTTTTCTTGAGGAGAATTAGAGCATGGCAGCTGCATAGACTGGGAAGCTGGTAGCAACTTCTCAAAGTGTTTTGGTTCCTGCTTGACTGATGACAAGTCACAGTCCGATCTGGGCTCTGGCCACTTTCTGAATCTCTGGACAGTCACCTATCATAAAACCAGGTAGGCCACACAGTTAAAGCTGTGTCCTTCCAACTCCAGCCACCTCCCTTCTTCCTCCCCATATGAAAAACCTGCAGTGGAACAAAAATGTGTTATCTTTCTTGGGAAGTAGGATGTCAAAGGGAGAACTGCATAGATGGAATGAATATAAATCTTAACAGTTTGCAGTTTCACCACCATCCAGGGAAAGTACACCTATAAGACAGGGGAGCTATATTTGACAGAGGATTCAAGAAAAGCTAACCCTGAAAATAAGGCAAGAGAGAGTAAGGGTCAAGTAAGGGCAATACCTGGCCATCAGTTTTCTCCCTATAGTGGTCCCCTGTCAGCGCCAACTCCTGTCTAGGCTCCTGTGGTATCAAATGCTTGGTTTTGCAGTGTCTCTTTCCAGATGGCTTCTCACTGTTGTCTGTGTATTTCTGTTGCAGGGAAACAGCCTGGAAATCCTCTTTTTCATCTGTGCACAGTACATCTGTTTTAAGGGTTTCTTTAATTTTTTGCTGCTTGGCAGGTGACCTCAGACTTTTCTGAGTCTGCTTTTTGCCACTTTCACTGGTAGATAAAAGGTTCTTCAAGGGTGAAGAACAGGAGAACACAGGCAAGCCTAAATATGGTGAGAAACGGCAAGGTGTCAGGAGGGTAGGAGGAAAGGAACATTACACAACTGTACCTGATGCGGAGAGAAAAACCCCATTGTTAACACTGATCACTGGAGTATTTTTAGTTTTGAAAGGTACACTAATCATGTTTCAAGGCAATAACATTCTAATTATTCCATATTCAAACCACAAATAAGTTAACACTCAAAATGTCAAGTGGCAAGTTTCTTCTTAGGGCTCAGACAAAAAGAAGCCTCTACTTTCTAGAAGGAAGTGCGAAGGCTAGTCAAGGATGGCCTCCACATACCTTGTTCATTGCCAGTGGATCTGACTGACTCCTCGGAACAACTTCTGTTACCTTTGGCCTCTGCCCTTTTCCTTCCGGTTTTCTCTTGAGTGATGTTATTCCCTTGGGCAGTGACCTCAGACTGAACTGTCTGTGTCACTTCTTTCCTGCCTTGCTGGCTAGGTTTCCTCTCTGCTATTGACATCTTCTGGTCACACCATTGTCTAAGGTGTAGCAAGTGTCGTTTTTTAGGATGGAGCCCTGTTAATTAAATGCACAGCTTCAGGTTGATCAGATCACTACTGTGGGTCTTTAAGTGGTTAGAGGAATCACTTGTCATTTTTCTCTCAGGCCACTATTACAGGGGGAATACAAATTGTCTTATATATCATTAATGGGAGTAGGGGTAAATGTAGGGATGTGGTCATTATCTAGGCTTCAGTATATCACCGAGCCTTGTTAATACAGTATTCCTTTACCAATTCTGTTCAAAGAAGCATGGCTCACATTCATACCTCCTGTCTGTTCATCTTAGCTAGACAGAAAGGCCCTCAGAGCAAGAATCCAAAGCCAATGGAACTCACCTTTAGAAACTCGTCTTTGCTTGGCTTTCAGCAGAGGGTCCTCTGGCAGCTCTTCCACAGTAGTCTCAACGTGGCTGCTGTAATCTGAGATTTTGTGTTTTCTGTCCAGCTGGAGAGTGAGACTATGTGGCATTTCTGATGACATCTCACTAATGGACAGCTCTCTCACTGGCTGCCTCTCCATGAAGTATGTCACAGGAGGATCTTTATCCTTTGTGTCTTCAAAGGGATCACAGTGTTTGTTTCCATCACTATTGTTGCCTAGGGGAAAGAGATCAATATTCACTAAGTTCACCAGGGAACATTATGAATCAAGAGGGATAGAAGACAAAGTGTCAAAAGAAACTCAAATACCTGATGGGCAAAAACAACCATCTCTTCTAAGGGACTCTGAAACTACAGCCTAGACCACACCAACCAACTCCAAGACAGGCAGACAGAGGCAGAAAACCCAGACAAACCCAGCATTCTTCAAAGAGGGGCCTGGAAAGGTCTAATGCCAAGGTTTTCTAATACATACAAAAATTTAGAGACAACTTCAAAGAACTCAATTTGATGACGGTTGTACATTATTTGAAGGGAAAAGGTTATCACTCAAATGGAGGGGGGGGCTGCTCCCATTTGTATACAAGACAACGAACCCCAATAGAGAGACTTATCACCCTGTCTTGCACTTCTCTTCACACCTTTCCTCATATACAATCATCTGCAAACAAGGCCCCATGACTTTCACTATTGGTTGTCCTTTCTATGCCAAGCCAATGCTTACAAAACTTCTCAATCCAGCACCCTTGTGCTCAGGCTAGCATTCCCAAGGGGCTTTTCCCTGAATAATCTCAGTCCAACATCACTTCCTAATTTTGTCCTACCTCAACAATCTACTGCTTTGCTGATCATAAATTTCTAATACTTAGTTAATTACCACAATAAGGTTAATGTGTTTGTTCTTGGCCCACTCAAATAATCCTGCATATCGCTAGGGGTATGAGCACTGGGAATTTGGTAATATTAACCTAGGTTTCACAAGTCAATTCTAGATTAAATAAGTTGACAACGACAACAAAAAAAAAACAGCCGCGCATTGTGGTGGGCGCCTATAGTCCCAGCTACTTGGGAGGCTGAGGCAAAAGAATCACTTAAGGTTGCTGTGAGCTGTGATGCCATGGCGCTCTACTGAGGGCAATAGAGTGAGACTCTACATATGAGATATCTCATATGTTAAAATCACCCTTTTTGTCCCATACCACTTCAAATGTCACTCCTACTCCTGACAAGTCTTCCTTATCCCTCATCAACTTCTCTTGGATTAGTGGGAGTCAGCTGTGGGGTCAAACTTCACCCTAGCTTTGGCCATACTTTGTTTTCAGTAGTAGCAGAATCCATTCACTACCTATTTAAGGGTGTCCCAAGGGAAGATGAGCTGTGAATACTCTTGTAAAGAAATGGCAGAATCTCCTCAAACATTCTTTCACCTTCTCACTCACAACAGTGCACCACTGGGTGGCACCTATAACTCAGTGGGTTGAAACCTGGCCCTGGCCCTGGCCAGCTAAAAGAATGACCACTGCAACAACAACAAAAAAAAATAGCCATCCATTGTGGTTGGAGCCTATAGTCCCAGCTACTTGGGAGGCTGAGGCAAAAGAATCACTAAAGTCCATGAGTTTGAGGTTGCTGTGATCTTGATGCCATAGCACTCTACTGAGGGCAATATAGTGAGACTCTACAAAAAAAAAAAAAAAGGGCAGTGCCTGTGGCTCAGCAGGTAGGGCGCTGGCCCCATATGCTGAGGGTGGCGGGTTCAAACCCAGCCCCGGCCAAACTGCAACAACAACAAAAAAATAGTCGGGCGTTGTGGCTGGCGCCTGTAGTCCCAGCTACTTGAGAGGCTGAGTCAAGAGAATTGCCTAAGCCCAAGGATTTGGAGGTTGCTATGAGCTGTGTGACGCCACGGCACTCTACCGAGGGCTATTAGGTGAGACTCTGGGCGGCACCTGTGGCTCAGTGAGTAGGGCGCCGGCCCCATATGCCGAGGGTGGAGGGTTCAAACCCGGCCCCGGCCAAACTGCAACAAAAAAATAGCCGGGTGTTATGGCGAGCGCCTATTGTCCCAGCTACTCAGGAGGCTGAGGCAGGAGAATCACCTAAGCCCAGGAGTTGGAGGTTGCTGTGAGCGGTATGACGCCACGACACTCTACCAAGGGCAATAAAATGAAACTCTGTCTCTACAAAAAAAAAAAAAATAGTTCACCATGTGAACTGATATGGCTGGCACAGGCATTCTAGAGCATACCACCTCAGGTTTCTGTCAGTACACTTGATACTAGGTAGAGATTCTTCTGTTACAACAGTAGGAGAAAACACACAGGCTGCCCAAATGTAGATGAGATGATCACTGCACTTGGCACGGCATAGGCATTATTTTCTTATTATTGTTCTGTGATCTTCTTAACTGAATGGGCAGTAGCACTGTGATTTTACAGCTCAACCCCTCAGTTGTAAAGTGAGATTATTACTGCCAATGACTGATGCAAGTTATCCTCACAAACACAGGCTTAGTTGGACAAAAAGAAAGGTCAGAGAAATTACTTACAAAAAAAGACTTAACACCTCCCCCAGATTAGCTTGAATTTTTAACACCAATATTTACAAAAATGTAAGATAAAAACTGCTTTGATTTGAACATGTCCCTCAAAATTCATGTGCTGGAAACTTAATACTTATGTAACAGTATTCAGGCCTTTAAAAGGTGAGGTTTCATGAGAATTTCCTGAGACCTCCAATCTCGTAAATGGGTCAATGCCATCCTTGTGGGAGTGGTTCCTTATTAAAAGAATAAGTCTGACCCCCTTTTGCCCATGTCATTCCAACATGTTATGATGCAACAAGAAGCCCTTCACCAGACAGAACCCTTCTGCCTTGCACTTCCCAGACTCCATCCAGAAAGTTAGACCAATAAACTTGTTTATAAGCCACAGAGTCTCTCTCTTTTTTTTTTTTTATTAAATCATAGCTGTGTACAATAATGCAATAATGAAGTACAATGTGCTGGCAGAGTCTCTCTTTCTTTGGAGACAGAGTCTCACTTTTTCACCCTTGGTAGAATACTGTGGCATCACAGCTCACAACAACCTCAAACTCTTGGGCTCAAATGATTCTCCTGCCTCAGCCTTCCAAGTGGCTGGGACTATAGGCGCCCGAACAATGCCCAGCTATTTTTTTAGAGAAGAGGGTCTTGTTGTGGCTCAGGCTGGTCTTGAACCTGTGAGTTCAGGCAATCCACTTTTCTTGGCCTCCCAGAGTGCTAGGATCACAGGCAAGCCTCCTAGTCTTTAATATTGTATTATAATAAAATGAAATAAAACAGACTAAGGCACTAAACTGGTTCTGAGAAGGGGATGCTGCTGCTATACCTGAAAATGTGGCAGTGGCTTTGGAGTTGGGTTAGGAACAGAGACGACAAGAGTTTTGAGGAGCAGTCTACAAAAGACTTACTTCCATAAAGGGAACACCAAGGGTGATTCTGGTGAGGGCTCAGAAGAAACAACTGTAGAAAAACTTTGAATCTTCTTAGAGATAATCGGAGTTGTGATCACAATGTTTTTAAAAATATGAATAGTAAAGACAGTTTTGATGAAGTGTTAGATGAAAATGAGGATTATCTTATTGTAAACTGGAGGAAAGGGCATCCTTGCCAAAACAGATGCAAAGAACTTAAAAGGACTGTGTTCTTGTTTAGAGACTTTTGGAAGGCAGAATTTAAGAATAGTAAAGTAGGACATCTGGCAAAGAAGCATCTAAACAGCAAAGCATTCAAAGTATAGCAAGAATTCTTTTGGTCACTTACAATACAATGAGTGATGAAAAATAATTTAAAAGTAAAGGAAAGCATAATAAAAAATGTTTAAACTCTAACTGTACTATGTAAAGAATATAAAGGGTGTTTGAAATAGAATACCGAGACACAGCAAAGTGATCATTTGGTAAAGAAACTAAGAAATGACCTTAATGGCATTCCAGAGATCTTGGAGGCAAACTAAGGACAGAGGACAAAGTTTCCATAGAGCAGTGGTTCTCAACCTGTGGGTCGCGACCCCTCTGGACAGTATTAAAGGTTCACGGCATTAAGAAAGTTAAGAACCACTGCCATAGAGGTTCTCACAGGATCTCATCATTCCCTGTTCTGAACTATTTCAAGTTTCTGATCCCTACATTCTAATGCAGTGAATGTACTGAAACCCTAGGGACCCAGGCAGAGACTTGTTATAGAGGTGAAACCACCACAGAGTTTCAATAGTGCAATGCTTCGAAGAACTGTGAGTATAGGGCAGCCCCCAAAGCAAAGTCATGGTGGCAGAGCTACCCAGAGCTCTAGGGGATGCATTACCCTAGTGCATCCAGAAGGCAGGAAATGGGGATAACAATTCTTCTGGAGTCATAAGATATAATTACATTCATCCTGTTGACTTTTGGACTTCTTGGGACAGTTACTCATTTCTTCTTAACTATTTCTCCTTTTTTAGGGTGGAAATGTCTATTCTATCCTATGCATGTCCCACCATTGTATTTTGGAAATAGATAATTTGTTTGATTTCATAGACTCACATGTGGAAGGAATTGGCCTCTCAGGAAAAATTATGCCTGAGTCTGACCCATATCTGATTTAGATGGGACTATGGACTTTTTACTTCTGAGTTGGTGCTGGAGTGTTAGGATATAATAAATGTATTCTGCACAAAAGCAGAACATGAATTTTAGGTGCTGGGGCAGAATGCAACAGTCTGAATGCATCCCTCAAATGCAATGATGTTGAAAGCCGAGACATTTAAACAGTGATGACAGGTGGTGACTAACTGTCATTGTTGTTGGAATGGGTTAATTTCTTGGAACAAGGTTCCTGAATTTTTAAAACCTGAGTTCACACACACACAAAAAAAAAACCTGAATTCAACCCTTCTTCTTGTTCTCTTCTGCTACCTTGCCCTTCCACCTTATACTGTGAATGACACAGTAAAAAGGCACTCACTAGATATGACTCCTCAATATTGGCTTTACCAGCCTCAGAACTACTGTTGGTGCAAGCAGTAAAGTGAGACATAAACAGAGGAAGTATGGAATGGGTGTGTAAACAAACAAGATACCAAGGAAGAAAACACATGACAAAATAAGGGTAATCACAAGTGTCACAGAATGTTAGCTTAAGAAAAATGAGACATGAGGAGAGACAAGATTGCTGACCAGAGACAGCTGCCAGATCATCTCACAAAGAATGAGAAGTTTTATTTTTTCTTTTTTTTTATTGTTTCAGGTTAATTTGAGGGTACAAAGAATTAGGTTACAATGTTTCCACTTGTTAGGCACAGTCCCTCTTACAATTCTGTCTCACTCCAGAGGGGTGTGCCACACACCCTAATACTGTGCCTATAAAGTACAGCAAGCCCATCCTCCTGCCTCCTTCCCTCTCCCAGTTCCCTTGTTTCTCTGTCTCCCACCTGGAATAGACTTGAGTTTTTCTCTTACATGGGCATGCAATAGATTGTGTACTGGCTTCATATTCATATTAAGAACACTGGATTCTTGCTTCTTCCTTCTTGTGATACTTTACCAAGAATGAGTTCCAACTCCATTTAGGTCAGTGGTTCTCAACCTTCCTATTGCTGTGGCCCTTTAATACAGTTCCTCTGGGTTGCAACCGACAGGTTGAAAACTGCTGATCTAGGTTAACACAAAAGATATAAAGTCTCCATCTTTTTTCAACTGAAGTCAGTTTTTTTTTTTTTTTTTTTTGTAGAGACAGAGTCCCGCTTTATGGCCCTTGGTAGAGTGCTGTGGCCTCACACAGCTCACAGCAACCTCCAACTCCTGGGCTTAAGCGATTCTCTTGCCTCAGCCTCCAGAGTAGCTGGGACCACAAGCGCCCGCCACAACGCCTGGCTATTTTTTTTTTTTTTTTGGTTGTAGTTTGGCCGGGGCCAGGTTTGAACCCGCCACTCTCGGTATATGGGGCCGGCGCCTTACCGACTGAGCCACAGGCGCTGCCCTAGTCTCCATCTTTTTTAATGGCTGAATAGTATTCCATGGTATACATATACTACAGTTTGATAATCCATTCCTGGGTAAATGGGCATTTAGGTTGTTTCCACATCTTGGCGATTGTAAATTGAGCTGTGATGAACAATCTAGTGCAAATGTCCTTATGATAAAATCATTTTTTTTCTTCTGAGTAAATTCCTAGTAGTGGGATGCAGGGTCAAATGGGAGTTCTAATTTCAGTTGAGGCTTCTTCATACTTCATACTTTGCATTCCAACCAACAGTGTAAAAGTGTTTCCTTCTCTGCACATCCATGCCAGCATCGGCAGATTTGAAACTTTATGACGTGAGCTATTCTCTTTGGGGTTAAGTGGTATTTCAGGGTATTTTCTTTTTAATGTGTCAGCCTTTATTACAAATATAGATCTTTTTTTTTTTTGCAGTTTTTGGCCAGGGCTGGGTTTGAACCCACCACCTTCGGCATATGGGGCTGGCACCCTCCTCTGTTGAGCCACAGGCGCCGCCCCACAGGGTATTTTTGATTGCCATTTCTCTAATAATTAGAGACAATGAGCAGTTTTTCAAATAATTGTGAGTCATTTGTATATCTTCCTCAGAGAAAGTTCTATTCTTATCTGTTGCCCAGTGGTAGATGAGATTGTTTGCTTTTTGTTGATTAATCTGAGTTCTCTATATATTCTAGTTGTCAAGCCTTGTCAGATTCATGACCTGCAAATATCTTTTCCCATTCTGAAGGCTCTCTATTTGATTTACTGATTGTGTCCTTAGCTATGCAGAAGCTTTTCAGCTTAATTAATTCCCATTTATTTTTGTTGTTGTTGCAACAATTGCTGAAGTCTTTTTCATAAAATCTTTTCCTAGTCCAACATCGTCAAGAGTTTTTCCCACATTTCTTCCAATATTTTATTTCATGTCGTAGATTTAAGTCTTTCATCAATCTTGAGCCATTTTTTGCAAGCAGTGAAAGATGAAGTTCCAATTTGTCTTTTACATGTGGTTATCCTGTTCTCTCAGCGCCATTTGTTGAAGATTCTTTTCCTCACTGTATGCTTTTGTTTTGTTTATCAAAGATTAGGCAGTCTCTACTTGCTGGTTTCATCTCTTGGTTTTCTATTCTATTCCATATGTCTATTTGGGTGTCAATACCATGCTGTTTTGATCATTGTGGGCTTGTAATATAGCCTAAAGTCTGGTAAGGTGATGCCTCTGGCTTTGTTATTAGTACTAAGAATAGCCTTGGCTACATAAGGTTTTTTATGATTCTATACCAAACAAAGTATGATTTTTTCCAGTTCTTCAAAGTATGATGTTGATATTTTAATGAGGATTGCTTTAAATCCCAAGATTGCTTGGGTTGAATAGACATTTTTTTTTTTTTGTTTTTAATCTATCTTTAATAAGTCAGCACATTGAATATTTCGGGAGTATCCTCTGTTGTCAATGTGAGCATCGCATTCACCATCAGAGGCAGCACTGCCTTTCGTTCCTCGCTTTTCCCGGGACTTCTCCTCTACTGCTGAGTTAAGCAGGGATAAGATGGCTCTTGGCTTAGTTTAAGACAGACTTTCACAGGGTGAAAAAAAGAAGCAAAAACATGAAACCAGGTACTGCTGTTACAGGTCTGCATTTCAGACATTGTGATTACTTTCTAATTATTTTAAAAGAAACAAATGAGAGAGGAAAGGAGGAAGGAAAGAAGAGAGAGAAAGAGAGGGAAAAGGAAGGAAAGGAGGGAGGAAAGAAAGGGAAGAAAAGAAAGAAGTAAAGGAAAGAAAAGGATGAAGAAAAGAAATAAGAAATTGGGAAATCTTATCTTTGATTTGCTTCCAAACTGGCAGTTAATTGACACATACCAAGGCTACTGATTTGTAGACATTGATTTTATACTCTCAGACATAACCTTGTATTTCTCTCTTTTTTTTTTTAAAGAGACAAAATCTCACTTTGTCACTCTTGGTAGAGTGCTGTGGTGTCACAGCTCACAGCAACCTCCAGGTCTTGGACTTAGGGGATTATTTTGCCTAAGCCTCCCGAGGAGCTGGGATTATAGGTGCCTGCCACAACACCTGGCTATTTTTTTTTATTGTTTTTTTTTTTTTTATTAAACCATAGCTGTGTACATTAGTATGATCGTGGGGCACCATATACTTGGTTCATAGGGATTACACCTGCGGTGCATCTTACAAGGGTATATGTGAATCCTAATGAAAGTGGAATGTAAAGGTCTTAGCAAAATAACTAAGAAAATGCTACAAAAGCTATGTTAACCAATGTGATGAAAATGTGTCAAACGATCTATGCACCTGGCTATTTTTTGTTGCAGTTTGTCTGGGGCTAGGTTTAAACCTCCCATCCTCAGTATATGGGGCGTTCATGAGGCCAGCACCCTACTCGCTGAGCCACAGGCACCCACCCACATTTTTCTTGATCACTTCCAGTTTTGTGGTTGAGTCTCTGTGTTTTTCAAAGTATGAGATGATATCAACAGTAAATAGAGAGTTTAACCTCCTCTGCCCCCATATGGAGGCCTTTATATCCTTCTCTTGCTGGCTGCATCGGCTACAAGTTCCCCACCTATGTTGAATAGTAGTGGTGATAGTGTACCTACTTTCCTGGTTTCAGTTTTAAGTGAATAAGCTTTCAGTTTCACTCCACTTAGTATGATACTAGCTGTGGTTTTGTCATTGATGGCTTTAATCAGCTTAAGAAATGTGCTGCCTATGACTATTTTCTGAAATGTTACTGTTAGAAAAGGATGCTGAATTTTATTGAATGCTTTTTCTGCATCTATTGAGAGGATCATATGATCCTTTATTTTTGTTTCCATTGGTATGTTAAACCAGCCTTGCATCCCTGGAATGAAGCCTATATAATTATGATGTGTATTTCATTTTAATGTGTAGCTGCAATCTATTAGCTAAGATATTTTTTCTTACCTTTTTTAAATTAAATCATAGCTGTGTACATTAATGGGGTACCATGAGCTGAATTTATACACAATTGAAAATATTTTCATCACACTGGTTAACATAGCCTTTCTGGGAAGGGGAGAGGGGAGGATGGGTGGAGGGAGGGTAATTGGCGGGACCACCCCTATGGTGCATCTTACAAGGGTACATGTGAAACTTACTAAATGTAGAATATAATGTTTTAACACAGTATTTGCTAAGATTTTGAGTTTTTTTGTATTAATATTCATTAGTGGAATTGATTTGTAGTTTTTTTTAGTTGGATGCTTTCCTGGGTTTGGCATCAGGGTTATATTTGCTTCATAGTACATGTTAGGGAAGGGCCCTTTCTTCTCAGGGTCTTAGAATTGTTTCTGCACTATAGGTACAAGCTTATCTTTAAAAGTGTAAAGACAGAGCTTCCAGGCTTTTTTTGTTGTTGTTGAAAGTCTTTTATTGTTTCTTCAATCTCAGTGCTTAATATTGGTCTTGTCAAGACATCTATTTCTTCCTGGTCAAGTCTAGGGAGATGTTATGATTCCAGGTATTGGTCGATTTCCTCCACATTGCCAGATTTCTAGACTTAAAAGATTTTTTTAGTGGTCAGAAATAATCTTGTTTTATCTCTGTGGTATCAGTTGTCATTTTGTTTCTGACTAAGGTTAGTAAAGATTTTACTTTTTTCTTTCTAGTTAATTTGGATGATGATTTATCGCTTTTATTTCTCTTTACAAAGAACCAACTTTTTGTTTCATTTATTTTCTAAATAATTCTTTTGTTTTCAATTTAATTTATTTCCGATTTAATTCTGTTTATTTCTTTTCTTCTGCTTGTTAGGCCTAGTATGCTGACACTAAGTTGGAAAAGTGTTAGACCTAGGCTAAGGTGTAAAAATGCCAGTTAACTCCTGGCAAATTTCCGGGCTGCAAGATTTCAGCAAAATGGAGTAAGTCCAGTTCACTCCCAAGATAGATGGGAAAGTACTAATTGACTTCTTCCTTCTAGTTCACTCCCAATTTCTTGTTTTTCTTAACTCCTTGAGAAACAGACCAGGAGGTACCAAATGTCCCTGGACTGACCTTTAAGAAATAACAGGTAGGGAAAATACTAAAACAAACAAGCACAAAATTTTGCTTCTGTACAATGCTTCCTAACCTACCCAGATGCACCTGGGCAGCCTGTGAGCCAACCACAATGCAGACCAAGCCTTAAAAACCGTACCCCTTAAGCACTTGGGGCTACTGTCTGAACCCCTATGTTGGGTATGAGGCAGTGGCCATCTGGCTCTTCAATAAGGGACTCTTCTGGGAATTCAGCTTGTTTGGCAGTGTGGTCTTAGTGGAACTCCTGGGCATAACATGGTAGGTTTGGGATTCAATTGCAGAATGAGAAATTTTAGATGAAAACCAAATAAAACAAAAAAACATAGACCTATAGGCCTGATCTAATTCTGAGGAGAAAGTGTCAGAACCTACCAGATTTTCCAAGGGAAGAACTTGCAAAACAGAAGAAGGATCAAAATATTGGCAGAGATCACGCCAGAAGAGGCTTGGAACCTGGTGAGAAGGGTAGTTGAAACAGTTTATTTCTCTCTGCCCCAAATCTCTGGCAGTCAGTGGGCTCCAGAGTTATTAGAGATCCTTTCAGCTCTCACGAGACAAAAGCTACTGCTGTTACTGCTGCTGCAGTGAAATGAGAACTTCTGGAGGATAAAGCACTAGGCAGCCAGCCCGTCACTAAAGACCTGAGACAACAGGCACCATATTGTTTCTCCACCTACTATGTGTCTTTGTTCTCCCCCAAAGGGCTTCAGCCTCTCAGTTTTCAGGTGGCCTATTCACATACAAACATTTGCCAACTCCAGCCCAGCCACAGGAGCCACAGGGGTCACTACTTGACAATAGAACTTGGACATTGTGGGCAGGCTGCTTTCCAGAGAGAGGGACAGAGAAAACCAGAGTGTATCCTCTATCCAGACCCTTTCTTTTCCTTACCTGTGGCTGTCAGGAGAGAGGATTGTATTGGAGCTCTCAGGAGCTGGTTATCCTCGTCTATCTGAGCTTCCACAGAGAGAGAAGCACCTTTCCTCTGCAAGAGGACTAAGGTGTGCTTAGACTGTAAGCTCCTTACTTATTGGCTGCTTTTTTGTCTCCTCAGAGCAGAACACATACTGCAGTGGAGGAACATCAAACCTGATTGAGCATCTCACTGAGGACCTGGGACTAGCACACTAGGACCTAGGACTAGCACACTACTCCCTGGCACAGTCAGGGACCCAGGGACAGGTCCAAAGGCAAGATCCCATATCCCCAGAACTTAGGCATTTTACTCAGGAGTATGGAGGGGAAATTCATGAACTAACCTTGACAGATTAGGATGCCTTTGTGGGCAGAACTAAAAAGAGAGTGGAATATATGTCTTAGCTACAGTGTACCCCCAGGACATCCCTCCCACAGGAGAGCAGTGCTGTCAGTCCAGGGTGGATTCTTAGACTGGAAAGGTCCCAGGCTACAGTGCCATCCAGGGGAGAATATCTGGTTTGAGCTCTGGTCTGCTGACAAATGCTGGACAGAGACATTGAAGCAAGTGAGGGAGAGAAGAGAGAAACCCACTTCTAACAATCAAATTGTGGCTCTCTCAAGGGCTCCAGGCCTCCACAGGCAGACATTCTGGCTAAGGGTCAGTTCAGCCTCAACCTGCAGGCTTTCGCCAGAGGGCTAGAAGGGCCTAGATCCCTGCAAGGACAGTTCCCTTACCAGCTTCTGTGGATCCTAAGGGCAGGCTCATACCACTCCACCCAGCTGCACTGCTCCCACCCACTTCCACTGCTATAGCAGATATTAAGGAGTTGGACTAAGTTCCAGAACCCCACCCACCCCTGGGGCTGTTAGTACTTCTGAGCAGCTAGAGCCAGTCACAGGACCCAAAACCAACATATGTTCCATCTGACAAGCACCACCTACTGACAACAAGATCAATTTGCATAGCCGCTTCCAGCACTGACAGACTTGATCATACCCAGTGAAGCCAATTCTGACCCACTAGCACCAGCTATTTGTCTCAAATATTAAACTAGCATGCCCATATAAGTCACACTAAGAGGACCATAGACTGGGGATAAAGAATCACAAAGACTTCTATCTCACTCATGAAAGAAAGAGAGGGGATCTTCTCACACACACAATTCACCACCAATACAGCCTACAAACAACTAGCAACTAAGAAAAAATATCACCAACCCAGGCATTTATCCAGAACCTAGACCCCCATCAAAGAACCTGCAATAAAAGCCAAAGGTTCTTTTTACCCAACATACGCTGCAGATACTGCATTATAAGAAACAGCAGAAGAACAAAAAAGCCTAATTAAGACAAAAGGAAATCTGGGGCCAGGTGTAGTGCCTCACACCTGTAATCTCAGCATTCTGAGAGGCTGAGGCAGGTGGATTGCCTGAGCTAACGGGTTTGAGACCAGCTTGAGCCAGAGCAAGACCTCATCTCTAAAAAAAACAGCTGGGTGTCATGGCAGGCACCTATAGTCCCAGCTACTCGGGAGGCTGAGGCAAGAGAATCACTTGAACTCAAGAGTTTAAAGTTGCTGTGAGCTATGAAGCCACAGCATCCTACCAAAGGCAACAAAGTGAGACTCTGTCTCAAAAAAAGAAAGAAAAAGAAAAAGAAAAAAGGAAATCCAAAAGTAACAATGGCAGCCGCTCCAGAGACAAAGAATAAGCACATGAATGCTAAAGTACAAAAAGTCAGGTCAAGAAGATTCCCTAGAAGGGAACAGTAGTTCTCTAGTAATAGATACCAATCAAAATGAAAACATAAATGACAGGAAGAATTCCAGATATGAGTTGTAAAGAAGCTCAATAAAATAAAAGAAATTAAAAACAAACTCAAAGAAACCAGAAAAATAACTCTGGAAATGCATAAAATAATCACCACAGAAATCAACATATTGAAAAAAATAATAGAATTTTTTAAAATGAAAAACTTCATGTAAGGAAATAAAAAGACAGTGAAAAGTTCTAAAAATTTACTAGACCAAGCAAAAGAAAGACTCTCGGATCTTGAAGACAACTCTTTCAAATTAACTCACACTTAAAATACAGATCAGAGAATTCTGTTAAGCCATAAGGCAAAAAAATAAAATAATTTACAAAGGAAAACCATCAAGGTAAATATAGATTTCTTAACTGAGACTTTATAAAATAGAGGGGATATGGGGCTCATCTGAAGTCATCTTAAATAGAATGACTGCCACCCTAGAATTCTGAATCCTAAAAAACCGAGGGGGTGGGGGGTAGGTAGGAGGAAGAAGAGAAGGAAGGAAGGAGAGAGAAAGAATAAGA
The DNA here is from genome assembly GCF_027406575.1 of Nycticebus coucang. Classification (NCBI taxonomy): domain Eukaryota; kingdom Metazoa; phylum Chordata; class Mammalia; order Primates; family Lorisidae; genus Nycticebus; species Nycticebus coucang. The sequence continues at coordinate 3,197,677 of NC_069805.1, forward strand.
AGAAAAAGGAAAAAGACTTTTACAGGCAACCAAAGAATGAGAGAATTTATCAAGACCAGACCTGCCCTGCAGGAAATAGTCAGAACTTCATTTTATACAAGTCAGCACAGCAGATATTCATCAATGTAAAACCACCCAAAAGCTAAATCTTAGAGTGCAAATAAAATAGCAGCATGAGAGGCAAAACCAGGTAATAGGTATTATCCATAAGAATGAACCGAACAGCAGCTAAGACATCAATTCTATTCAACATAAACAGTCTGAATGCCCCATCTAGAGACACAGCTTGGATGAATGGATGAAAAAATACAATCCTAATCTGCTGTCTCTAGGAAATACAAGGACTCAGAAAGACTTAAGGTGAAGTAATGGGGGAAAAATACATTGGAAAAGAAAAACACAAAATATATATATATACACACATATATATATTCCATGCATATGGAAACCAAAAGAAAGCAGGCATAGCCATTTTCATATAAGATAAAATTGATTTTAAATCAACAATAGTAAAGACAGACATAGACAATCACTTTATAATGGTAAAAAGAGCAATTCAACAAGAAGAATTTATATATAAATATTTATAGACCTAACACAGGATCACCCAGATTCAAAAGCAAACCCTACTAGATCTAAGCAAACAGATAACCACAGCATCGTAATGACCAGTGACTGCAATAACCCACTGACAGTACTGGACAGACCATCTAAGCAAATATAAGTGAAGAAATACTGGATTTATAAGAGACTCTAGGGCAAATGAGCCTACCAAGCATTTACAGAATACTTTACCCAAAAAATACTGATTATACACTATTCTCATTAGCACATGGAATATTCTTTAAGACTGATCATATCTTAGGGAACAAAACACCTCTCAAAAAATATAAAAACAGAACATATCATGTATCTTCTCAGACTACAATGCATTAAAACTAGAAATCAATTCCAAGACAAACATTCAGTTCCTCAGTTCTACACAAGTCATGGATATTAAACAACATGCTGAAGAACAATTATGGAGTGAATGATGAAATTAAGATGGAAATGAAAAGATTCCCTGACCTGAAGAACATAGGAAACACAAGGTATCAAAATCTAAGGAACTCAATGAAAGCATTCTTAGGGGAAAATTCAAAGCCTTAAATGACTGTATCAGAAAGATAGACAGATAACAAATTAACAATCTAATATCACATCTCAAGGAACTAGAAAAGGGATAGCAAAAGACACTCAAAACCAGCAGAAAACAAATACGAGGTCAGGCTAGAACTAAACGAAATAGAAAAATAAAATGCAAACGATCAGGGAAATAAAAAGTTGGTTCTATAAAAAAGTAAACAAAATTTGATAGACTTCTTGCTAGATTAATCAGGAACAGAAGAAGAAGCACACAAATAAGCTCAATCAGAAATGAAAAGGGAGATAAGACAACTGGTAACACAGAAATACAAAATACCACCTGAGTATTTTGAAAATCTCTATGCATATAAACTAAAAAACATAGAGGAAATAGACAAATTCTGGAAACATACTACTTTCCAAGACTTAGGAACGAATACCAGATAGATACACTAACAAAATTTTAACAGACTTATAAGGAACTGGTACCCACACCACAGAAATTATTCCATGACATCAATGAGGGAAGGAATCCCCCCCAATTCATAATTACTATTTTTTTTTTTTTTGAGACAGTCTCAAAACTGTCACCCTGGGTAGCATACCCTGGAGTCAGTTCCTCAACCTCCAACTCTTAGACTCAAGTAACCCTCTTGCCTCTGTTTTTCTATTTTTAGTAGAGATGAGGTCTTGCTTTTACTCAAGCTGGTCTTAAACTCATGAGCTCAAGCAATCTACCTGCCTCGGCTTCCAAGAGTGCTAGGATTACAGGAGTGAGCCATAGTGCCCAGCCTAACTCATTCTAAGAAGAAACAGGAATGGAAGAAACAAATCTTAAGATTATAAAAGCCATATATGATATACCCCCAACTGACTTCATCCTGAATGAGAAAAAAGTTAAAAGGATTCCCACTAAGAATCCTTAGTGGAACAAGACCAGGGTATCCACTGTCACCACTTCTATTCAAAATAGTTTATACATCCCAGCCAGAGAAATCAGGCAAGAAAAAGAAATAAAGAGTACCTAAATCAGGAAAGAGGCCAAATTACTGCTTTTTGCTAACGCTAATATCTTACATCTAGAAAAATCCAAAGACTCCATCAAGAGACTCATCAAATTGATAAATTTAGCAAAGTCTCAATTTACAAAATCAATATATATGTCAGTAGCATTCCTTTATTCCATTAACAGCCAACCTTCAAGTCAAATTAAAGACTCAGTATCATTCACAATAGCTAAAAATAAAATAAAATACCTAAGTATATAGTAAACTAAGGAGGTGAAAGATCTCTACGAAAAGAACTACAAAACACTAAAGGAAACACAATGCAAACAAGTAGAAATACATATTATGTTCATACAACAAAACATCAACATTGTCAAGTGATTTACAAATTCGATGCAATCCCTATCAAAATGCCAATGTCAAAGTTTACAGATCTACAATAAACAAATCTGTGCTTTTTTGGAACCAGAAAAGAGACTGAATAGGCAAAGGACTATTAAACAAAAAGAACAAATCTGGAGACATAACATTACCAGACTTCAAACTATTTTGAAGACAAACGAAAACAGCATGGTACTGACACAAAAACAAACCAATGAAACAGTATACAGAATCTAGATATAAAACCATCTATCTATAGCCCATTGATCTTTGACAGCAATGCACACTGTACAAAAGCCTTCTTCAATAAATGATGCTGGGAAAACTGGATAGCCATATACATAAAATTGAAAAAGGACTCCTATTTCAAAAATTAATTCAAGATTAATAAAAAACTTAAATACAAGGCATTAAACATAAATATTCTAGAAGAGCATGTAGGGAGAATAACTATTCTAGACTTTGAATATAAAATATATGACTAAGACCCCCAATGGCAATTACAACAGCAACAAAAATAAAGACATGGGATTAAATTAAAAAGTTTCTGCACAGCTACGGAAATACTCAATAAAACAAAGACAGATAAAGGGCTAATGACTAGAATCTACAAAGAACTCAAGGAAATCAGTAAGGAAAAAAAACCCCACCCCATTAAACTCTGAGCAAAAGACATGTACAAAAGCTTCTCAAAACACAGATACCTGGCCAATGAACATGAAAAATGTTCAATGTCACTAATTATCAGGGAAATGCAGATTAAAACCACAATAAAACCATTATCCTAGTTAGAATGGCCTTTACTAGAAAGTCTAAAAGCAAAAGATGGTGATGTGGACATGGAGAGAAGGAATGTCAGTTTGACTGCAAAGCAATACAACTGGTATGGAAAACAGTAAGAAGATTCCTGGGGAAAAAAAACGAAAAGTTGAACTACAATTCAATCCAGCAATCCTTCTTCTAGGTATTTACATAAATTTTAAAAGTCATTTTTGTCAAAAAGGCACCTCACTCAAATATTTATTGTAGCAAAAACTCACTATTACAAAGATGTGAAATCAACAAAAATGCCCATCAATTCATAAGTAGATTAATAAGATGTGGTATTCATATATTCATATATTCAATACCACTCTGAATACTACTCTTAAGTAGGATGATGTAAGCCCTTTTGAATCAATCTGGATAGAACTGGAAACGATTATTCTAAGTATCTAAAGAATGGAAAATCCAACATTACATGTATTCCCTATTAAATCAGAACTAACAGATGAGCACAAATGTACACAGAGGGAAGTAAAACTTGAAGGAAATAAAGCAGGGAATGAGGAGGGAGGAGCAGATGGGCAAAAACTTACTTAATGGGTACAATGAAAACTCTCTGAGCACAATTATCACTGATTTGAACATGATAAAATCAAAACATGTACCCTCCATGATATTTTGACATTTAAAAAAAGTAAGACATGAGCACAGAAAACATGAAAGCAAATAATATAAATAAATAGGATGCTGAGTAAAACAAAGTATTTAACAATTTCTCAAGATATAAAAGCTATCTCAAGAAACAATAGCAACAACACGGGGCACATTACACACTATAGTCCTCCTCCATGGACTTTGGACACTACAACATATTCAAACCTAAAAAGTAAACAACTCTCCTGCCAGATAGTAGGAAAAACCCAGCATCCCCATCGGATAAAGAGAGAAAGAAAGAGAGAAGACATAATGTGAATCTTTCAACAGAAGAAGGAGTGATAAGGGAGGAGATGCCAGACAAAAGAAAAAGAAATGACACAGAGACCCCAGTGCCACTGCTCATTCGGATGTGTCCCCACTCTTACTCCTTCTGGAGTATACTATTGCTTGCTGATTAAAAACCAAAAGTAAACCTGAACATAGCTGTGTTGTTCATAGTTTAATAGCTGTTGCCTGTAGCATGGTTATATGATACAATACTGCTACATCCCATCATTTAACAAAGAAGTCTACAAAGTATTCAGGTACTCATTCCCCAGGAAGACAAGTTTCCTTAGCCAAGAAGTCCTATAGAGCCCTTTAATTCAGGCTTTCTCCAACTCATGCCCTGATATTGCCATTGAGTGGGTAATAGGTCCACTCCAGCCACTGGCTGGCAAGGAAGACAGGCATTCATGTTCAAGGATAGACCCAATGCTTCTGTGTCTGCAAAAATTTTCTGTGTCTGAAAAATGCCACTGTTAGCTCCTATTGATAAATTTTCAAATTTGATGAGCTTCCTACCTCAACTGTTCAAGTTCTAAAAATGCACATTTAACTCAGCCACTAGCTCTCTCATAAAAAGTAAATGACTATCCATAACATTTTCACTTTTCCTAAATAAGCCATTACAAAGAAGATATACATATACAAACCTGGCTCAGGCTATAAAAAAAGCAACTGAGATGGAGGGCTCCCTCAGAATGCGGGAAGGTTTACTCTACCCTCCTTGTGACCCAAATCCCCATCATAGCCCCTACATGCTCATTGCTTGGCTCTCAGCAATAGTAAAACCCATAGATGAGAACTGGAGAAGAGATCCATGTAGAACAGAGCCAGAGCCCATCTGAGAGGATAACAGGAAAGGACCAGAAAGGAAAAGAAATGAAAGGAATACAAACCGTACCTGTAGCTGAAGTATCAAAAAAAAAAAAAAAAGACCACAATTGTGTCTTTCATTGCTCTTCTTAATTTATGATGATTAAACTATAGGATCAGAACCCTTTTGTAAGAGGAGATATGCCCCAGAAAATAATCTTTCACAGATGGCTCATTCTAGCTGCCACAATACTGAAAAGGACAATCCATGAATGGCAAAATTTCTCTAATCAGATGCCAACTGGACTCTCAGGCTATTGCAAGTGAATCACTTTGTCTCATTTCTATTGACTCTGTGAGCAAGATCATTCATTCTCACATATGTGGTACCACAACCAAGCTGCTCATGCTTACTCACCTTTCTTACTGTTGTTTGGGCCGGCAATGGCCTCCTCCAGGGTGACAGACTTCAGCTTTTCATTCTCACTTCCTTTGCACTGTTCCCAGTTAGCTGGCCTAAATTTGTATACCTTGGAGTCCTTGGTTGCTGAGTGGCCACGTTTTCTCTCTTTCATTTCTAACTCTGAGAAGCGCATCATTGCATGCTAAAAAGAGAACAAAGATGTGGAAAAAACACCTTGACATAAAAGCTGTTTTATTTGCCTTATACTAAAGGCAAGTATTTTCAGAGAAAAGTTTGTTGAAAACTAGTCTCAAATTATGAGAGAGACATATAAGCTATATGAATGTATGTCAGTGCATACACTATTGCAAAGAGACACGCTTTTCCTTGTGAAAATAAATAAAACACAATGTAAATAAAACAAAGCAGAAACAGAAAAATGCATGATAAATAAAAATGACGTGTTTTAAGATGTAAACTTCCTTTCATATATTTGAAAATGAAATTAACTCTAAAAGTTTATGTAATATTCTAAAAATAATAATTTATAAATAGAATTTGATACACTAACCTCATAATAAACAATAGGTAAACATAAAATACTGGCCTTCATTCATGCAATTAAAGTCAATATTCAATGGGTCATTTACATATCATTATCATAAACATAAACCAACTTTCTCTAAACACTGAAAAAACAATAAGGTCTTCATCTTTTATATAGAAGTAAAAGTACAGTATTATGTTTTTCTAAACATTGAAAAAACAATAAGGACTTCATCTTTTATATAAAAAGTACTTTTTTAAAGTATAAAAAGTACTTTAAAAAAAGTACATCTTTTATATAAAAGTACAATATTATCATTAAATAACAAGTTAAATAAATGCTGTATTGCATTATACAAGAGTAGAAGCATGCAAGTACCCAAACATTACATGAACAGCTGCTACACAAGTATCAAGCAAAGCATTTTTTTTTTTTTTTTGAGACAGAGTTGTCTCCGTCAGTAGAGTACTGTGAAGTCACAGCTCACAGCAACCTCCAACTCCTGGCCTTAAACGATTCTCCTGCCTCAGCCTCCCAAGTAGCTGGAACTACAGGGGCCCACCACAGCTAATTTTTGTTGCAGTTGTCATTTTTGTTTATCTGGCCTGGGCTGTGTTCGAACCTACCAGTCTCAATGTATGTGGCTGGTGCCACAAACACTGTGTTACGGGTGCCAAGCCTTAAGCAAAGCATTCTAAAGTAGCATTTCTATTATACTTTTTATCTTGCAAGCAGAGAATTCAAATCAATTGATAGGTAAATGTCATGGAGTTTTTAGATCTCCTTCACAATGTTAAACATGCTATTATTGGTTGAGTATCAAATGCTAGGGACTAGAAATATTCCAAATTTCAGATGTTTTGGTATTTGACAAGAACATTTGCATATGTATAATGAAATATCCTGAGGACAATATCCAATTCTAAACACAAAATTAAATTATGTTTAGCATACACCTTGTACACATAGCCTGAAGATAATTTTACTAGACATGTTAAGTACTTGTGTGTGGATTTTTCCACCTTTGGCTTCATAATGATGCTCAAAAACTTTTGGATTTTTATTTTGGAATTTTAAATTAGCAATGCTCACCCTGTGTCAGCATTCAAGTGGGTGTTCTCCTAATCTAAGAATAGGAGAAATCTTAGAAATCTACAGAATAACTTAAAATATCCAGACACACACACACAAAAAAAATAAATAAAAATAAAAATAGGGCGGTGCCTGTGGCTCAGTGAGTAGAGCGCCGGCCCCATATGCCGAGGGTGGCGGGTTCAAACCCAGCCCCAGCCAAACTGTAACAAAAAAAAAAAAAATAGCCGGGTGTTGTGGCAGGCGCCTGTAGTCCCAGCTGTTCGGGAGGCTGAGGCAAGAGAATCATGTAAGCCCAAGAGTTAGAGGTTGCTGTGAGCCATGTGACGCCACGGCACTCTCTCCGAGGGCAGTACAGTGAGACTCTGTCTGTACAAAAAAATAAATAAATAAAAAATAAATAAATAAATAAATAAATAAAAATAAAAAATATCCAGACACACAAACCTCCTAAGTGTTACCACTCACATTCTCTTATAGGATACACTGCATTTATTCAAATTGCTAAAATCCTGATCAACAAATTTGCCTGGTTCCCATATTTCCTCGATCTTCTTTACCATTAAACATAGTTATTAAAATTCAGGTCTGGGCGGTGCCTGTGGCTCTGTCGGTAGGGCACCGGCCCCATACACCGAGGGTGGAGGATTCAAACCCAGCCCCAGCCAAACTGCAACAACAACAAAAATGACTGGTGTTGTGGCGGGCGCCTGTGGTCCCAGCTACTGGGGAGGCTGAGGCAAGAGAATCGCCTAAGCCTACGAGTTAAACGTTGTTGTGAGTTGTGATGCCGTGGCACTCTAATGAGGTTAAATTCAGGTCAGGGGCTCACCTGCAATGCCCGCTGCTCCCGGTTGAGCTGACTGGAATCTGCATACAGTTCAGTTGTGACACACTTGAACTGGTCACCCACATAACCTGCTGAATTTGCGATTCTCTTTGACAGCTTAGATGACTTCAATTTCAGAATTCTGCCATCATTCGATTCTGCTTCATCAACTCCATGTCTGGTACAGGTGACATCAACAACATTCAGTGCAACATTGCCTGTGGAAAATGGCTTGGGATCCACTTGGGTTTTATCAAAAGCTACAGCAGAGTCATTGACCCCCAGAGATGGCTCCACAAAGGGAGCTGACACTGGCATCTCTGGGTTCTTCTTGTTGGTACCTGCTACAACATCGTCCTTCCTTAAACTGAAGACTGCCTGGTCCTCATCCTGTTTGGATGTATAAGCTTGGTGAAAGTCACTGGTATACCCTGACTCCTCTCTCAAGGCAATGGAATCACAGGATTGTTGCGGGTTGGGATGATTTAGGGGTTTGGCAGGCTCAGCACACTGACTATCACTATCAAACTCAGGCTTAGACATTTTTGTGTCACTTTTAGCATCTTGTTCCTCTCCAATAATGTCTACACAGACAAGCTTGTTGCTTTTGGCAACAGTCTTCCCTTCATTCCAGTTGGGCTTCAGCTTTAGATTCATGTCACTGGGATTTTCTGGATGTAGCTTGACGTCGCTAGCTTCCAACATCTTGGAAAATTGATTATGAAGGGCTGGATTATCATGGGAGGTTCTCTCATTGAACCAGGACCTCCTCTCTGACTTCTCCTCTATACCAATATCTCTAGGCATGTGTGGTGTTAACATGGGATGTGCCATACCCAAGCTCAGGGCATTTTGGTAGGACTGGACACTTGGAAGCACATGAGGTAGTCCAGGCTTCGGAGTAAGGTGTCCAGGAAAGAGATTGCTGTTTGGTAACAAAACTGGGTGAGGGTAGACAGGCCCTTCACCATGTAAGGACAGAGAACTTACAGCACTGCCCTCTAGAGCTGAGTAAGGGAGGTAACTAACAGAGTGAGAAACTGGAGAGGGCCTGAATGCCTCATTTAGAGATAGAAATTTTGAGCTTGATGGGAGGCCATTCTCATTTACATTGAAATTTGGTTTTGGGTTGCTGTCTTTAGTGTCCTTGCTGCTGGTGCTTCCACTGTGCTTGGCAGGTGTGATAAAGGGCTGACTCATGTGCCATGTAGTGGCTGGAGCGGTGTTCACAGAGCTTCTGTTGGCCTTGATGCATTCTGCACTCACATTGAGGGGTGGCAACACAAAGTCTTGGTGGGTTTCTCTCAATACTGATCCTGAAACATTAGTAATCCTGGCATCTGTGTCACCCATGCAAGGATATGAAGAACTCTGCTGATGTAGTATCATCCAGTCCATCATCTTGCTTTTCAGCACACTTTTGTCATTATTCTCTTTGCTAGGATCTGCTGCTGGCACCACCCAGGATGAGGGAGCAGTACTAATGATTTCAGATTTATAAACAGCATACCCAGTTCCTGAAGGAGATAATGTTTCTTTTAGAATCTCACTTCCAGAGGGCACTAAGCCACTTCCAGCCCCACCATGAATCAGAACTGTGGAAGCCATCTTTTTTATGTGCTCAGTTTTGGAAGCACCTACATCCACGACTTTAGAAGACATGTCCATTGGCTTATCGGTGATGTATTTGGTAATACTCATCCTCTCCAACAAATGAGGTGAGCCGCTATCTTTCTTGTCTTCAATCACTGTCTTCCAGGTGTTCCCAGGCACTTGTTGGGCACTTTCACTCACTTCTAGAGTACTGGGATACTGGCCCTTAGAAAGCCCAGCTAAAGAGAACTCACTGCCAATTATTGAGTATGGCTTCAATAAGGTGCCTGGAGAAATCCTGGCATAGTGCTTCTGGAACTCAGAGTAAGCGTCTGCATCAGGTTCGCTGGGAAGGTGGACTGGGGGTAAGATCTCAGATGAGGAGGGCAACAGGAGAGCTGTGTCCCCTGGAAGGCAACTGGTGACCACCTTGGCAGAGGGCACACTGGGCTCTTTACTATTTTGATAATGCTGATAGGGATGGGAATCAATCCGGTTCCCAGGACTGACGCCTACCTTCCACAGGTTTTTATCTTTGCAGTGGATGAGAGATGGGACAGTTTTGGAGCCCAAAGGCATTGAGAGGCTCTTGGGTGATGGCAAAGAAGATGGAATGTGGGGCGTGACATAGTGAGGTGGTGGCAGGTAGAGAGAGGACTCCCTGCTGGTACAGACAGAAGAATACAGAGGCTGTGCCAACCTGTGTGACTGCTGAGGTAGCAAAGTCTTAGATATGTTCTGTGAATACTTATTTGGTGATTTAAGGAAAGTGCTGATGGCTGGTGTGTCACCCTCCATGTAGGGATTAACCCAGGGCAGGTGCAGGTAACTAGCACTACTGATGTTGAGAGGGCTGTCTTTATTGCTGGCAGACTCATCCAAGCCCTGTCTTTCCACTGTGGCTACTGCACTCTTTTGTATTTCAGACGATGTTGTGTATACAGCAGTGAAGTCTTCTGGAGGTTCTCCAGAAACAGCAGAAGCCTCCAGTCTCTCACGTGACTTCAATAGTAACTGTATCTTTGGATTTCTTTCTGAAGAAACTCTAAGGCCGCCTGGTATGGTCATGACAGCCTCTACATCTTGTTCTGAGGCTGGTACACACAAGCTCGAATAGATGTTTCCAGGCACCTGGGATTCCTCTTGGTTTGGGTCTTTGTGGTCCATCCTTACTGCTTCCAAGCCATTAATTCAATGAACCATACTTGCATCCACCTTTACAAAAGAGCACATTAAGTGTTACTTGGGACACTTCTTCAAAGCAGTAATGCCTGCTAACACTGCCAACTGATTCAACTTGACTTTAGGCTAATGTCTAAGAAGGGTTAAAAATAACTGAAAACAAAGTATTTATAGAGTCTGCTTTTCTTCCATATCTAAAATTTCTTTTTTTTTTTTTTTGGCCGGGGCTAGGTTTGAACCCGCCACCTCTGGCATATGGGACCAGCGCCCTACTCCTTGAGCCACAGGTGCTGCCCATATCTAAACTTTCTTAAGGCAGTTCGCTGCCTGCTTTCTTCATTTTTGGTTAAGCTAGAATACTAAAAGTATATAAAAATTTCTCTTTTTATATTTAAAGACTATTAAGCCACCAATTAACTCTGACAATTGTAACTTCTCAGCAAAAATTCCTTGCTGCAACTTAGAAGATAGCAATTCCAAATTCTTCATTACCATCCCTTATGCTAAACTTATACTGACTTTCCTGGGAAACTTACATTAACCTTCCTGGGATTATTAGGATTGGGAAGGAGTATTCACTTCATTTTCCCCAGGTATAAAATGGCATTATCTAACAGAATTAGAAGTTCTTCTGTGGTAACAACAGTAATGAAAAGACTTCGGTTGACTCATTTCTAAACCAATAAAGAGATCTCAGGTCAAACTGCAGTTGTGGGTTTTTTATTTCATCCCTCTGGTATCTATTGTTTCTTGCTCTACTAGAAAGGTAAATCCTAAGGGACTACTTGGAGAGTGAAAATTTATCAAGCTGGGAGCATTGATGTGGCACACAGCTTATAGGAAAAAAGGGCAGCACATAGCCACTAGTGGGTGGAGACATAAATGCAGTGAGCTTGCTGGACTGCCAAGAAGGCAAGATAGGAAGAGGTTGGGTGGGCCTTTCATTAGAGGCTGGAGGTTTCCTACTCAGCTCTGCTCTGAACCCTCCCTCCCACCACTCACCACTGCCCTTTAGTGGTATGTACATTAATGCAATGGGTAACAGATCACTGATACTCAGATATCACATCCACAGATGTTATTAATCCCTTACTGAGTATCCACTAAAGGAATTCAATTGCCTCAGTACCATCATCTAAATATATAGGTATTTAAAAGGACCTGCCAACTTTCTGAAAGCATTTATCACTTACTTTATCTTTCACAAACATCCCCAGAATAAAAACTCCATATTAAAGCTGCTATTTAAAAAGTCATCCCCGGGGCGGCGCCTGTGGCTCAGTGAGTAGGGCGCCGGCCCCACATGCCGAGGGTGGCGGGTTCAAACCCAGCCCCGGCCAAACTGCAACCAAAAAATAGCCGGGCGTTGTGGCGGGCGTCTGTAGTCCCAGCTGCTCGGGAGGCTGAGGCAAGAGAATTGCTTAAGCCCAGGAGATGGAGGTTGCTGTGAGCCGTGTGAAGCCACGGCACTCTACCAAGGGCGGTACAGTGAGACTGTCTCTACCAAAAAAAAAAAAAAAAAGTCATCCCCAACACTCCATAATAACACCTACAGGGTTATTCAATTAGATCAAGAAAAACAGTAAAAAGGCAGAGAGGTATTTGGGGACGTAAAATCATAACATGTGCCAACTTGGATAAGCCAGAAATAAAGGACAACCACTTGTTCCAGATCTTTTCTCTACTCAAGCCAAAGGTAAACAAGTAAGCCAATCTGAGCTTGACCTGTTAGAATCAGCCCTTATAAATTCTACCAGAAAGCAGACATAATTAGCAATCTGACAACCCTTATAAATTCTACCAGAAAGCAGACATTAATTAGCAAGGACTAAGGAGGGTTGGAAGGCCGAAGTATATGGGCTGGCTGCATCGTAAGTCACTTCTATGTTATCCATAAGTTCAGGCTTTCAAAACAAAGTTGGAGAAATGTCTTAGAAAACCGGTTTCAATGGTGAAAAGGAAGCAATATTTGACTGTCTTTATTAAAATGAAAACAGCAGCTGCTGCAGGCTGAAAAAGAAGCTGCACATATGTAATAGGCTATTGTGGCTGTCTTGGGACTTTTTTTAGAAGGGGCACGAATAAAGTGTTTCATGCTATCTTTCAAATCTCTGGCATAAAAATGACTAACATGCAGCAGAAAAAGTTGAAGCATTACTACAAAGAACAGCTTCAATTACCTATGCTTTACTGCCTTCAACCTACAATCCAAAATTATTACTTAGAAAGCATAAAAAAGCTTCCAAGTATTTAAATCAGAACCAATGTCTCACCAAACAGACAGCAGCCAGGGCAAAGAGAAACTTTGAGCATAAATATAGTAAATGGTTACTGTCTATTCATTTACTATTACAGAAACTGTGTTTTTACAAGTACACCAAAGAGACTGGCAGCAAAATGACAGAACAAGAAGCTCCAAGACCTTGTTGTTCCCCAACCCAAAAAGAAAAACCAGAAACAACCAGATATTAGCTGGCCTAACCTTATAGAAAATCTGAAAAACTAATTCCAAGAGCATTACATATATAATCAAGAAAAAGCTACAATGAAGAGAAAATTTTGTGAAATTTGTATTTGCCATTGACCCATCCCAAATCTACCACTTAATAAACTCCAAATAAAACTGTCTCAAAAAACATAAAATGCTCAAGACCATCACACGACATCCTCAAAGTGTTGAAAGATAATATATATAAACCAAAAATCCTATATATAGCAAAATCATCTTTAATATAGGAAGAAGTAATGCATTTTCTTAGAAGCAAAATTTGAGGAAGTTCATTACCTAATCTGAAAGAAACGAAAAGGGGGCTCCTTCAAATTTCAAAGAAAGAACTTAGGAAGTAACTTGAAGGCACAAGAAAATATAAAAATCTCTAGTAAAGATAAATGCATAGGCAAATATAAAAGCCATAAAAATTTAAATTTAGTTTATAACCTTTTATATATTATAGTATATAAAAGACAAATGCATAAAAATGGAGTTGTTCCTTCATGTATGCAGGAGTTTCATTCCAGGACTCTGTGAAACACCAAAATGGACAAGTTCCACAGTTGGCCCTGTCGAAACCACGTAATAAAAATAATCAGATCCCAATATACTCTGGTTTTCTGTTCTGCGAATCACTGTAACTTGTGATCTACATTTGATTGAAAAACTGTGCATGTAAGCGGACCCATGCAACTCAAACCATATATATAAAGGCCAAATATAACTCTAAATTTAAATCAATGGGCACACACTGTATTTACATGTAATTTGTAATATCTAAATAGTGAAGAAAGAAATTAAAAAAATAAAATGGGCAGCACCTGTGGCTCAAAGGAGTAGGGCACTGCCCCCGTATGCCGGAGGTGGTGGGTTCAAGCCCAGCCCCAGCCAAAAACTGCAAAAAAAAAAAATAGAATAATAATAATAATAAATAAATAAAATATGAAGAAAGGGAATTGTTAATGGAAAAAATCTGGTATAAAAATTAAGTTAACTTATTATCAAATTTAAATAGATTATTATAATTTTATGATGTTAAAAGCAATCCTATAATTACAAAGTATCTATAGATTATAAAGTAAAAGGTGAGAACTAAATCAAACAGGTATGACTAGAAGGTGACATCACCTCCATGGCTGAAAAAGAACTCTCTTGCTTCATGTCCCACCACAACAATCCAAAGAAATCCCTACATAAGAGTATCTTTCATGAACATCCCACACTCCACAGTGAATACTGAACAGTGAATAGAGCCATCTCTAGACACCAGAGCTGAGATGGAAAGAAAAACACCTTCCTTGAACCTACTTGCCATCCCCTTCCCAATCTTTCACAGCATCACACACAGAGAATTCCTCTGGAAAAGTTTCTGAATTGGGTACAATAAGTTACAGGTGATTTCCTCTCCATTCTAGACCCTTCCCCAAGGAAGCCTACTCCATTCTTAGTAATCCCAGGACTTTGGAAGCCTAGCAGATAACTTGCTAGAGCTCAGGAGTTTGAGACCAGTCTGAGGAAGAATGAGACCCCATCTCTACTAAAAATAGAAAAACTAGCCCAGTCTTGTGGCACACACCTGTAGTTAGATCCAGTTGCTCAGGAACCTGAAGCAAGAGGATTGCTTGAGCCCAGGAGTTGGAGGTTGCTTTGACCAATCACACCACAGTATTCTACCCAGGGTGACAGAGTGAGATTGTCTCAAAAAATAGAAATAAAAAACACAGAGAGTACCAGAAGGGCTAGACCACCAAGACTGGGTAAAAAGAAGAATATGGGAAGTTTATGCAGCAAACATCAGTCAGATCTTAACAGTTGCTCTGAATTCAGCCAAGGCAGGGACCCCACCTGAAAGACTAGCCAACAACATTGCACTAACAAAACATGGTCTTGCACTGTCCAGGCTCAAATTCCAATTGTAGGCTGTAAAACAAACCTTAACAAAGTTATGAGGACTGATAAATCAAGCATCTTTGCCAGTGACAATGAAAAGAAATGGGAAATCAGTAATAAGCAAACTCTAAGAAAAGAGATAAACATAATGAAAATTGAATGATTGCTTGGGCGGCGCCTGTGGTTCAATGAGTAGGGCGCCGGCCCCATATGCCGAGGGTGGCGGGTTCAAACCCAGTCGCGGCCAAACTGCAACAGAAAAATAGCCGGGCGTTGTGGCACGCGCCTGTAGTCCCAGCTGCTCGGGAGGCTGAGGCAAGAGAATCGCGTAAGCCCAAGAGTTAGAGGTTGCTGTGAGCCGTGTGACGCCACGGCACTCTACCCGAGGCGGTACAGTGACACTCTGTCTCTACAAAAAAAAAAAAAAAAGGAAAGAAAATTGAATGATTGCTCCTAGAACCAATCAAGAAGACACAGAAAAAAATTAAAAACCTTGAGACAAATGAACATGCAAACACAAGATACCAAAACTTATCTAATGCAGCAAAAGGAGTCCTATGCACGAAATTTATAACAATAAATGCTTATATCAATGAATTAAAAAAAGGTTAACAAACCATCTAATGTTTTACCGCAAGGAATTTGAAAAGGAACAAACTAACTACAAGCTGAGTAGAAGGAAGGAAATAAAAATCACAGCAGAAATGACATACAGGCCATCAACACCAAAAGAGCAGCAAAACTACATGTTGTTGTTCAGATTGATATGTGAGTACATATACAATCCCTAAGGTAGACTAACAAGGAAAAAAAGAGAGACTGCTCATATAAATAAGACCTAAAATGAAAAGGGAGACATTAGCTTTGATATCCTAAACCTAATCCTATAATTCAAAGGAACATAAGAAACTATAACTATAAAAATTATATAAATGCCTACATGTATATAATTTACCAAGACTGCATGAAAACAGAGTATCTCAACAGTCCAATATGAGTAAGATGATTGAATTAGTGATTTAAAAAAACAAAGTGTTCCATCAAAGAAAAGTCTAGGACCAGATGCCCTACTATTGAATTTTATCAAACATTTCAAGAAGAACTAATACCAATTCTCCTCTTACCCACTGCAAGCAGAAAAGGAAAAAAAAAAAAGAAGTGAATACTTTCAAACTCATTTCACAAGGCTAGTGTTATCTTGACCAAACTCAGACAAGAACACTACAAGGTAAAAAAATAAATAAATAAATACACAGGCCAGGTGGTGCCTGTGGCTCAGTGAGTAGGGCGCTGGCTCCATATACCGAGGGTGGTGGGTTCAAACCCAGCCCCGGCCAAACTGCATCAAAAAAATAGCCAGGCATTGTGGCAGGTGCCTGTAGTCCCAGCTACTCGAGAGGCTAAGGTAAAGAATCACCTAAAACCCAGGAGTTGGAGGTTGCTATGAGCTATGATGCTATAGCACTCTATCAGGGTGATAAAGTGAGACTCTGTCTCTAAAAAAAAAAGAAAAAACCACAGGCCAATATTCCTGATGAATACAGATGTAAAAATCTTAAATAAAATACTAACAAACTCAACTTCAAGAAAATATTAAAAGAACCATTCACCATGATCAATTGGAACATATGCAAACCAGTAAGTGTGATATAGCACATTAACAAAATGAATGATAAAAAATCCTATGATCTGTCCTAACACAGTGCCTCATGCCTATAATCCCAGTGCTTTGGAAGGCTGAGATGGGGAGGAGCACTGGTTGAGCCCAGGAGCTCAAGGCTACAATAAACTTTGAGCATACCACTGAACTCTTGCACAGATTAACAGAGGAAAATCTTGTCTTTTAAACAACAAAGAAAATACCCTCAATCATCTCATTAGAAACAGAAACAGGATTTGACAAAGTCAATACTCATAATAAAACCTCCCAACAGAGCAGGCAGGGAAGAAAAGTACCTCAACACAATATAGGCCACATATGACAAATCCATAGCCAATATCATACTCAACAACAAAAAGTTGACAGCTTTTCCTTTTATGTCAGAGACAAAACAATACTGCGCACTTTTTGCCAGTTCTTTTCAACATAGTTCTGGAAGTCCAGACAAACTTATTAGGCAACAGAAATAAAAGACATCTTACCAGAAAAAGAAGATGTGAAATTGCCTCTTTTGCTGATGATATGATCCTATAATTAAAAAGTCCTAACGGCCCTACCAAAAAACTTCTAGCACTGATAAATTCAGTAAAATTGCAGGACACAAAGACAGCATATAAAAGTCAATACTAACAAACTATCTAGAAAGGAAATTAAGAAAACAATACCACTTCTTTTTTTGAGACAGAGTTTCACTATGTCATCCTTAGTAGAGTGCCATAGTGTTACTGGTCATAGCAACCTCCAACTCTTGGGCTTAAGCGATTCTCTTGCCTCAGCCTCCTGGTAGCTGGGATTATAGGCATCTGCCACAATGCCTGGCTACTTTTTGGCTGCAATTGTCATTGCTGTTTAGCAGGTCCAGGACCATCTCGAACCCACTAGCTTCCATGGATGTGGCCAGTACCCTACTCACTGAGCTATGGGCGCCGAGCCAACAATCTCACCTCTAATAACAACATTAAAAGTAAATACAATCCTTAGGTGGAAATTTAATCAAAGGCATTAAAAACATGTATATTAACAGTGGCTCCCATAGCTCATTGGGTAGGCTTGCCACATACACCTAGGCTGACAGGTTCAAACCCACCTCAGACCAGCTAAAAAAAAAATGACAACTGCAACAACAACAAAAATAGCTGGGCATTGTGGGGGTGCCTGCAGACCCAGATACATGGGAGGCCAAGGCAAGAGAATTGCTTAAACCCAAAAGTTGGAGGTTTCTGTGAGCTGTGATACCACAGCACTCTACCAGGGCAATAGCTTGAGACTGTCTCAAAAAAAACAAAAAAAAAGTATATTGAAAACTATAATACACTATGAAAGAAACTAAAGAAAATATAGACAAAGAGAAAGGTATCCCATGGAAGAACTGATATTATGAACATGCCCATTTTATCAAAGCAATCCATAGATTCAACACAATCACATTTTTCTTTCTTTTTTTTTTTTTGAGACAGAGTCTTACTATGTGGCCCTCAGTAGAGTGCTGTAGCGTCACAGCTCACAGCAACCTCTAACACTTGGGCTTAAGAGATTCTCTTGCCTCAGCCTCCCAAGTAGATGGAACTACAGGTAACCGACAATGCCCAGCTATTTTTTGTTGCAGTTGTCATTGTTGGTTAGCTGGCCCAGGCCAGATTGGAACCCGCCAACTTCAATGTATGTGGCTGGCACTGTAACCACTGTGCTATGGGCGCCAAGCCTACAATCACACTTTTCAGAGAAATTAAAAAACAAGCCTTAAATTTCTTCATGGAACTGCAGAAGAGCTTGAATAGGAAAAACCCAAGAACAGAAAAGCAAGTATCCAATGTACACAATACTAATATGAAAACAATACATAAATAACTACATCCCAACATGAGAGAAAACCCCAAGTATATTCAAGTGGGAGGGGGACAGAAAGGAAATGGGAGGAGGGGTATTGGTAAACTCTCACTTAAAGGCTTAATATAAGGGTATACTGCATACCCCCTGGGTAAGGGGCACAACTACAACTTGAATTTTACCTAACAAATAACAAATGATGTATTTTTGTTTATTATGTCCTGAATCTGAAATTAAAAAAAAAAAGACAAGAAAAGCAGTCTTAGGCAAAAAGAACAATGGAAGAGGCAGTGTATTCTCTGATTTCCAAACATATCACAAAGAAAGTAGAGTGAAAACAGCATAGTACTGCCATAAAAACAGACATATTGACTGGTGCAGCAGGAGATAAAAAACCCACAAATAAACTCACATATTCAACGTCACTTCAGATTTTCAAAAGCACCAAGAACACATTTATGTTTCACAAAAGGACAGTCTCTAACAAATAAATGGTTATGGGAAAACTGAATATTCACATGCAGAAGAATGACTTTAGACTCTTATACATAAAAGTCACTTCACAATAGATGAAAGACGCAAATATTAAACCCCCTGTAAAAAAGAAGTGAAGCCCATGACATTTGCCTGTAAAAAAGAAGAAAAGCCCATGACATTTACCTTGGTAACAATTTTTGGATATGATCCCAGAAGCACAGGCAACAAAACCAAAAATAGACAAACAGCATATTATCAAACTAAAAAGATTCTGCACAGAAAAGGAAACAACAAAGAGAAGAGATAATCCATAATAGGGGTTAATAACTTAACTCAATATTAAGAAATCAACCTAAGTAAAGAATGGGCAATAATTTTTTTTTTTTGTATTCTTTTTTTTTTTTTTGTAGAGACAGAGTCTCACTGTACCGCCCTCAGTAGAGTGCCGTGGCCTCACACAGCTCACAGCAACCTCCAACCCCTGGGCTTACGCGATTCTCTTGCCTCAGCCTCCCGAGTAGCTGGGACTACAGGCGCCTGCCACAACGCCCAGCTATTTTTTGGTTGCAGTTTGGCCGGGGCCGGGTTTGAACCCGCCAGCCTCGGTATATGGGGCCGGCGCCTTATCGACTGAGCCACAGGCGCCGCCCAAGAATGGGCAATAATTTTATGGCTTTAAAAGCATAGAAACAAAAGCCAAAATAGACAATGACACATGCAAAAAGCTTTTGCATAGTGAAGGAAGCTATCAAAACTGAAGAGACATAACCATACACAAGTTCATAGAAAAAAATAGAGTGAAGAAACAACTTTTATTTAGGATGAGTGAAAACTGTTTATTTGACAAGGGAGTAACATCTCAGTTTTCGGGGTCGAACAACCCTTTCACAGGGGTCACCTAAGACCATCCTGCGTATAAGATATTTACATTACGATTCATAACAGTAGCAAAATTACAGTTATGAAGTAGCAACAAAAATAATTTTATGGTTTGAGGTCACCAAAACATGAGGAACTGTATTAAAGGGTTGCAGCATTAGGAAGGTTGAAAACCACACTGATAGATTCATTAGCAACTCAACACACAGCAAAAAAAAAAAAAATAATAATAATTTTATTAAAATGTGTGCAAAGGGCTCGGCACCTGTAGCTCAGTAGGTAGGGCACCAGCTACCTGCATTGGGGCTGGTGGGTTTGAACCCAGGCCTGCCAAATAACGGCAACTACAACCACCACCACAACAACAAAATGGCAGGGTGTTGTGGCAGACACCTATAGTCCCAGCTACTTGGGAGGCTAAGGCAAGAGAATTACTTAAGTCCAAGAGTTGGAAGTTGCTGTGAACAGTGACACCGCTACACTCTACTGAGGGTGACACAGTGAGACTCAGTCTCAAAAAAAAAGAAAAAAGTGTGTAAAGGATCTGATTATACAGTTCTCAAAAAACAAAACACAAATGGCCAACAGATACATGAAAAATGTTCAACATCACTAATCATCAGGAAATGATGAGGATATAGTCTTTGTTTACGCAAGTGAAAAGTTTTGAATTTGGAAACTGGGTGCACACTTAAAATGATTAAAATAATAAATGTTACGGGTTTATTACCACAAGTTAAAAGTTTTGTTTTTTTTGTTTGTTTTTTTTTGTGGTTTTTGGCCAGGGTTGGGTTTGAACCCACCAACTCTAGCATATGGGACTGGCGCTCTATCCCTTTGAGCCACAGGTGCCACCCAACACAAGTTAAAAGTTTTAAGTATTTTTTTTTAAAAAGGACCTTATCTCAAGAATGAAATAAATAACAGAGCAGAAAAAAAGATCTGCAAATCCTACATCTAATAAAGAATTACAATCCAAAACATATAAAGTATAACTCAACACCACTAACAAAACAAACCAACTAAAACATAGGCAAATATCTTAAAAAGACACCAACAAAGATACAGAAGTGGTCAACAACCATCTACAAATGTATTCAAAATTACTAATCATTTAAAAAATGTGTATTAAAGGGGCGGCGCCTGTGGCTCAGTGAGTAGGGCGCCGGCCCCATATGCCGAGGGTGGCGGGTTCAAACCCAGCCCCGGCCAAACTGCAACAAAAAAATAGCCGGGCGTTGTGGCGGGCACCTGTAGTCCCAGCTGCTTGGGAGGCTGAGGCAGGAGAATCGCGTAAGGCCAAGAGTTAGAGGTTGCTGTGAGCCGTGTGACGCCACGGCACTCTACCCAAGGGCGGTACAGTGAGACTCTGTCTCTACAAAAAAAAAAAAAAAAAAAATGTGTATTAAACCAAAAAAAAGTGAATTAAAAACACTAATACTAATTTGCATCCATTAGATAAGTTATAAAAATACTAATTTGCATCCATTAGTTATAAAAAGCCTAGATAAGTTATAAAAATACTAATTTGCATCCATTAGTTATAAAAAGCCAAAATTTAAAAAAAAAAAAGATCATAGGAAGGATGTGGGAAAATGAGAACACTTATTTAATTGCTACTGAGAACATAAGATCATGCAGTCACTCTGGAAAAACATGCAATGCTTCCTCAAAAACATTAAAACATCAAATTACCATATAATTCAAAAATTCCATTTCTTGATATAACATAAAGAAACTGAAAGCAAGAACTTGAATAAATATTTGTATGCCAATGTTGACAGCAGCATTATAATACCAAAAACATAGCAACAACTAAAATGTCTACTAAGAAATGGATAAATAACAGTATATACACACAATGAAATACAATTACTATTTAAAAGGAAGGAAATTCTCATGAGCTACACCTTGAAGATATGCTAAGTGAAAATAACTTATATATTTGATACCTAAACTAGTCAAATTCATAGACAGAAAGTAGAATAGTGGTTGCCAAAAGGGAATGAGGAGTTAAGTGTTCAATGAGTACAGAGAAGCCAAAACCCCTCTTTCCCTCCTTATTTTCTATGTCCACCAATGGTGTACACAGCATTTTCCAACATGCTCCATGAGTGAAATGTCAAAAAATAGTACATTTTAGTAAGAAGATTATGATTAGTGTGTGATTTAGCTTATCACAGCATTTTAATTGTTATTCCAGATTGGCCATTTCTTTTTACTGTAGTTAAGCCTGTACCTTGCCATTGAATGCTGGTTTAGGCCAGGCACAGTGGCTCACACCTGTAATCGTAGCACCTTATAAGGCTGAAGCAGGAGATTGCTTAAGTTTAGTATTATAAGACCAAGCTGGGTAACACAGCAAAATCCTGTCTCTACAAAAAATTAAAAATTTGGTTGGCATGACAGTGCACACTTAGGCTAAGGTAGGAAGATCGCTGAAGCCCAGGAGTTTCAAGTTGCAATGACCTATGATGAAGTCTCCCCACTCTAGCCTGGGCAAGAGTGAGACTTTTTCTCTAATAAAATAAAAATATGTTGGCTTATAGGTATAGAATCTCTTATTGTCTGAAGTCAATAGCCCTTGACCACTGTGTGCTCATTAACATACTCACTTCCTTGAACTTTTTTATATGATACCAAAATCCAAGTACAAGTGTAGAGATCATCAGAGGAAATTTTCTTTCTCCTATCTCAGACACAGTTTCTAGAAGCCAAACTATTCCCTAATTCAATTTCCTTTGTTAGCATGAAAAATATGAAAATTTTTGCTGTATACTTTAAAACAGAATTAAAAGTGATAAAAACAGAGTCTCAAGGGAGTCCATGCATGTTTTTGTTAGCCTTATCAAAGATCAAATGACGATATGTGGCTGGGTTCTTTTCTAAATTCCCTATTCTATCCCCCAGATCTACGTCTCTATTTTTGTGCTAGTATTATACTGTTTTTATCTCTACAGTTTTGTAGTATAACCTGAAGTTGGTAATGTGATGCTTCCAGATATGCTTTTATTTCTAAAAATTGTATCAGCTATTCAGGGATTTTTCTGGTTCCATATAAAACAAAGTACTATTTTTTGAAGTTATTCAAAATATGACATTGGTGCTTTAATGGGGATTACATTAAATCGTAGATTGCTTTGGGTAGAATGGACACTAAAAAGATTCCGCAAAGCTAAAGGCACTACAAACAGCAGGCTTCAGAATGGATGAAGATTTTTGCAGATTATGATTCTGACAAAGATCTAATAATGAGAATCTACTGAGAACTCATATTAATCAATAAGAAAAGAACAAGCAAACCCATTTTTTTGTGAGCAAGAGCCTTGAATAGAAATGTAGAGTCTTGAATAGAAATGTCTCTAAAGATAACAGATAAATGGCCAAGAAACACATGAAAAAAATGCTCATCATCTTTAATCATCAGAGAAATGAAAATCAAAAATCACTTTGAGGTATCACCTAACCCCAATAAGATTAGCCCACATCACAAAGTTCCAAACCTTTGCTGGAGTGGATATGGAGAGAAGGGAACACTTCTACACTGCTGGTGGGATTGCAAATTAATACAACCTTTATGGAAAAAAGTATGGAGAATCCTCAAAGAACTAAAAGTTGACATTCCATTTGAGTCCACAATTTAGTATTAGGTGTCTACCCAGAAGAACAAAAATCATTTCACCACAGACATATATATGCACCAGAACATTTACTGCAGCCCAATTCATAATTGCCAAGTCACAGAAGCAACTCAAATGTCCATCAACCCATGAATAAATTAACAAATTGTAGTATATGCATACTATGGGATATTATTCAGCCATAAAAAAGATGGAGCCTTTACGTCTTTTATGTTTACCTGGATAGAGTTGGAACACATTCTTAGCAAAGTACCTCAAGAATGGAAAAAGAAGTATACAATATACTTAATACTATCATAAAACCAATATATAAACACATACTCATATGAATGATAAAACACAAATACAGTCTAGCAAGGGGGAGGGGTGAAAAGAAGGGGAAGGGATAGGGAAAGGGTCATTGGGGAAAGGAGAGAGAGCATTTGGTGGCATCTTATCTAATCTGCACAACGCAAGAGTTTATTTCCAAATAACTAAATCATAAATGTTTTACCACAAAAATAAATGACATGATGGCTATGTTAATCAGTTTAAGCACTCCACATTGTATATCAAATCATCACATTGTACCCCATAAATGTATAGTTATGATTTTCATTAATAATAAAAAATATGATTAGCCCGGCATTGTGGCAGGCACCTGCAGTCCCATCTACTTGGGAGGCTGAGGCAAGAGAATCCCTTTAGTCTAAGAGTTTGAGGTTGCTGTGAGCTGTGATGCCACGCACTCTACCAAGGGATACATAGTAAGACTCTGCCTCAAAAAATAAATAAACAAATAAAAATAAATAAAAAATGTGATTTAAAATAGAATAAAAATTTTTAAAAAGAGCTCTGCCATTTCAGATAGATTTCTATATGGCTTCTAAATCTTCTTCCAGAACTTTCTCCTTAGAGTATAATAAGGAAGCATAAATTACCCAGCCCCTTTCCTCAGATGGAGACAAAAGTTGTTTAGACTCAAAGGGGTTGAGACTCTATGCTTAGCAAAACATAGGCATGCCATGGCCATGTTGGTATCTTAGTAGAGATGTCTCTGGGTCACAGACCAGGCAGGCCTGTACTATCACAGAACAATGGTTCTTATGTTTCAGAAATTGTCCACCTCATTGAATACTTGCCCCACTAATCAAAATATCTCCTTTTGCATTTGACTAAGTTGAGCATTTCCATAATCATAATTAGTACAAATTACATCAGTAACCAGCTGTAAATAGATTTTTAAGTAAACATTTATACCAGGTTCATTTTATGATTTAACAAAGACATTACTTTATTAAAAACTTTCCTTTGGGCAGAAATACTGGTTCTCTCTCTAAAGCAGCGGTTCTCAACCAGTGGGTCCCGACCCCTTTGGACTGTATTAAAGGGTTGTGGCATTAGGAAGGTTGAGAACCACTGCTGTAAAGAATGCCTTATACCTTTAACACATTGCTTTGAGCAATGGCTTTTATCAGGTCAGTATCCCTCCCATCTTAGCTCATTAATGACTTCCAAACTGTACAGCAGAGGTCTTGTCTATGTCTGAAGGCATGCAGTGAAAGGAGAGAAAAGTGTTCAAAAGTGTTTGTTGGGTGGAGCCTGTAGCTGAAGCAGCTAAGGCGCCAGCCAGCCACATAGACCAGAGCTGGCCAGTTCCAATCTGGCCAGGGCCTGCCAAACAATGACAACTACAACCAAAAAATAGTCGGGCATTGTGGCGGGGGCTTGTAGTCCCAGCTACTTGGGAGGATGAGGCAAGAGAATCTCTTAAACCAAGGAGTTGGAGGTTACTGTGAGCTGTGACAACACAGCACTCTAACCAGGGCGTTCAGCTTGAGGCTCTGTCTCAAAAAACAAAACAATAAAAAAAAAAGTGTTTGTTTTCTACAACAAAAGAAGCTAGATAATACATTCTAGCTTTACGACTTAAAACTCAGTTTAATGAGACAAACTCCTAGGTACTTAAAGGTTCTTAATGTGAACTTGAATAGCTCAAGGCCTACCTCATTTAAGAAATAAATTATAGAATTTCCACACTATGTAAATCCTTGTCTATTCCCTCTATAAACATACAAGAGCCAAGGCATCCCATCCTTCCTATTTATTTCACAACATTCTTATACACATTATTTAACAAGCACAACCTACTTGCTTTGCAGATAAACTAAGCAATAAATGAAGGGTAGAAAACCAATGAAGGTGGGAAAAAGTAGTCCTAAGAAAATACCTTCTTGTTGCAGAAATTAGTTTCAGATAGGTAAAGATCAGTAACATTTTAGGTGTTACTCTGAGTGGCTAAAGAGAAAAAAAACATAATTCTTTATTAGAAAAAGTTTCTTCCTCTTCTGGTTGCTACAAGGAAAAAACCAAACATAAAGGATCTGGTATCAGCTCCCTTTCCAAAAGGTAAAATATGATTCATTATACTCCACCCATCAGTCACTGGGTAATTTTCAAAGAATCCAGAATTATTTGTTTCTCATGCTAGTAATTTATGAAAAAAACAAAATATTTACAACATTACAGTAGTAATCCCTAACAGACTTCAGTGAAACCAGCACTAAGCCCTGGTAAGACCCAGACTTAATTCCTATGAAACAAGACTATGGGCACAAGCGGCCTCAAGCAAGGCCACTCCCTTCTTGTTTCCTCCATCCTAGTCTCTCTACTCTAACAGCTGCCATTCCTTTTCCCAAAACAATGACCATAAGGCTTTCCAAAAAGCATTTAGCTAAGATTCTGAAATCAATTCCTAGCCATATAATTCTCTTACTTAGGGGGAAAAAAAGTTCTTTTCTTATAAAGTCCTTTTAGAAGAGTGCAAAGAACTATAGTAAAGAGAAAGAGGTAAACCATGAAGACTATTTCCATATAGGAATAGACTAGCTAGCTAAGGTAATTGTTTGTGCTTAAGGTCAGCTACATCCCTAATATTTTTAATTTGGTACTAAAAAAAAGCAATTATTCAGTTGTATTTAAGAAAAAAAAAAAAATCCTGGTTTGTGGACCCCAGGGCCACAGCTAATAAAATGCGCCACTCAGACCTGAATGTGCACAGGGGAATTAACTTACGGTTTAATTGTTATTTGAAATCACTTTCAAACATTGTTTACTTGAAGCAGTCTGGAAGACTTTCTTAGTCCTCTTGCCTAAATATATGATAAAAAGACAAATTTAATTCCTACTAGTTTCATTAAGAGACTTAAACCCACTTTTCTCTTGAATCAGTAATCTATTGGTCCATTTTGAAGTCTCAAACTACAGAAGTTAACTTTACTTTAGGAATAGCATTGAATTTATAGACATAAAGAGAAGGAGGTGGATGAAGGCAGGAGAAACTATGGGAAAGTAGCTTTCAAGAAGTTGGACCTTAATAAAATCCCGCAAGTTTCTATGAAAAAAAAGGCAATCCCCGAGACAAGGTGGAGTACTCTTCTGTCTTCTGTATCTTGAGTCAAACCCACTGAAGCTCTGGGATAGCAAACACTGGTACCCACGTCCCCTCCTCATTCTATCCCTAATTTCTATATATCCCAGATTTAGCGAACTACCCACACCCGAAGCCTGAGGCTATATTGCCAAAGGCCGCCACCAGCTCGGTTTAGAGGAGACCTGCAGACTACCAAACATTCGGCTTCCCTTTCCCAGCCTTTGACTAGATGCTATCCCTAGGCAGATGTGTGAAATGGACATTGCCCCCAAGCCACTGACTGAGAAAGGTCCTCGGCGGCCGGAGGGGCGGAAGAGATAGGGCGGTGGCGGAACTTTACCCCGATGGGTAACTGAGGACGCTGCAGCGGCCTGTTGGCCCTCGACTTCAGGCCAGCTCTCTACAAGAGGTTTTCTTTCTTTCTTAAATGGTCTAGAATTAGCTATCTGGCTAATTAACTTAGCTTGTGGGTTTCCAACCCTCCCAGCTCCCAACTCTGGTTGGGCCTCTCAACCCTGAGCGAAGCGATCCCTCGCGGGAGGCTCTGCTAGACCAGGACTCCAGCAGATACCTTCCTTAACCCCAGTCCACTCTCCCCCACATCACCCCATCTCCTGCCTTCTGGGGCACCTGGAGCGCCCCTGGAGCTTCCTGAAGCGATCCAGCCAGCCAAGACGTGGGCGCCTCTTCCCACAGCGGCAACCGTTAAGGTCTGCCTACACCAGCACTGGGCCAACACGCACTGCGCCAACACGCACTGCGCCAACACGCACTGCGCCTTACACTTTCGCGCCCTCGGAAGGGTCTAACACTCGCCGGCGGCTGGGGGTGGGGCGACGGGAGACTCAAAGGGGGGTGTCGAGGGGCGGAGCCGGGTAAGTACTACCTTATTATCCTTCAACTCTTCCAAGTTTTTGGTGTTTTTGGTAGGACTTCTAGGGCTCCGAACTGTAGAATTGGGATTTACAGGGCCTCAGAAATGGTTCAGGATAACCCTATGACCTTAAATGAATCTCCCTTCGTCTCAGTTACTATTATCATGAAAAGACTTAAGCTTCTTCATTGCAATAAAGCCAGTTAACTTTTGTTTCCCCTAAATACATACCCCTCCCCACATGATGAAACCCTAAGGGCGAAGATGACTCTCAAAATTGTGAGCTCCAGAATCTCTTAGGATTCTCACCTAAACTGCCCCTGACTCCATTACCTGACTCACTGTTTACCCAGCAGTTCATCTAGTGTGCACCAAAATAATAAATTAGGTTTGTTTTCATTCTTCAATTTTAGCAGGGCTTTTTATGCACACAAATCAGTATGGAAATTACTGTACAAAGTCCAAACTGCTACAGGTCAATGTAAATTTAATCATTGCCTGTCAGTGACTTTGGGATCACAAACTATTTTATATTGTCAAGATCCTGGATCAGACTTCCCTGCTAATCTAATCACAACGTATGGAGCATATATGTGCACAATGGCCATGTTGGCTGGGAGAATAAACTTCTAAAAAATAACCAATTACTGTGAGGTTACTGAGACCCTCAGAAAACTCTTATCCAATAAAAAGTCATACATCCCTTCACAAAGTAAACATTAAGAGGGTCCACTGAAAGAAGCTGATATTAGCTCAAGGTGTCAAAACCAAGTAGCCTATCCTGCTGACAGAGTGATGGAGAAAGCCATTTATTTCACCCCAATGCTCCTCCTGGCTCCACTACCCATGCCTCAACAACGCACCCAATTTTACTAATGTATTGAATCCCTCCAGCCAAAAACAATGGTGGGAGCAGGGGGAAGCCAGGGCAATTTGGATACACCTGTCCTCTCACCCACTTGAGGAGGCCTGTAGCAAGTCTGAAAGGTAAGAGCAGGCTACAAGGGCCCTAGATGCAAGAATACCCTCTATCAGGAGTATACTAATCACCTGTCACTGTAAGTCCCTCAATACACAAGTGCCTGGTGCCTAACAAAAGGCCTTCTGAGCCCTTTTCAGCCTCAGCCACAGGACTAAAGTAGTTCCTCAGATGAACTCAAGCAGTCTCTTGCCTAGTGACAAAACTGCAAGTATGGCATTGACAAGACTAATGAGAACTCCTGAGGAACATCCAGGAGCCTGGGAGTTCTGGTGGCACTTCCACTAGCAAGTTTCCTGCCCTGGAGATCTCCATCACTCTACCCTTGCCAGTAAA
Source organism: Nycticebus coucang (assembly GCF_027406575.1). Taxonomy (NCBI): domain Eukaryota; kingdom Metazoa; phylum Chordata; class Mammalia; order Primates; family Lorisidae; genus Nycticebus; species Nycticebus coucang. The sequence continues at coordinate 3,226,861 of NC_069805.1, forward strand.
TGTTGGAATTCCCTGCAGTGTCCAAACAAATCAGTGCTAAGTGCAAACCAAAATCAAATGGATTTTTTTTTTAACAGGCAGACATGGGCCACCAGGCGTGGCTATTTTTTCTATTTTTAATAGAGATGGGGTCTCATTTTTGCTCAGACTGGTTTCAAATTCCTAAGCTCAAGCAATCCACCCACCTCAGCCTCCCAGAGTGCTAGGATATATAGGCGTGAGCTGAATTTGTTGAAATGATGTACTTGCCTCCTAATCTACCCTGTGCATGCCTTTCTTGCGCATATTCTCTAGAAAAATTAAATTAAATTAAATATTATTTTTCCCAGACAACACACTTCTTTTAAGTTTGTTTTTCTCAGTCCACTAGACCCTGTACCACCTGAGAGCAGAACCCACGAAATCTCACATATGCACAGGTTAAGAAAATAAAAAGATATTCCCTCTTTTTCCCCATTATCCTCAGCACTCTAAGTGAAGAACTCAAGAAGAAATTTTTCTTTATTCTCAATACAAACCCTTTTCTCTGCTACAGAATGAACAAAATAATAACAAACGAAATCCTAATAATTGAGGACCATTCACCTTCAGGAAAGCAGCTTTATTTATCATCAGTTACCTTTGAAAGATGCATAATTTCAAGGTTAGTAAGTTTATAAATGTAGTTTTATTACCCATACTTCCTTTATAATACAGTCTCACTCACGAACAAAGTCTTCCTCAGGCATGAATTCTTCCAACCTTTGTATCTAAGCATGGATAAAAGTATACGAATGTCTTCCCTGTTTCCCAGTGACCTTCTTTATACTTTTAAAGTGTTGGCGGCGCCTGTAGCTCAGTGGGTAGGGCACCAGCCACATACACCAAGACTGGCAGGTTCAAACTCAACCTGGGCCAGCTAAAACAACAATGGCAACAAAAAAATAGCCAGGCGTTGTGGCTGGCGCCTATAGTCCCAGCTACTTGGTACTCTGAGGCAAGAGAATCCCATAAGCCCAAGAGTTGGAGGTTGCTGTGAGCTGTGAAACCATGGCACTCAACTGAGGGCCACAAAGTAAAACTCTGTCTCAAAATAAAAACAATAATAATAATAATAATAATAATGTGTCTCTAAAAACATCTTACAGACATCCGGCCCAGTTTCCAATAAAACAAATGCCTGTATTTTCTCTCAATATAATTATTCTCTGCATTTCTGTATTTGCATAGTTCATGTTTACACTTCTAGATCTGTCCCAAGGTCTGAGTCCAAGCACTGGTTTGTCACAATACATGTAAATTAGCTATATATCTTACTTTTCCTTTTCTTAAGACATAGAGGTTCAATATGTTGCCCAAATTTCTTAACTCTTGGCCACAAGCAGTCTTCTTACTTCAGCCTTCAGAGTACCTGAGATCACATTCACAAGCCCCTGAACCTAGTGAGTTGCATGTTTTAAAGTGAACATTACTGACACTGACACATACAGCTCCTAAATTCTTAAATTTGTTTATTCAATTAACTCTTAATTTTAGTTTAAGTTTGAAATGTCTGATTTCCTTAACTTTCACAGCTGATCTCTGATATTTTATTTTCACAGTTCTTGTTTTGTTTCGCTTTGTTTTTTATTATGAAGGTACATACTAATGCATCCTTTTTTGAAATCATAGTAAGTCAAAAATTTGTGTTACTTTTGAATATGGGTTCCATCATGAAACCAATGCAGCATAGACAGCTCAAAATATCAACAGTATTTTTGAAGGCTGTGGGCTATGAACACACAATATATTGATAGTTTGAGAAGTTCCCTTCTGTTGATTTATAACCTTGAAAATGAGCCAAGTGGCAACCTAACCAAGGTAGATAATGATGAGCTGAAAGTTATAGAGGAAGCATCTATCTCAACCTACAGGTGAATTAGCAGCAAAGTTTAATATTACTATTCCAACAATATTGGACCATTTTAAACATATTGACAAGGTAAAGAAGCAGATAGGTGCATTCCATGTGAGTAAATGAGCTTTGGAAAAGAAATCATCTTGAAGCTTGCCTTTCTTTTTTGTCACAGCATAAAGGCAAACCATTTCTACATGTTATTATTACCTGCAATGAATAATGGATTCCTTTTTCACAATCACAAGTTTTGGCATAAAGGTTGAATAAAGATGAGGTGTCCAAATATAGTTTCCCAGGGTGGGGCTTGTGGCTCAGTGAGTAGGGCGCCGGTCCCATATGCCGGAGGTGGCGGGTTCAAACCCAGCCCCCGCCAAAAACCACAAAAAAAAAAAAAAATATATATATATATATATATATAGTTTCCCAGTACTATCTATCCTCTGCCTTTGGTTTGTCTAAGTATCAAGCCCCTTGCAGGTTGCAAAAGTGCACACAGAAAACTGTAAACCCTGATTCCTGCCCTCCCTCTTTACATATTCTCAGCTTCCAGAAATTTCTACTCTCTCCTGCCTCCCCTCCCCTATTATACTATTCCACTGCCTTTAAAGAGTTGACAGGAAGAAAACTTTTAGTAGTGTTACAACTGTTTTGCTTGATGCGAAACTGAAGAAAAGCAGGCTACAGAATTTTGCTTACCTGTGACTGCCCTCTTTTATATCCTCTCCCTTCCAATTTCTTTGCCTCCCTCTTCTTCCAAGAGAAAACCTTTAAGTCTATCTCAAGTTAACACAGATGTCAGAGAACAGATCCTACTCAGGTCCTCTGGCCAACATGGTACACAGCCAACTGATGCCCAGATGTATGAAAGTACCTGCACAGTGGAGGTTGGAAGGATGAGTTTTCTGCTCAACTCAAAAGTCTTGAGCTGTTTTCAGCAGTTCTTAGAGCTCCAGCCAGATTTTCTGCCACTGAACAGTTATAGCTCTGGAACTCTGGGGGAAAAAATTAAATTTTTTAAAATGTTGGTGAATTTCTAAGTGTTCTGGGAGTACAGACGTTGTGCTTAGGGAACCATAGATTTAAAAAAAGAAAAAGGGAGATGGGGAGGAGAAATCAGGGGTAACATGAGCAGGAGTGAGGTAACAACACTGGAAAGGGGCTTGAAACAAGAAGAAAGACCTAGCTGCTCGGCTTCTTTGACTATTCTGACCACTGTAGAAAGCAAGGACAGCAAACCTCCCCCTCCCACCAGTATGGAAGCCAAAGGTCTTATTGATCCTAAAGTGAGCTGGACAGTTATTAAGGAGCTGTGCTGCCCATTTAAGTGGAAAGGGCTTCCTCATTAACAATTTTAGTTACTGTTATATAACCTCAAAGGGCAGTGCTAGGAATACTGAAGTCTGTATGTGCTAACCATTAGCCTTTCTAGGATGGGTAATTTCTTCATTATTTTTAGTCATAGGCCAAGTCTCTTCCAGAATCATATATTAGTATTTGTTTATTAATCTTCTCTCAAGGAAAATAAAAACAGCTAAAGTTGGGAACACTAATTTAGAAGCAGCAAATCTTTTCCCCTTTAAAAATATATAAACCGAAATTCCCCTCCCCAAATACTATACTGCTTTTTGTATCTGAGTGCATTCATTCCTTCAAATAACTCTGCACCTCTTTCATTCTACAATTTCTTCCTTTCCCCGAAGAAACACTCTTCAGACATCCACTGAGAGCACAGGATCTCACAGCCTGCTGCTGTGAGATTCATGGTCTTTCTGTGGAAAAGAAAATCAATAGTGTATTAATCTTTGCATGGGTTTGTTGTACAAGGCAGGGGAAGTTATAGTTATGTAACCTGTGAACTTGAGGAAAGCCCAATAGAACAAAACAGGCTTCTAGCCACCAACTCTACACATTGGGAGAGGGGGTGAAAATCTCACTACTCCCCTTTCCCAGTCTCTGCTCCCTCTTTCTTTCCGCTGCCTTCCTTCCCCCAACCCTACCCCATACGCTGCTCTGAGGGAAAAAATAAAAAAATGTAAAACATAAAATAACACTGGAGGGCAATGTTAAATATTCACTTAACGTTCCTGTTTAATAAATCGTTGACAACTCAATCGCCTTGGGACCTTTTAGTCTGCCTTATTTCCTAGCAGTTTAAGTCCACGAGATCGCAATCTAGGGCAAAGGGTGGGGACTGCCTTCGTTCTGTGCAGTTGCGCTTTGTCAGTTACCGTATGTCAAATTCCGGTGGGTTCTGGATGTTTGCCTCACAGCCGAAAGTACACGCGCGTTGGAGGACCTACCTGCCCTGGGAGAGGCAATGAGGCCGCCGCTAATGTTTTTAAAGTTCTGCCCGAAGGAAAAAACAAAAACAAACAAACAAAAAAAAAATTCGGAACTAGGTATCTTCTCCCTCCTCCTTCACTAAACTGAGCTTTTTAGCGTTCAGCCCACATTCTTTTCGGAGACAAACTTGCGGAGACCTTGCCGCCTGGCAAGCTGCAAACCAGTTTTCCCGCCATTCCCTCCTCGGAGCCCACGTAGGACCGTTTGGTTATCTGTGTTTTTAATAGCTAACAAGTATGGAATAAAAAATGAAAGCGAGCAAGACGGCAAAAAAAACCCTGAAATCTTGGGACAAGAGACAGTAATAGAGAAAATATGAGGCAGGGTGCAGCCCTTCCTTTATGCATAGAAGAAGAAAAGTGCTTTGGCGCTAACCTGAAATTCTGGACCAAAGGGTGAGTTAGGCAAAGAGCCTAAGTCCAAGTACTTTTAAGTTTTATCCCGGAGGCGATTTTAGGTAGCAAGAAGCACAGGGAAGAAAGGGGCGGTTGCGCCAGAGGGAAGAGAGATAGGAAAGGAGAAGTTAACGTGTTGAAGAAACCTGGCTGAAGAAGCGCTGACAGCAGCAAAATTTACCGCCTCCAGCTTCCGGTAACCTCTCTCAGTACCCTATTTGCATCTTTCGTCCATTTATTGTTGGCCAGTGGTCCCAAGTGTAGGCTGTGAGCTTTGTCGGGACGCTGATAGCTTCCTGCCTCTAAGCAGGTGGCGATATCGCCCTACAATTCTCTGAACCTTTGCTGCAGATAGCTTATGTGGGCTCAGTCTTCTGGCCCCGGCTCTCAGTCGCGGACTGGGCCATAGTATGTCTTCTCTACAACCGCGGAGTTGGATCTGAGTTCAGAATAGCGCAGTTCTAACTTACCTTATGGCTAGCAGCCCGGATTCATTCAGTCCATCGACGGCTGAACGCTGCGTTCCTGGTATGTCTACTTTTTTGTTTCCTCCACTATCTCTTCTCCTCCCTCATTTGCACTCCTTCCTGGCCCGCCTCCCCCTCTACCCACGGATACAGAGCCTTGGTGTGGGGTGGAGGGGGATGGAAGAAAGGGAGATCTTGAAGGACGATTTCCCCAAAGTTTGCCTAAGTACCGGGAGCGGTTATCTATTCTCCCCTGAAGGTAGTGATCCTCCCATCCTTCGTCCTCCCTTGGCTTGAGCTGGCTACGACTTCCAGCTCAGACACCTCTCCTGGACTTCCTAGACACCAAATGGTGTGGTGGCAGTGAGGACAGCCGCGAGAGCCGTGAGTGACGACGTGGGTGTGAATCTTTCCAGCCGCACGGAGACTTGCTCCCTATCCAGAAAGCCAGGGTAGTGCCGCAATTATTAAAAAATGCCTCACATTACATTCAAACAAAACTGTCAATCCCCAGTGACTGACAGGTCCTGTTGGTAGCCCTTAGTTATTTGACCTCCAGTTTCCATTAGGAGTAATGCCATCATGTGCACTTACTTGGCAAACCGAACCCTGGGTCTCCCCTTCCTTAGGGGAAATGCTTTTATATTTGCAAATCCTAGGCCACCTCCTCCTCCACCCCTCCCTTCCTTCCTCAACATTTCTTTTCAACCATAGGCTTTCCCAGGAGTCAAAGGAAACTGCAGGAATTGATGAGAGGAGGCAGCCTGGTCTATGGGGACCACTCACACAAGGATCTGCACATCCAGCTTTAAAAGTTTAGGAATTAAAGAGTAGGAAGGTACTGTAAACTGGAAGAGGCTATGGGAAGGATAAAGGAGACTGGTGAAATTAAAAAGGTTCCTTTTCCATCTCTTAGAAACATATACACCAACTCTATTGAATTTTCAAAAATAGTGTTTCGAGGAAACCCAAAAGAGGACTGAATGCAACTATTAGAGATAAAAATACAACATTTTTCATAACTCATCTCAGACATTTACAGAAACTTATACCCACTGGTTCTGAACCTGGTTAATTGGGATTATTTGAAAAAGATAAGGCACACAGCTAGATAACAGCACATACCTGCTGACTATTCCCAACCATTACCATTACTATCAAAGAGCTTCTCCAATGGCATCATCATAGCCTCCAGAGTTTGCAGATGATTCAAGCCTTTCCTCTCCTGTTCTCCTGTGGCACCTTCACCTTCCTACTAGCCCCTTAAGAGCTGAGGTGGTGGGTACGCAAATTGCTATATCTAATATTTACAAAGGAAAGACTTAAGAAAACTGAAGGAGACAGAAGCAGAACTAGCCCTAGTAAAGGGAACCAAACAGTAGAGAAATAAAGAAATGTGACTTTAAACTTTAAGGTAAGTAGCAATGTCCCCCCCAAACTTCCTTAGTCCAAGTAGAGTCTGGCTGGGACACTTAAATACTGCAAATTCTCACTTAGCCTCTCTCCCTAGCAATTTCTTTGATACTTTTGTATGCAAGCCTCCCTAACTTGGATACTCCTTTCATACAAGATTGACATTGCCTGGTCTGCTAGGGCACCTATGAGGCCTAAGAGAAAGACCACTACATGTATGGCAAGACTTTTATCCTATGTGTCTGGAAGACTCTGGTCTACCCAACAGTGTGCATGTGCTTAGTTCATTGTAAACCAGCTTACAAGTCTCCAGTGGCCCTTGCCAGTTTTATTCTGGTCTTTGCATAACAGCAGCAAGATTTGAGTGATTACAAGTATAATTTTTTGTCTTAGATAGTGTTAAGTATCCTCAAGTAAAATAATAATATAAAACATCAACAACACAAATACCTACTTACTTGTACAAAGTATAAGCATTTAACGAATGGCATTAAAAATATCCACTGATCTAAGCCCCTCCTACCCACCTGCCAACTGTGTTGAAGCAGAAAACATACATTTATCTATTCTCTGTTCTCTGGCAAATGAATAATACCTGAAGATCTATCTCTTTATTAGGGATTTTTATAATCAGGAAGTATGTAAGGTTACTGTCTTCCTAGTTATCCCAGCTAATCCAGACTTGAATTTGGGGCCCAGGATGACTCCTCTTTTCAGGCATTTAAAGAGTTATCTGGTTGTGGGGAAGAGAGCCTAATAAGCACTGAGTCTCAACTGGGTATCAGCAACATTGTCTCAGAATGTCTGGCCTGCATTCTTTGGTGTCAGGCCTTTAGCTCCCCAAGCTTTGGTGCTGGTGAGTGAACTAACCTCTATACTGTAAGGCCCTTTGTAACTGTAAGTATAGGCTAAAAGGGCATAAATACAGTTCACACAGGAATTTGGTAAGAACTGTGGCTCCATGGATATTGTGTCTTGTACTAGATCTTGACTGAGCCCCAGATTAACAGCCTCTTTTCCTGCTGTATCACAATAGGTGTTATGAGTTCACATTGTAGGGAAAGAGAACAGTCAATAACAACTCAACTACAGGGTCATTGACCCAGAATTCTAGCCTTGTGCCCAGCCATTTTGCTTACTTCTTGGCTCTTCTTATTCCTCTGGGAAGCTGCAGTGACTTTAACACCCTATTTCCTCTCCCGGCCCCTCGTCCTTGACCTCCCCCAAGGCAGAAAATGGTTATTTTACAGTAACTAGAAGTCTGTCTCTAAGTGCCTGTGAAATTCCTGCAAAGTCAGACACAGAAATGAGTAGTGCAAGGTAGTTCCTCTTTAGGGTCACATGGTAGTTTATGTTGTAGGACTTGACAGAAACTTCCTTGTATGACAAAGGAAGGAGGTTAATAAATAATGCACCTAGAAGCCTGGCCATTAGCAACCTAAGAGTAGTAATCCAATTCATCCTGAACATGGGGGTTCAAACATGTCAACGTCAAGGGGTAATGTCATTAGGTTGTTCTGCTTTTGAATTTATGATTTATTTTTATATTCTGGATATTAACCCCTTATCAAAATGATTTGCCAAGATTTTCTCCTGTGCTATAAGTTGCTATGTTTACTTTGGGTTTAGGTACACAGTTTTAAGTTTTCACATTCCCATCGTTTAAGTTTGTTTTTATTGCTTTTGGTGTCATCTACAATACCTTGTCAAATTCAGCAACCTGAAGGATTCTCCCTATTAAGATTCTCCTTAGCTCCCTAAGAGCTAAGACTATTATAATTTTAGATAAGCTGAGACTATTATAATTTTAGATAGTCTTACGGCTAGATCTTGGATCTGATTTAATTATTGTATATAAGATTAAAGTCCAGTGGCATTCTTTTGTATGTGGCTATTTAGTTTTCCCAATATTATTTGTAGAATAGACTGTACTTTCCTCCTGGAATGATCTTACCCTTCTTGTCATTTGCTGTTGTAAAGGAGGGGTTATTTCTAAATTATCTGTTCTATTCCATTGAACTTTATGTCAGTCCTTATGTCAGGGGCACACTATTTTGAATATCGCAGATTTCTAGTAAGTTTTGAAAGTAGGAAGTCTGAGACCTCCAACTTTGTCTTTTTCAACATCGTGTTGGCTATTCTGAATTCCTGCCATGTGAGTTTTGTGTCCACCATTGGAACAGCAAAAAGAAAGTGTTTTAAGTATGTTGCTTTAGGGATTTGTCAGCATCCTTCATCCCCAACCACATAGGTAACTACTTCCTTTTCACTCCCAGGAGGAAATATGTGCTCTCCAGGTAAGGGAAATCTTGTCCTATAGGGTATATCCTCTGCTAGTACTCTTCAGCCATATTTGATATGCATGTCTTTGGGAAGCACAGTGTGGGGAACAGAAGAGCTAGACTTCTTATCTAAGAGATGCCAAACCTCTCTCCCCTGAGACAGACACATAGGACCCTGTCTAGCATTTTTACTGGGGTTGTCAGCACTAGAGCTGCTAGGATGGCAATAAGAAAGACCTGCTGTTTTCTCTGCTTACATCAATCCTATCTGCCACACATGGCTTTGGCATGCTGGTCCCAGGCCCTATAGTTGGTCACAGGCTGACTTTGCCTTTTCCCTAATCCATTTCAGCAGGCAACCTGGTTGGGAAATCTTAGCAGGCATGGCCTTGTAGTGTAGGCATGGCACAACACCTTACCTTCCATCACTGTCCTTGGCTTGGATGGCATTACTCTACCTCCCAACCCTTTTCAGGGACTGCAAGATCAGTGTGTGGTGTCAGCTGCATAATAGTGAACATACATATCAGTTCATTGAAATGCAGGAGGAAAAATCATTATGGAAGTGTCTTTGTAGAGCTTTGAGTTGTTGGAGCAATTTTATTTAGTTCTTGTGCTGCTTTCAGCAAGAAATGAAGGAAAATTCTGTACAACCTTTGGTCACCCAGCCCCCCTGGCTATTTCTTTCCAAGAGGCTAAGCACTGTCCACAGAGAAGCTAAGAGTGAGGAATAGGAATGTCATTCATAAAGATTCATAAAACTGGAGGCCTAATCACCAGTTGCCAACTTATTTACTAGTGATGCATCCTTTATAGTACTGGCCTCTTTTGGGTTCTTTTACCCTGAATTTGGCTAGAGAGGCTCAGTGGGGGCTAAATCAAGTCACCTCTCCTTCCTGTTCCCAGCACTGGGGATTCTCTTCCCAGGATGACATTCTTTACTCCCTCTCAGCAGAAGCTTCTGAGCCGCTAACCAGGAATTCTTCTAACTGGACAAATACATGGGCAGGCACCAAATAAATAAATCATTAACTCTTTGGAAAGGCTGGCCAGGGGAGGGAGTGAACAGAGCCACACATGTGAGTGAACAGGATGTGTGAATAGAGAAGGGCAGCCTCCTGCCAAGGCCTCTCTGTTCTTTCCAGGAGCCTCTGCTTCTCAGTCCTTTCAAGCCAGGCAGGTCAGGTTACTGCCTGGCCCCAAGGCTAGCTTGAACATTAACAAACAGCCTCAGGCCACTTGCCTGTTCCTCTTTGGAAAGCCTGCTTGCATGTCTCAAATTCTCTCTAAACCTTGTACAAAATCTAAGTCCTCCTAAGATAGAATCTTAAAGTTGTTCAGCTCAGCTTTGTTTGTTGAAACATAAGATTAAAAAGAACCTAAAGATCCAGCAAATAACCTTGGTGATATTTTATACAATAGTATATTCTAAAGCTATTTTTTTTTTTTAATGAAGATCTGCTTTGTGTACTGACTCCTTGGGAATGATCCCAAGGAAGGATAAAACAATTTGTATAAAAAGTGTTTTAAATATCTTGTCAGGATAAGCAAGAAGTACACAACACAAAGGATCTGGAAGGCCCTGCCTATCCCATTTTTTATCAGTTTTTTTGTAGCTATCCCTGACTATACAGGGACATGCTTAAATGCGTATTTCCCCCACACCCTTATTCTCATAAATAACAGCCCATTGTATATGCCTTTTTGTATCTCCCCTATGAAATTTATCCTTTCTAAGACTCATAGAAGTTTTTTTTGTCTGTTTGCTTGTTTGTTTGAGACAGAGTCCCACTATGTTGCCCTGGGTAGAGTGCTATGGTATCTCAGCTCACAGCAACCTCAAACTCTTGGGCATAAGTGATTCTCTTGCCTCAGCCTCCCAAGTAGCTGGGACTACAGGCATCCACCACAAAGCTCAGCTATTTTTGTTGCACTTATCATTGTTGGTTTTTAGGTGACCCGGGCCAGGTTAAACCTCCCACCGTTGGTGTATGTAGCTGGAACCGTAACCGTTGTGCTATAGGCACTGAGCCTCATAGAAGTTGTATAGAATTTCATCGGTATGATCTTTAACCCACTGCTCTGTACTTCCTCCCTTTCCATTCTGCGGAAAGTGCCTAATACTACTAATTTTCTCTTTACTCTTCCTTTTAGAAGCATTCAATTGAATGTTTTACCATTTCCTTCCTAAATCACTTGATTCTCTTTGTGGCTTCATACCTAGGCCCTACTCTGATGGGGGATTGCATACAGTCTTGTTGAGGAAGTGATGGTTCAGGAAGGAAATCTTATAGCCTATTAAGGAGATAACAAGAGGTTTAGGGCTGGTCCTAAGAGGGTGTGATAGACATGAGCAAGTAAAGAAGTATCAAGGACTGTAAGGCTACTAAAGGTTTTGAGTTTTGTCCTAAATGCAGTGGGACTTGGCAGAATACTGACAGCAGATGTTTTCTAAAAGATATTTCTCCATATTGCATGAAGGATGAATTGAAAGGAGGAATAACAGGAAGGAAAAGCAGAGATCAGCTTCAATAAAATCTAGAGAAGATAAGACGGTGGACTTGCCTAAAGTAAATGAAGGGGAATGGAGGGAAGTAGGTTTCTTTGATGAAAAAATATGGAAGTATGATATATCATCTTAGCCTCTGGTTTTCCAGGTTTCTGAACCTTTTTCAATCTTTTTCTTAACTTTCACTATAATTTGCCACTTGCCTTTGGTCTTGATCTTCCCCTTCTCTCTACTACCATCTTATTCAGAACCATGGCTTTAGTGATCTACTAATATCTCTCCAGAAAATGAACCAAATTTCAGAAAATAAGTTAATTGTGCGCATATGTTAAAGAAAAGTAGAAAGGCCTGGGCTTTTTCATTCTAGTGATGACTGAAGCAAAAGAAAGTTAAATGTGAAGATAAAGGATCCATAATCTTCTGGGAAAGCTAAAGGGAGATACATAATTACATGGAATGCACAAAATGGATCTTTGTGGTATCAGAGGATCCAAGTAACCTTGGTGTGAATGCTGGTGGGAGATCTTAAAAGTCCTATCTTTGGTAATTGTTGGAAAATCTCCAAGAGATGGCAGAGGGATATCCTTGCCAAGAGCAAGAAAAAGCCAGAAATGCTGGGCTGTTGCCAAGATTGTTGTCCTCACTTGGAGGCAGAAGATTTAGACTATATTTTTGCTTGAGACCCTTACAAACTAGAAGAGAGAGTTCTGGTCACAGCTGAGCTTCCAGCAACTAGAGTCCTCTTTGTTAAAAGTCTATGCCTTTTTACCTCTAATAGTAACTCCTATACTGCATTTGATAGTAAAACAGTTAATTGTAATTTCTATAGATTAGAAAAGCTAAATTTTTAAAGGAGTCTTCACTGTTTTACATCACTTTATTATGGATTTATCAAGTTATTTCATTTAATCATCAAAATAATACTATCGGATCAGTATTAGTCTTCACATTCTGTACTAGAGAAAACAGGTCTTAACAGCTATCCCAAAATATACATAGGTAACTAATGTAGCAAGGATTCTAACTCTAAAGCTAGGCTCTTGCAACTGAAGTATATTGTTTGCCTTCCATGCACATACAGTGTTCTCTCAAAATCCCTAAACTGTGTCTGGTATCAGATCCTACATAGCTTCTCCAATTTTGACCTTCTGGATCATTCAATAAGTTACTACTTGCTACAGGAAATAATATAAAGCAATTTATTTCTTTCCAATACCAGCAGCTCTAAGATGATCTGTTGTGCTCATCGCAAGAACCGAAAAATTTATCATTCCCTCAGGCAATCCTTGAGAAAGTATGGAGACAGGAAGTCCAAGAAAAAAGCTTCTTCCAAAGAAAAAAGGAGTTTATCTAGCTCTATCTGGAAAGTTTCTGCAGCCACATCCCACCATCAATGCTAATTTATGGTTCAGTACCTAGCAAAATTATAAACTGCCTTGGTTTTTCATACTTTGGGGCAACATTTTTTTCTGTTCTGATATTTGATAAAGATTATCCATGCTCTTACTACAGAGGTTGCTTTCACAGCAACCCAATTATCCCACTAAAATGTAGTTAAAGTCTATAATTAGATATCTCAAAGAAGGACAAATTGCCAACAAGTGACTGTAAAAAAAGTTCAACATCACTAATTATCAAAGAAATGTAGATTCAACTACATTACATGTTACCCTAGTTAGAACTGCTATTTTTAAAAAGATAAAAAATAATAACTGCTAACAAAGTGGAGAAAAGGTAACTCATACACTGTGAAATGTAAATTAATGCAGTCATTATGGAAAATAGTATGGAACTTTGTTAAAATGCTAAAAATGGAATTGCCATACAATCCAGAATTCCCACTACTGGGTATTTATCCAAAGGAAAGGAAACAAATATGTCAAAGGAATAACATCACCCCCACGGTTATTGCAGCACTATTCCCAATAGCAGAGATATGGAATAAATCTAATTGTTCCTCACAGATAAATGGACAAAGAAAATGTAGTATATTGGGCAGTGCTTGTGGCTCAAGGAGTAGGGCGCCGGCCCCATATATTGGGGGTGGCGGGTTCAAACCCAGCCCAGCCAAAAAGAAAAAAACTGCAAAAAAATATAAATGTGTATATGGGAGCTAAGAAGAGTTACTCTCATGAAGGTACAAAGTAGAATGATGGCTACCAATGTCTGAGAAGAGTAGTGGGAGAATGAAGATAGGTTTGAAATGCAAACAAAAATGTAATTACATTAAAAAAATAAGTGCTAGAGTTCAAAATTATAGTGAAGTAATTATAGTTAAAGTACTGAATATATCACAAGGGAAAGGCTAGAAGAGAATATTTGAAATATCTCTCACATGAAGAAATGATAAACATTTGATGTGCTAAAAATCCTAAATTACATACCTTGATTTGATCATTATACTTTATGCCTGTATCAAAGGATCTCAAGTATCCGAAAAATACATACAATCATCCAGTAATAAAAACATTTAAAAGAATATGTGAGGAAAAGTACAAACTTCTGTCAATGAAGGATAATCTTTTCAACAAATGGTCCTAGAACAACCAACATTCATACACAAAAAAATAAATCTAGACACAGATTTTGCACTTTTCACAAAAAATAATTCAAAATGGATTATGAACCTAAATATAAAATCTAAAATAATATAATCTTAGGTTTTATATAAGTTGTAATATTAATTTTTCAATACCATACCAAAGATATGATATATGAAATATAAAATTGATAAATTAGGCTTCATTAAAATAAAAAACTTCTACTCTGCAAAACACATTGTAAAGAAAATGTAAAGATAAGCTGTTTTGTGTGAAAAAATATTTGCAAAAAATGTTCCGATAAAGTATTAGCATCTATAATATATAAAGAACACTGATAATTTAGCAATAAGAGAGCAAACAACCTCATTAAATATAGAGAAAAGCCTCACCTGAATGCTGTGTGTGTGTGTGTATATACATCATAAAAGGCATGCATAAGTATGCTCAGATTTGCAGATTTTTTTTTGTTATTGTTGTTGAGACAGAGTCCCATTCTATGCGCCTGAGCACAGTGCAGTGGCATCATAGCTCACTGCAACCTCAGACTCAGCCTGTTGGCATGCCGCTGCCTCAGCTTCTGGCCGTGGCTGGGATTAAACGGGGTCCCGCTGCGCCCGCTGTGTTTTTCCAATTTTTCCCAAGAGTTGGGATTTCACTCTAGTTCAGGTGAGTCTTGAACTTCTGAACTCAAGCAATCCTTGCTCCTCAGCCTACCCCAGTGCTGAGATTACAGGCATTAGCCACCATGCTGGCAATAATTGCAGATTTTAAAAATGAGATACAACTGCACATCTACTGGGGCAGCTAAAACCCAAAACAATCACAGTGCCCGATACAAGTGAAAATGTGTAGCAACAGAAACTCTCATTTACTGCTGGCGTTGCAGGACTGGCAAAACCAATGTACTCTCACCAAAGATTATAGAGAAACAAATACTGGTGGGAATTTAGCAGACTATAAGCCTTATTAATGCCCCAAGCTCCCTGAGTTATTCCCACAAAGCTCTGTTATACTGGGCGGTGCCTGTGGCTCAGTGAGTAGGGCACCCCATATACGAAGGATGGTGGGTTCAAATCCAGTCCCGGCCAAACCGCAACAAAAAAAAAAAAATAGCAGGAATAGGGCAGTGCCTGTGGCTCAAAGGAGTAAGGCACCGGCCCCATGTACCAGAGGTGGTGGGTTCAAACCCAGCCCTAGCTAAAAAAAAAAAAAAAAATTGAACCAACAAAATAGCAGGAAGTTGTGGTGGGCACCTGTAGTCCCAGCTACTCTGGAAGCTGAGGCAATAGAACCACCTAAGCCCAAGAGCCACAGGATGCTGTGAGCTGTGGCGTCACCAGCCCTCAGAGGGTGACCAAGTGAGTCTCTGTCTCAAAAAAAAAAAAAAAAAGCTCTTTTATACTATTTTAGCAAGACATATACAGAGTTACAGTTACAAATGTTAGTCCATGGGGAAATTTTAGTCGATAGGAAAAAAAAGTCATACAAAATTAATGATTGTATTTTTCAAGAAACCAGAATAATATTATTTGTTACATAGTGTCTTTCAAGATTATTCATGTTTAGTGTATCTCTTAATGTTCTTTCTTATCTTTGGAGGCTGAGTTCTTTTGCAGCTATCTGCTGCTTTCTCAGGACTACTAAGGAGTGGAAAATTTATTTCTCCTTCCTTACCTGTGGAAATTGAAACTCACACAGCAACTTTGTAAAACAGTTTGGCAGAGTCTTACAAAACTAAACATACTATTAATATTACTATAAAATTCAGCAACTATACTTTTTGGTATAGTCCTCCAAAGAATCGAAAGCTTGTGTTTATATACAACCTGCATATGAATGCCTACAGAAGCTTTATTCATAATTGCCCAAACTTGGAAGTAAACTAGATGTCCTTCAGTGGGTGAATAGTTATAAACTGGGGTACAACCAAACAATGGAATATTCTTCAGCAATAAAAACAAATGAGCTATCAATCCAAAGACATAAAGAAATCATAAAAAACATTGCTAAGTGAAAGCTAAACTGTAAATGCTACACACAATATGATTCCAACTCTTTTACTGTGGGAACAATAAACAGGCCAGTAGTTGCTAGGTGATGGAAGGAGGAATACATAGGTAAAGCTCAGAAGTTTCTAGGGCTGCAAAACTATTTTTTGCATGACACAGCAATGGTGGACCCATTTGTCAAAACCTGTATTTGTGCAAAACAGACTGAACCCCAATACAAAAATATGTGCCTGCCTTAATTAACAATTACTCATCAACATAGGTTCATCAGTTGTAACAAATGTACCATACCAATGAAAAACACTAAAAAAGAGGGACCATGAAAAGAAAACAGAATATTTGAGAACTTTCTGTAATTTCAGATAAATTTTTCTGTAAGCCTAAAATTGCTTTTAAAGTTGTAAATTAACTTAAAAATAAGTATCTTGTAGTCAACAGCTATTTTTTGCTTCCAATTATGAAGGCTCTGGAAGTCTCCAGTTTTCACCGTATCTGTTAAGAACAACTGAAATTGAAACTTTGAGATGGAGAAGAAAAGGATCCAAGATAATTTCAGCAATCTTACATATCCAGGCTAATACAAATTACTATTTGCACAAAACCAGAATCCTGATTTCAATAAGCTATTACCTTCTTCACTCTTTGGAAAAAGTTAGATTTTCAATAATCTCATGTGGTGATAACCAACCAGAATCTAGAGGAGAAGACAAATACACAGAAATTATATCTGCTTCATCAGCCAGAGAACAGAAAAGAACTTTTTTATTGTGTGTAAAGTTGCCTAAAATGTTAAACTCCACTGCCTATACAAGTTTTTTTCAAGGAAGAAGATCATTCAGAGAGGCCTGTATTATGGACACACTGTAAGGACCTGTCAGAAGGTGACCTAAGCACTTCTTAAAGGTTATTTTTTACATTTTTCCCTTTAAAATTAGAGTTTTTATCTTTCTTGTTTTATTGCTTATTACTGAATTAACTTTAATGAACCTTCCATATCATCATAGTTAAGTTCTAGGTTGAAAATTGGAACTTCAGATTATTCAACCTGGCTTTTTATAGGAGCCTGAACCTATAGAAAAAATTGGAAACATCTGCAGATTTGGTCTGATTGCTAAAATATGCTGACCCTAATTTGCCCCCATCCCTCTTAATGCTGCTATTTAAAAATGAAGGATTTAGTATAAATTAGCATGGTTTATGAGGCTCACAGAGATAAGCAAAAAAAGGATGCAACACCACTACCCAGAGAAATAAATATCCCTATTTCTTATGTGAACTCTGTGAGCTCAATCCTGTCTTTCCATGTTGGCCCACCCTGGTTTGTGTTGGTCTCTCTTTTATACTCAACTAGGTATTATGAAGCACCTCATTTTAGAATAGATTAAGGCTCAAGGTGAATGCAGATAGAGGCCAAAGGCACTAAAAGGGCCCAAGACACTTACAAAATCTAGCCCAAAATTAATAGACAACCAAAACTCAGGGACTTAACTTGTTTTTCTATCCACCAGTATGGATCTGCAAGAAAAAGACCTGAGGAGTCTCAGGCCAGTCCTACCACAGGACCGTAGAAGACCACAGAGGGAAGGATGGAGTCAATGTCATCTCATCCAGTACTCCCTGGCCCTATTTATTACACAAGGTTTCTATCAACTGCAGGGTAATATCCTCAATGTTACTGTGGCCCCTCACACAGGACATGAGTGAGAAATCCATCACTTTCTGGGACCTAAAGAGAAACATTGGAAGACTACCCTTTTTAATGCCATACCCAAGTCACTCTTCCACTGTTCCCTAACACATTCCAATTGCCAAAGTCATTACTTTTAGCACACACAGGACTTCGAAATATTTATTTAAAAACTACATCTGCATTTTTGCCACGCCTGTCTTGACAGTAAGGAAGAGGGACTCAAAACTTCATTCTGCCAAAGCTAAGAGAGTGATCTATAATGTCTCCCTCAGCACGTCTAGAGACATTCTTTTTGAGGCCTGTAGGTGAGAGGATGGAGGGCTACCCAATGCACACATGTGGGACAAGCTGAGAACTTAACCATAAAGGGACAACGTAGGAGATAAGGGAACACTATAGTTTCTTTTTTTTTTTTTTTTAATTTGGCCGGGGCTGGGTTTGAACCCACCACCTCCGGCATATGGGACTGGCGCCCTACCCACTGAGCCACAGGCACCGCCCTCTTTTTGTTTTTTTTATTAAATCATAGTGGTGTACATTGATATAATCATAGGGCATAATTCACTAGCTTCACAGACCGTTTACCAAGTTTCACATATACCCTTGTAAGAGGCACCACTGGTATAATCCCACCAATCCCCTTCCCTTTACCCACCTCACTCCTCCCTCCCCTCCCTTTCCCCCTTCCCCCTATTCTTAGGTTGTAACTGGGTTATAGCTTTCATGTGAAAACCCTGAATTAGTTTCATAGTAGGGCTGAGTACATTGGGTACTTTTTCTTCCATTCTTGAGATACTTTACTCAGAAGAATATGTTCCAGCTCATCCATGTAAAGATGAAAGAGGTGAAGTCTCCATCTTTCTTTAAGGCTGCATCATAATCCATGGTGTACATATACCACAATTTATTAATCCATTCGTGGATCGATGGGCACTTGGGCTTCTTCTAAGACTTAGCAATTATGAATTGGGCTGCAATAAACATTCTGGTACAAATATCTTTGTTATGATGTGATTTTTGGTCTTCTGGGTATATGCCCAGCAGAGGGATTACAGGATTGAATGGCAGAACTATTTTTAGATCTCTAAGTTTTCTCTATATCTCTTTCCAAAAGGAATGTATTAATTTGCATTCCCACCAGCAGTGCAGAAGTGTTCCCTTTTCTCCACATCCACGCCAACATCTCTGGTCTTGAGATTTTGTGATATAGGCTAATCTCACTGGAGTTAGATGATATCTCAAAGTAGTTTTGATTTGCATTTCTCTGATGATTAAAGATGATGAGCATTTTTCATATGTCTGAAGGCCGTGCGCCTGTCTTTTTTAGAGAAGTTTCTCTTCAAATCTCTTGCCCAGCCTGCGATGGGATCCCTTGTTTTTTTCTTGCTGATGCGTTGGAGTTCTCTGTGGATTCTGGTTATAAAACCTTTGTGAGAGATACACCCTGCAAACATCTTCTTCCATTCTAAGGGCTGTTTGCTTACTTTACTTACTGTGTTCTTGGCTGTGCAGAAGCTTTTTAGTTTGATCAAGTCCCAGTAGTGTATTTTTGAAGCTGCTTCAATTGCCCGGGGGGTCCTCCTCATAAAATACTTGCCCATTGGTAAGTATTGGTAAGAAACCAATTTCTTCAAGGGTTTTCCCTGCACTCTCCTGTAATATTTTTATAGTTTCATGTCTTAAGTTTAAATCTTTAATCCAATGAGAGTTTATCTTAGTTAATGGTGACAGTGTGGGTCCAATTTCAGTCTTCTGCAGGTTGCCAGCCAGTTCACCCAGCACCATTTGTTAAATAGGGAATCTTTTCCCCCACTGAATGTTTTTAATTGACTTGTCAAAGATCAAATAATGGTAAGTAGCTGGATTCATCTCTTGGTTCTCTATTCTGTTCCACATATCTACTTCTCTGTTTTTGTGCCAATACCATGCTGTTTTGATCACTATCCATGTAGTAAAGTCTGAGGTCTGGTAGTGTGATTCCTCCTGCTTTGTTTTTATTTCTGAATAATGTCTTGGCTATTCGAGGTTTTTTCTGATTCCATATAAAACAAAGTATTGTTTTTTCAAGATCTTTAAAGTATGACAGCGGAGCTTTAATAGGGAGTGCATTGATATTATATATTGCTATGGGTAGTATGCACATTTTAATAATGTTGATTCTTCCCAGCCACGAGCATGGTATGGTTTTCCATTTCTTAACATTTTCAGCTATTTCTTTTCTTAGAGTTTCATAGTTCTCTTTATAGAGATCTTTCACGTCTTTTGTTAGGTAAATTCCCAAATATTTCATCTTCTTTGGCACTACGGTGAATGGGATAGAGTCCTTAACAGCTTTTTCAACTTGAATATTGTTGGTGTATATAAAGGCTACCGATTTATGGATGTTGATTTTGTAACCTAAGATGCTGCTGTATTCCTTGATCACTTCTAGGAGTTTTGTAGTAGAGTCCCTAGTGTTTTCCAGATATACAATTATATCATCTGCCAAGAGCGAAAGTTTGATCTCTTCTGACCCTATGTGGATACCCTTGATCGCCTTTTCTTCCCTAATTGCGGTGGCTAAAACTTCCATTACAATGTTGAAAAGCAATATAGACAATGGGCAGCCTTGTCTGGTTCCTGATCTGAGTGGAAATGATTCCAATTTAACTCCATTCAATATGATATTGGCTGTGGGTTTGCTGTAGATGGCCTCTATCAGTTTAAGAAAAGTCCCTTCTAGACCAATTTTCTTGAGTGTTCTGATCATGAAGGGATGCTGGATATTATCAAAAGCTTTTTCTGCATCGATTGAGAGAATCATATGGTCTTTGTTTTTTAATTTGTTTATATGCTGAATTACATTTATAGATTTACCTATATTGAACCAGCCTTGAGACCCTAGGATAAAACCAACTTGGTCATGATGTATAATTTGTTTCATGTGTTGCTGAATTCTGTTTGTTAGGATCTTGTTGAATATTTTTGCATCTATATTCATTAGTGATATTGGTCTGTAATTTTCATTTCTTGTTGGGTCTTTTCCTGGTTTGGGGATCAAGGTGATGTTTGCTTCATAGAATGTGTTAGGTAGTCCTTCTTCTTCAACCTTTTGGAACAGATTGAGTATTATAGGTACTAATTCCTCTTTAAAAGTTTGTTATAATTCTAACATGAAACCGTCTGGTCCCAGGCTTTTCTTTTTAGGGAGGTTTTGTATGGTTGATGCTATTTCCGAACTTGATATGGGCCTGTTCAACATTTCCACTTGATTCTGGCTAAGTCTTGGAAGGTGACGTTCTTCCAAGTATCGGTCAATTTCCTTCAGATTTTCATATTTCTGAGAATAAAGTTTCTTATAATATTTAGTAAGGATTTTTTGGATTTCTGAGGAGTCTATTGTTATTTTGTCTTTGTTGTTTCTGATTGATGAGATTAGAGATTTTACTCTTTTTTTTCTGATTAGGTTGGCCAGAGGTTTATCTATTTTATTGACCTTTTCGAAAAACCAACTTTTTGATTTATTGATCTGTTGTATTATTCTTTGTTTTCAATTTCATTTAATTCTGCTCTAATTTTGGTTATTTCTTTTCTTCTACTGAGTTTGGGGTTGGAATGTTCGTCCTTTTCCAGTTGCTTGAGATGTCCCATTAAGTTGTTAACTTCCTCTCTTTCTGTTCTCTTGAGGAAGGCTTGCAGTGCTATAAATTTCCCTCTTAGAATTGCCTTTGCAGTGTCCCAGAGGTTCTTATAGTTCGTGTCTTCATTGTTGTTTTGTTCCACAAAATTGGCGATTTCTTTCTTAATCTCATCTCTGACCCAGCTATCATTCAGCATAAGGTTACTTAACTTCCATGGTTTTGTATGAATATGCAGATTCCTGTTGTTACTCAGCTCAAGTTTTATTCCATGGTCATCCGAGAAGATGCATGGAATAATATCTATTCCTTTAAATTTACTGAGGTTAGACTTGTGACCTAATATGTGATCCATTTTGGAGTAAGTTTCATGGGCTGATGAGAAGTATGTGTATTCAGTTTTGCTGGGATGAAATGTTCTGTAGATGTCTGCTAAATCCAAATGTTGGATGTTTAGGTTTAAATCTAAGATTTATTTGCTCAGCTTCTTGTTGAAGGATTGATCCAACACTTTCAAAGGAGTGTTGAAATCTCCGACTATTATGGAGCTGGAGGATATCACGTTGCTTATGTCTTTAGAGTTTCTCTTATAAATTGAGGTGCATTCTGGTTGGGTGCATAGATATTAATAATTGAAATCTCATCATATTGAGTCTTACCCTTAACAAATATGAAGTGTCCATTCTTGTCCTTCCTTACTTTTGTTGGTTTAAAGCCTATTGTATCCGCAAATAAAATTGAAACACCTGCTTTTTTCTGATTATCATTTGCCTGAAATATGGATGACCATCCTTTCACCCTGAGTCTGTATTTGTCTTTTATGTTCAGATGTGACTCTTGTATGCAACAAATATCTGGCTTGAGTTTTTGTATCCAGTCAGCTAAGCTATGGCTCTTTAGAGGACAGTTTAAGCCGTTCACATTAATGGAGAATATTGATAAGTCCGGTAAAGTTTTGGGTATCGAGTTTTTCAAAGGTCCAGTGGACATTTTTAATCCTTTCGCCAGTGTGGAAGTTGGATCCGAAGTTTCTGAGTGAGTTTACTTTTGTGGTATAGGATTGGGTTGGTCATTGTGGAGGATAGGTCTGAGAATATCCTGAAAAGCTGGTTTACTTATGGCAAATTTTTTCAACATATGAATGTCATTGAAGTATTTAATTTCTCCATCATAAATGAAACTCAGTTTAGCTGGATACAAGATCCAGGGTTGAAAGTTATTGTGCTTTAGGAGATTAAAAGTCGGTGACCACCCTTTTCTGGCTTCAAAAGTTTCAGCAGAGAGATCTGCAGTCATTCTAATATTCTTCCCTTTGAAGGTAATGCTTTTCTTTCTCCTGGCAGCTTTTAGGATTTTCTCCTTCATATTAACTTTAGTGAAGTTAATTATGATATGCCTGGGGGATGTCTTATTGGGGTTGAGTCGTGCTGGGGTTCTGAAGCTGTCCGGTATCTGAATTTCAGAATCTCTAGGCATGTCTGGAAAATTCTCTTTCATAATTTCATGCAGAAGGGCCTCTGTGCCCATCCAGGCCACTTCATCTGTTTCTGGAACTACAATGATTCAGATATTCAACTTCCTCGAATTATCCCAGAGCTCTCAGAGAGAATGATCCGTTTTTGCTCTCCATTTCTCCTCCTCTTTGAGAGTTTGCAAGCGTTCAAAGGCTTTATCTTCAATGTCAGAAATCCTTTCTTCTGCTTGCTCCATTCTGTTGCTGAGGGATTCTATTGTATTTTTCATATCTTTGAGGGATGCAAATTCTTGCTTCAGTGTGTGTAAGTCTTTGGTGGTTTTGTCTTTAAATTCGTTAAATTCTTGAGACAGCTTTTGAATTTCTCCACGAATTCCTAGTTCCATTTTGTTAATCTTGTTTGCTATCCAAATTCTGAATTCGATTTCTGACATCTGAGCGAGTTGTTTGTGAATGTGATCTTCAGTTACATCTGCTGTTATCTTTCCTTGGGGGGGAGGGGAGTTGATCTATTCTGGTTATTCATGTTACCAGAGTTTTTCCGCTGATTCCACCCCATGGTTGTTTTACTCCCTTTGATTTTTTCCCCTGGGGCTTTGTCAAGGGCCTGTACAATGTTGTGGCCCGAGAAACTGGGACCCTGTCTGGTGTGATAGGGCTAAGTGGTTCTGTCTTGTTTTCAGCTGGTTTCTGTTCCACCCCAGTGAAACAGACACTCTGGAGTAAAGTCTCAGCATGGAGAAATATCAGCAATCAAGTCACCCCACCCCTCACTGGCAAACAATTGGAAAAGAAAAATCAAACCTTCCTAGCAACGTGCACCCAGGGCACCACCAAATTTGTCCTCAGGCGATTGGTTCAGTTCAAAAAGTCCAAATCAATTGTCTCAGTCTGCCCCTGTCTCGGGTGAGAGAGTCCAAGAGGTCCTTGGGAACTGGATCATAGGGGCCTGGTGGCTACTCTGGTGTGGCTTGCTCCAGTGCTGCGTGGTGTCAGGAGCAGCCACCCAGCCATCAGATCAGTCTGGGAAGGTTTCTGCCTCCTTCCCCACCTTGCACCACTGTCACACCCAGTCACTGATAGCCCGGCAGTTGGCTGACCCAGTTGCCTGTAGTGAATCGGCACTCCAGGTTTTTGCACCTGCCTGAATCACAAGAAAGTCTGCCAGGCTGCTGCGCTCTGCCTCTCTCTAGGAGGAGGAGGTAAGGCCTGACAACCTCGGGCACTTGATGAAGGTTGGGGGGGTTTCATTCAGGTTCCATCTCGCTCCCGATTAATGTCAGTGACAGAATAGAACAGAACAACTCTGCAGTTCCCCTTTTGTTTGTATCCTTATGGTCGCAGCTCGCCTCAGTGGGGTTGATGTGCCTTCTTCAACCATCTCTCTTAGTGCAGCTCAAATCCACCAGGTTACTTGCTGAATTTTTGTCCTTTAACTCTCCTACTGGATGGGAGCCTCTGTGGGAAGCTGGCTTCAATCAGCCATCTTGTCTCCTCCCCCCAGCCCCTTATTTTTGTCCTAATGCTTATTTAGGCGCCTATTTTCTCTCTTTACTTTTTGGCCTTCGGGGTCTCACTCCAAAGCTCCCCCTTCTCCAAACAAGAAGTCCAAGACTATAGATTCTTAAAGCATGGGTGTCCAACCCAAGGCCTACACACTACATGTGGCTTAAGATGACTATCAATGTGACCCCCCCAAAAAACTTCTAAGTTTATTTAAAACATTATGAATTTTCTTGTGATTTTTGGTAGAACTTAATTTCACAGTTCTTAAGCATGAAATCTGTAAATGACAACATTGTATGACAAAGTCACATTAAATAAACATGTATACTCTCACTATTTCTACACGTAGCTCCAGTTCCAGTTTTACCTGGGGTGTGGCTTCCAATGTGTTCTCTTCCAAGTGCAGAGTGGCACGATCAGACCTTGCACATCCTTGTGTTGACTTGGCAAGATCCCAATTATAATTAATATTTTAATCTAGCTTTGTAACATAGGTGTTTTTTACTACATACAGCATACTTACTTAGAAGTCAGTTAATCATTCTTATTTAATTATTAAGGTACTTCCACAACTTAGTGTTGTCACTTGACACATTGCCTATGATGCTTTACAATCAGCTCTCCACCTTGCCCTGCAGTGGAAGCTGAGATGTGTGGGAGGGCTCAAACCATGTTTTCTTTTTTCTTGTCAATTATTTTTCATATTAAAAATAAAAATATTCCCTTCTCTACTATTATTTTTTTAGTTCCAGCATAAAAAAACAGTATGTTGTTCTTTAGTCTACAACATATCAAAAGAAAACAGGACCTATAAGAAGAAAAATTATGATGAAGGAGGATTATTCAATTAAAAGTGGACAGATCGGGAGCAAGATGGCAGCCGAGTAACAGCTTCCTTGCATCTGGGCACTGTGAGTCTGGGGATATAGGACCCCAAGCATCTCTGGCTGGTGAGATCTGCCTATCATCACCCCTGAGAGGATACAGGGAGTCACCGAGAGACTTCTGGACCCCAAGAGGAGGACTAAAACAGTGGAAAACCGGCAAGTGGTCACATGTGTTCAATCCATCTAAACACGCCCGCAACTGTAAGTTCAGTAGCAGCAAGACTGCAAACCAGAAAGGCCTTACCTGTGAACTGTTTTGGTGTCTTTGGACGTGGCACTCAGCTGAACTGCCTTGGGGAGAGCCTGAGCGGGAGTGTGGAGAACTTTGGCCTTTGTCTAAGGCCCCAGTCTGAGCCGCTGAGCCAGACGGAGCTAATAGTGTTTGGCTCTGGGTCACAGACAGACATTGTGAGCGATCTGCCCCAGCAAGCTCCGCCCTCAGGGTCGCAGAGCTGGAATTGGGTGGGAGCTGGTAACCCAGCGACCAAGTAGCCTAAGGGTGGGGTCTGAGCTGCGTTGCAGCCCTAACCCTTGGAGGCAGAGTGAGACCAGTTTTGACACACAGGGTAAGTGGATAGCCACTTCAGCAGTGATTCCAGCGACAAGCACTTCCCTGAGAAAGCTTCTGTTCAGTAAGTGAACAAGTTCAAAGTGCCTTTTAAGTGGGCTGAAGAGAGATTTAGGGTGTCTACCTGCTGGGGTTTGAGAAACTAGCAGCCTCCAGTCGTATCAGAACTGTGATTAACATCTCATACCCCAGAAGACCACCTGTTGCCCAGACAATATTCAATAACATATACACACTGCTTTGTTTTTGGTTGTGTGTTTTGTTTTGTTTTTTTTTTTTTTTTTGGTTTGGTTGTTTTTTTTCTTTATTTTGATGTTGTGGACTGTTGTTTTGTTTTTTAAGTTCAACCTTTTCCATACAGATCCTTTTTCTTTCTCAATTTCTCTAGTTTAATTATAATTTTCCATTGCTGCCTATTTCAATAATTAGAACTTCATTTTTGTTAGTGTTTCTACTGCTATTATTTGGTTTTTCCAGCCAATTCTATCCCGTAAAGTTTTCTGTTTGCTTGTTTTGGTTTGATTTACAGCATTTTTGTCTTTCCCCTCTACTTGGTGGAGGTGGGGTACTGTGTCTGATCAGGTTAGCAAAGAGCTGCTGACCTCGAGGGAACCACCCCACTGGGCACCCCCAGAAGGTGGTTTTTTTTTTTTAAGGTTGTATCAAAGTACCCTACTGTACACCTATATTGCTCTGTCTCCATCTTTCTGTGCCTCTCTTCTTTTTGTCAATATTCCTTTTACCCACCCCCTCTCCTTTCTCTATTTTTCTTTTTTTTTTTTCTTATCACTCATTACTCCTTTCTTTCATCCCTTTTTTGCTCTTAAACCTTCTCACCCTTCTGGTCCTGTAACCCTTAGTCCACAGGCATGAGAACTTAAAGAGCAAGAGGAAGAGAAAGGAAAATTAGGGCAAGGAAACAGATAAAAGAAATCACCCATGAGGAAAAATCAGCAGAAAATTCCAGGCAACATGAAGAACCAGTCCAGAACAACCCCGCCAAGGGACCATGAGGTAGCTACTGCAGAGGATTCCACCTATACAGAAATGTTAGGAATGACAGGGAATTTAGAATACACATGTTGAAAACAATGAAAGAAATGATGAAAACAATGAAGGAAACTTCTAATAAAGTGGAAAATAACCAAAAGGAAATCCAAAAACAAAATCAAATAAGAGATGAACGATATGAAGAATATAAAAAGGATATAGCAGAGCTGAAGGAAATGCAACAGTCAATCAGGGAACTTAAAGATGCAATGGAAAGTATCAGCAACACTTTAGACCATGCAGAAGAATTTCAGAGGTAGAGGACAACGTTCTTGAGATAACTCAGATAGTAAAAGATGCAGAAAAGAAGAAAGAGAAAGCAGAACGTTCACTGTCAGAATTATGGGACTTTATGAAGAGTTCCAACATGCAAATTATAGGAATTCCAGAAGGGGAAGAAGAATGCCCCAGAGGAATGGAAGCCATACTAGAGAATATTATAAAAGAAAATTTCCCACCAAAGATTCTGACACACTGCTTTCAGAGGTCTATCGGACCCCAGGTCGCCTCAACTCTAACCGAGCTTCTCCAAGACACATTGTGATGAACCTGTCCAAAGTCAAGACAAAAGAAAAGATTCTGCAAGCTGCCAGGAGTAAGCGCCAGTTGACCTACAGGGGCAAATCCATCAGAGTGACCGCAGACTTCTCTAATGAAACTTTCCAAGCAAGAAGACAATGGTCATCTACCTTTAATCCATTTAAACAGAACAATTTCCAGCCCAGAATTCTGTACCCTGCTAAGCTAAGCTTCAAAATTGACGGAGAAATCAAATCCTTTACACATATACAAACATTGAGGAAATTCGCCACAACAAGACCAGCTCTACAGGAAATACTTCAACCTGTTCTGCACACTGACTGCCACAATGGATCAGCAGCAAAGTAAGAACTCAGAAATTAAAGGACAGAACCAAACCTCCACACTGATGCAAAAGATAAAACTAAGCAATGGACTCTCACAAAAAAAGACAAATAGAATACTACCACACTTATGAATTATCTCAATAAATGTTAATGGCTTGAATTCCCCACTGAGGAGACATAGATTGGTTGACTGGATTAAAAAACACAAGTCATCCATTTGCTATCTGCAAGAAACACACCTGGCTTCAAAAGACAAATTAAAGCTCCGAGTCAAGGGTTGGAAGACAATTTTTCTGGCAAGTGGAATTCAGAGGAAAAGAGGAGTTGCAATCTTATTTTCAGATACATGTGGATTTAAAGCAACTAAAGTCAAAAAAGACAAAGATGGTCACTTTATATTGGTCAAGGGAAAAATACAACAAGAAGACATTTCAATTCTAAATATTTATGCACCCAATTTAAATGCTCCCAGATTCTTGAAACAGACCTTACTCAGTCTGAGCAATATGATATCTGATAATACCATAATAACAGGGGACCTTAACACTACTCTTACAGAGCTGGACAGATCCTCTAACAGAAATTAAACAAGGATATAAGAGATTTAAATGAGACCCTAGAACAACTGTGCTTGATAGACGCATATAGAACACTCCATCCCAAAGATAAAGAGTATACATTCTTCTCATCACCCCATGGAACACTCTCCAAAATTGATCATATCCTGGGACACAAAACAAATATCAACAGAATCAAAAGAATTGAAATTTTACCTTGTATCTTCTCAGACAATAAGGCACTAAAGGTGGAACTCAATTCTAACAAAAATGCTCGACCCCACCCAAAGGCATGGAAACTAAACACTCTTCTGTTGAATAACAGATGGGTGAAGGAAGAAATAAAACAGGAAATCATTAACTTCCTTGAGCATAACAACAATGAAGACACAAGCTACCAAAACCTGTGGGATACTGCAAAAGAAGTTTTGAGAGGAAAATTCATCGCTTTAGATGCCTACATTCGAAAAACAGAAAGAGAGCACATCAACAATCTCACAGGAGATCTTATGGAATTGGAAAAAGAAGAACAATCTAAGCCTAAACTCAGTAGAAGAAAAGAAATATCCAAAATCAAATCAGAGATCAATGAAATTGAAAACAAAAGAATCATTCAGAAATTAATGAAACAAGGAGCTGATTTTTTGAAAAAATAAATAAAATAGATAAACCATTGGCCAGACTAACGAGGAATAGAAAAGTAAAATCTCTAGTAACCTCAATCAGAAATGATAAAGGGGAAATAACAACTGATCCCACAGAGATACAAGAGATCATCTCTGAATACTACCAGAAACTCTATGCCCAGAAATTTGACAATGTGAAAGAAATGGATCAATATTTGGAATCACACCCTCTCCCTAGACTCAACCAGGAAGAAATAGAGCTCCTGAACAGACCAATTTCAAGCACTGTGATCAAAGAAACAATATAAAATCTTCCAACCAAAAAATGCCCTGGTCCAGATGGCTTCACTCCAGAATTCTATCAAACCTTCAAGGAAGAGCTTATTCCTGTACTGCAGAAATTATTCCAAAAAATTGAGGAAGAAGGAATCTTCCCCCAACACATTCTATGAAGCAAACATCACCCTGATACCAAAACCAGGAAAAGACCCAAACAAAAAGGAGAATTTCAGACCAATCGCACTCACGAACATAGACGCAAAAATTCTCAACAAAATCCTAGCCAATAGATTACAGCTTATCATCAAAAAAGTCATTCATCATGATCAAGTAGGCTTCATCCCAGGGATGAAAGGCTGGTTTAACATACGCAAGTCTATAAACGTTATCCACCATATAAACAGAGGCAAAAATAAAGATCACATGATCCTCTCATAGATGCAGAAAAAGCATTTGATAAAATCCAGCATCCTTTTCTAATTAGAACACTGAAGACTATAGGCATAGGTGGCACATTTCTAAAACTGATTGAAGCTATCTATGACAAACCCACAGCCAATATTTTACTGAATGGAGTAAAACTCAAAGCTTTTCCTCTTAGAACTGGAACCAGAAAAGGTTGTCCTCTGTCACCTTTACTATTCAACGTAGTGCTGGAAGTTCCAGCCAAAACAATTAGGCAAGACAAGGAAATAAAGGTCAAACTCTCCCTCTTTGCTGATGACATGATCTTATACTTAGAGAACCCGAAAGACTCAACCACAAGACTCCTAGAAGTCATCAAAAAATACAGTAATGTTTCAGGATATAAAATCAATGTCCACAAGTCAGTAGCCTTTGTGTACACCAATAACAGTCAAGATGAGAAGCTAATTAAGGACACACCTCCCTTCACCATAGTCTCAAAGAAAATGAAATACCTAGGAGTATACCTAACGAAGGCGGTGAAGGACCTCTATAAAGAAAACTATGAAATCCTCAGAAAGGAAATAGCAGAGGATATTAATAAATGGAAGAACATATCATGCTCATGGATGGGAAGAATCAACATTGTTAAAATGTCTATACTTCCTAAAGCAATCTACCTATTCAATGCCATTCCTATCAAAATACCAACATCGTACTTTCAAGATTTGGAGAAAATGATTCTGCGTTTTGTATGGAACCGGAAAAAAACCCGTATAGCTAAGGCAGTTCTCTGTAACAAAAATAAAGCTGGGGGCATCAGCATACCAGATTTTAGTCTGTACTACAAAGCCATAGTGCTCAAGACAGCATGGTACTGGCACAAAAACAGAGACATAGACACTTGGAATCGAATTCAAAACCAGGAAATGAAACTAACATTTTACAACCACCTAATCTTTGATAAACCAAACAAGAACATACCTTGGGGGAAAGACTCCCTATTCAATAAATGGTGTTGGGAGAACTGGATGTCTACATGTAAAAGACTGAAACTGGACCCACACCTTTCCCCACTCACAAAAATTGATTCCAGATGGATAAAGGACTTAAACTTAAGGCATGAAACAATAAAAATCCTCCTAGAAAGCATAGGAAAAACACTGGAAGATACTGGCCTGGGGAAAGGCTTCATGAAGAAGACTGCCATGGCAATTGCAACAACAAGAAAAATAAACAAATGGGACTTCATTAAACTGAAAAGCTTCTGTACAGCTAAGGAGACAATAACCAAAGCAAAGAGACAACCTACACAATGGGAAAGGATATTTGCATATTTTCAATCAGACAAAAGCTGGATAACTAGGATCTATAGAGAACTCAAATTAATCCACATGAACAAAGCCAACAATCCCATATATCAATGGGCAAGAGACATGAATAGAACTTTCTCTAAAGGCGACAGACGAATGGCTAACAAACACATGAAAAAATGTTCATCGTCTCTATATATTAGAGAAATGCAAATCAAAACAACCCTGAGATATCATCTAACCCCAGTGAGAATGGCCCACATCACAAAATCTCAAATCTGCAGATGCTGGCGTGGATGTGGAGAGAAGGGAACACTTTAACACTGCTGGTGGGACTGCAAACTAGTACAACCTTTCTGGAAGGAAGTGTGGAGAAACCTCAAAGCACTCAAGCTAGACCTCCCATTTGATCCTGCAATCCCATTACTGGGCATCTACCCAGAAGGAAGGAAATCCTTTTATCATAAGGACACCTGTACTAGACTGTTTATTGCAGCTCAATTTACAATCGCCAAAATGTGGAAACATCCTAAATGCCCACCAACCCAGGAATGGATTAACAAGCATGGTATATGTATACCATGGAATACTATTCAGCCATTAAAAAAATGGAGACTTTACATCCTTCGTATTAACCTGGATGGACGTGGAAGACATTATTCTTAGTAAAGCATCACAAGAATGGAGAAGCATGAATCCTATGTACTCAATTTTGATATGAGGACAATTAATGACAATTATGGGGGGAGAAACAGAAAGAGGGAAGAACGGAGGGGGGTGGGGCCTTGGTGTGTGTCACACTTTATGGGGGCAAGACATGATTGCAAGAGGGACTTTACCTAACAATTGCAATCAGTGTAACCTGGCTTATTGTACCCTCAATGAATCCCCAACAATAAAAAAAAAAAAAGAACCAATAAAATAAAGGTTTCTGATCATTAAAAAAAAAAAAAAAATAGTGGCCAGATCACCATATTTTGTTGAGGCAAATGGTAAGGTGTGCTCCATAATGTGTAGGGAATTAATGCAAGTATTCTAAAACTATCATTTGAAAAGGCATTATTTGCAAAAACATCCTGTGAAATTTGATAGGTGTGGAAGAAATTTTTGTAAGGACAAACTAGCAGAATTAAAAGAAGTCTGTCTGATTCGGCGTCCGTAGCACAGTGGTTATGGCACCAGCCACATACACCGAGGGAGCAGGGTTTGAACCCAGCCCGGGCCAGCTAAACAGCAATGACAACTGCAGCACAAAATAGCCAGGTGTGTGGTGGGCACCTGTAGTCCCAGCAACCCTGGAGGCTGAGGCAAGAGAATCATTTAAGCCCAAGATTTTGAGGTTGCTGTGAGCTGTGACACCAAGGCACTCTACCAAGGGCAACACTGGGAGACTCTGTCTCAAAAAAAAAAAAAAGTCTGCCTTCTGAACAAAAATTTGTTTAAAAAATTACCACCCAGATGGATTCTGATCTAAAACTAGCAATGTGATAGCATATTTAATATCAAAACCCCAATAATACAACAAAACCATACTGGTTGAGTGTATTATTCTGCGTGTGTGGGAAGCATGGCAGATATATTTTGCCCTAAAAAAGGGGGATATTCGTAAAATCATTTTGTCTCACTAGACTATAGCCAGGCAAATAGAAGAAACTGGAAAATCTATCAAAAGATGATCAAAGAGGCTCGGTGCCTGTGGCTCAGCGACTAAAGCACCAGCCACATACACCTGAGCTGGCGGGTTCAAATCCAGCCTGGGACCACCAAACAACAATGACAGCTGCAACCAAAAAGTAGCCGGGCATTGTGGCGGGTGCCTGTAGTCCCAGCTACTTGGGAGGCTGAGGCAAGAGAATCGCTTAAGCCCAGGAGTTGGAGGTTGCTGTGAGCTAAGATGCCATGACACTCTACCCAGGATGACAGCTTGAGGCTCTGTCTCAAAAAAACAAAAAAAGATGATTGAAGAATAAAGCTGCTTATTTAAATTTTACAGTTTGCCAATGGATGACACCACTGATCCATAAATATGGCTCAATTTGCCGTTTTTTATTAGAGTATTGATGGCAAACATACTGTTACTGAAGAAATGGCTTCTTTAGAGTCATTAAAAGACACAACTAATCAAGAGATTTATACAAAGTAGTAAAAAATACGGTAAAGTGATTTTCTTTGTCCATTGTCAGCATATCTGGTACAATTACTCATGGTGCCCTAGCAATGGTAGATAAAAAGGAAGGACTTAGGGCGGCGCCTGTGGCTCAGTGAGTAGGGCGCCAGCCCCATATGCCGGCGGGTGGCAGGTTCGGACCCAGCCCCAGCCAAACTGCAACAGAAAAATAGCCAGGCGTTGTGGCCCGTGCCTGTAGTCCCAGCGGCTGGGGAGGCTGAGGCAAGGGAATCGCGTAAGCCCAAGAGTTAGAGGTTGCTGTGAGCCGTGTGACACCAGGGCACTCTACCCGAGGGCGGTACAGTAAGACTCTGTCTCTACAAAAAAAAAAGGAGGGACTTATTAAATTAATAGAAGATGATGCACTTTCCACTCAAAACTCTTGTTTCCTGAAGCATTGGTGCATCAAGAAAATTTATGCATGGTTCGGTGCCTGTAGCTCAGTAGCTAGGGCGCCAGCCACATACACCAGAGCCGGTGGGTTCGAACCCAGCCCGGGCCTGCCAAACAACAATGACAACTACACTCCCCATCCCACCCCACCCCCCCAAAAAATTAGCTGGATGTTGTGGTGGGCGCCTGTAGTCCCAGCTACTTGGGAGGCTGAGGCAAAAGAATCGCTTAGGCCCAAGAGTTTGAGGTTGCTGTGAGCTGTGACGCCACAGCACTCTTCCCAGGGCAACACAGTGAGACTTTGTCTCAAAAAAAAAGAAAAAAATTATGCACAAAAGCTTTAAAACTGGATATCATGCAAATCATTGGCAAGACTGTGAATTTCAGGGTGGTGCCTGTGGCTCAATGAGTAGGGCATGGGCCCCATGTACTGATGGTGGCGGGTTCAAACCCAGCCCCAGTTGAACTGCAACCAAAAAATAGCCAGGCATTGTGGTGGGTGCCTGTAATCCAGCTGCTCAGGAGGCTGATGCAAGAGAATCACTGAAGCCCAGGAATTGGAGATTGCTGTGAGCTGGGTGACGCCACGGCACTCTACTGAGGGCGATAAAGTGAGACTGTCTCTACAAAAAAAAAAAAAGACTGTGAATATCACAAGGGACAAGACCCTAAACAGTGCTAGGAATTCCTTTAAAAGTATTAATACTGACTATGGAGACATCATTTACTTTTGGAGGTAAGATAGCTGAGTCCAGGCCAAATGTTGAAATGAGTCTATGATTTGCAGTGTTTTTCAACCATTTTTATTTCATGGCACACTTGAACCTATTTAACTTCTGTAGCACACTTAAATTATGTTAATCAAGAAAAAAAGTTTAAAAAAAATGTACTTATCTTGGTTTGAACTTCTTTCAAAAATAACTTAATGATCTTTAAAATTTTTCACAGCACACCTAAGATCTGTGTGCATGACTTCACTAGATGAAAATCACTAATGTAGAGATTTTATTATTTATCTGTAGTGAGAGATACCATGAAAGGTGTTCATAGACCTTTTTTTTTATTTGCTCATCAACTCTCATTAGTGTTTGTGTATTTAATATGTGGGTCAAGACAACTCCTTTTCCAAGGTGGCCCAGAGAAGCCAAAACTATGGACACCTTTGATTTAAAGGTTCTGCCCAAGAGGCAAGTTAGGTATTGACCTGAGAAGCTCTCAACTTGAAATCTGAGGAGTCTTTTTTATGTAGAAAGGGCTTTTTTAGGTGGTACCAGCAGCTCACTCAGCAAGGGCACTGGCCACATACAGCTAGGGTGCCGGTTTCAAGCTTGGCCTGGTCTGCTGAGCAACAATGACAACTGCAACCAAAAATAGCCTGGCACCTGTAGTCCCAGCTACTTAGGAGACTGAGGCAAGAGAATCGCTTAAGCCCCCAAAAAAGGAGTTAAAAAAAAAGAATATACTTATCATGGTTTGAACTTCTTTCAAAAATAACTTAATGGTCTTTAAAATTTTTCACAGCACACCTAAGATATGTGTGCATGATTCACTAGATGAAAATCACTGATGTAGAGACTTCAAGACCTCAAAAGTTTGAGGTTGCTGTGAGCTGTGACACCCCAGCACTCTACTGAGGGTAACAACTTGAAACTCTGTCTTAAAAAAAAAAGAAAGAGCTTTTTAATTTTTTTAAATAGCATTTTTATTGATGAATAACATTGTATATAGAGAGGTATACAAATAATATGGATGTGTTGATGTGTTTCCATGAACAAGAAAGAGTGGTATACAAATAATACAGGTGTGCTGATGTGTTTCCATGAACTCACCTGGTGTCCTAGCCGCTGAGCTATAAGCGCCAAACCCTCTCTGCCCTTTTCTATCAAAGCCTTTCCAATCTCTGGATTGGCTTCCTCTCTTTTCTTTTTTTTTTTCACATAGAAGAACAATTTATTTAAATAAAAAAAAGGATCATATTTTAATCCAACAGACTTTTTTTCTCTTCATATCCGTACCCAATGGCGACATTTTATAGGTAATTCATAAACAAATTTTTAAATACTGATGAAACTACGTTTTACTCCAGAATACCATTTTTCACCTAACATACTGGTTGTTTAACTGCAGGTACAAGTTTGCCCAGGCTCAGATGGCACAATGCTACATTGTAAGTTCACTACTGTATGGCTAGGTGGTTTCTCCTGGCCCAACAGACTTTTGCAGCACACACTGTCCAGAGACAACTTTGTTGCCACCACTTCCTTTTCCATTATTAAATCCACAGCAGTAGAACATTCATGTCCTTAAGATGCAAGGCCTCACAAAAAGCCTCCCACAGATCCCCTGGACATCTCGATGTCTGCTTGATAAATTCTGTGGCTTTTTCACTTACACCGCTGATTTCAGGAGCTGCGTTATAAGCTCGGTTCTTAATCTTTCTGCTCTGTTTACATCTTTTTCAACTCTTTTGCAGTCCGTCTGCACATACCCCCAGCAGGAGAAGAAAGCCACCACCTCCTGCGGTTGTTGCAAGCTTTCTGACTTCTCTGGCTTCCTCTCTTTTCTATGGACTCTTTCTTCAACGCTACCCCTGATTCCATCATCAACATCACCAACACTTGATATTGTCAGTTTGAAAAATGGACTGAAATATTTATCATAGCTTAGTTCACAATTTTCAAGATTTGGGAACAACCCAAGGGCCCTCTCATGAATGGGTAAACTATGGTATATGTATTCCATGAAGTCTATCATGAAGTATCCTTAGAGTTATTAACCCATAAGGAAAGAGGAAGACTACATTTTCTGTATATACCTGTATGGATTGGGAGAACATCCTCCTAAGAAAGTACTTTTGAAGACTGTTCTCATCTGGTAGCAGAATCAACTCTTCAAGTGATTCACTACCTGAAGGAATTATAGAAGTTGCCCATTCTTGCTGAGCTAAGAAGTCTCTCCTAGGGCACTCTAAACTGGCTCCACACTTCCCTGCCTCTTTTGGGTGGAGTTCAAACATTCTGCCTGGGAGTTCCCTAGGTTAGCCCAATGTTCAGTTATTCCCATCAAGTTCCCTGTCACTCCTCACAAAGCCTTGATTCATTGCTTTCCAGACTCCTTAGAGACTGCAACTTGACCTAGGCCTTCCTTCTCTGGGTCCACCTACATGTCTGCCATCTCCTTTCCTCACTTGTCTTGACCCTAGCCACCAGTGTACTTTCAAAGAATATAATCAGATTCTGCTGTTAAGACCTGAATTCAGGGAAGAGTTAGAAGGGTGTCTTCATGAGCTACCAGCTTCAGCCTAGCCAGAAGTTCTTGAGGCCAGTGTTACCTACTTCCCCTACAGTGGCTGATCCACAGAGTCCCTGCCTTTTCCAAACACATATACACACACATCAGGCATCCCTATTCTGGCCCACTTAGCTGGGCTAAGTTTGGGTCAGAGAAGGCACTGTATGACTAAATTGCCCTTTTGCAACATGCCAGTGGTAAGTACAAACTGTGAAATTCCAGGCCTGGAAATTGCCATATGGTTTGGGGTTTGGCCTGTTCCTTCCCACATGAACATTTACTGTATGCCAGCATAACAGTCAAAACAAACAGGGCAAAGTTTA
This sequence comes from Nycticebus coucang, assembly GCF_027406575.1. Lineage (NCBI taxonomy): Eukaryota > Metazoa > Chordata > Mammalia > Primates > Lorisidae > Nycticebus > Nycticebus coucang. Next base: position 3,263,710 of record NC_069805.1, read on the forward strand.
GAGTACTTTAGAGTACTTACAGGTCTACTCAAAACACTGACAAGCAAAGACAAGACAAGAAGATTGCACAAGACACAATGGGAAGAAAGAGCTTAGAGGTTCAGCAAAAGATCAAGAAATGTACAAGCAGTTTATGTTGTAGTCCATACTCAGCAAGAGTAGTCAGCCCTTCCTAACATAATACTTGCCCATGACTACCACTACTGGTATCTCTAAGCCTTCTTCACTTATCTTGACCCCTTGGTCCCCCCTTCCCTGTGAGACTGGGACACTTTCTCAAGAAGTCAAGAAAGTCCTTGGCTACCTTGTTTTTTCTTTTTACTTCTAGGAGATAAGGTCTTACTCTGTTGCCCTCGATAGAGTGCTGTAATGTCATAGCTCACAGCCATCTCATGCTCTTGAGTTTCAACAATCCTCTTGCCTAATCCTCCTAAGCAGTTATGAGTACAGGCACTTGACTACCATGTATCTCAGCCCTGGTAGCTTAGGTCAACCTATATTTTTAATATTTTTTTATTTCCAATTAATGTGAGGTACAATTAGGTTACAGTGTTTGCATTTGTTAGGTAGAGTCCCCGTTTTAGGCATGTCCTACATTCAAGAGGTGTGCCATATATCCTTACATTGTGCCCATTAAATGGAAGCACACCCATCTCCCTCACTCTTCCCCTGCATCTTAAATTGAATTGAGTTTTCTCCTATGTGGTTGTGTATTAGATCGTCTACTGGCTTCATATTAGTATTGAATACATTGGATACTTGGTTTTCCACTCTTGAGACACTTTACTAAGAAGAATGTGTCTCAACTCCATCCAGGTTAATACAAATATTTAATTTGCAACCAAAGGCCGGCTACCCTCCAACCAGTTTCCATCTCTGGGCCTCAATGAAAAGAACTTTATCAGAACAAGCTACAGAACAAGAAAACAGTATAATATAGCAAGAACTTCCTACCCCTTGGCTTCTCTGCTACTGTCCTGCACAATCACAATCAATATTTTTCATCTTTTTTATCTTACAGGACACTTGAACCTATGGTTAAACTTCCATAGCACACTTAAATTATGTTGATCCAAAAAAAGAATAAAAACTAACATAATTACTGTGCTTTGAATTTCTTTCAAAAATAATGATTTCTTAAAATTTTTGCAGCACATCTAATATACTCGCACAGCACACTGGTTGAAAATAACTACTCTACTGTCTTAGTTTCTTGTTTCTTTTGGAAATTGATCTTCTTGTCTTGCCACAGACTGGCTTCCTTCCTGAGAGTACTTATTTTCTTTTGTCACCATGCTCTAACCCCACACACCTAGTAGAAGTACTAGTACCGTACTTGCCTGGAGAGGGTGTGTTGTTTCAGTAAACATATTTGGCCTCTGGGGACCTAGGAGAGCAGCTAGACACTGACTAAACTTTCAGTTTTACTTAGGTGGGAAATGGGAACAAGGATTCTAATACTGAAGAAAACCCTTGGCAGGGAGTTTTGGGTTTCTTCTGATAAATGCTTCTAACTATAGGGGAAAAGAAAACCAGGTAGTCAATATGAGGTTATACCAATCATCTGACTCTGACTTCCTCTTGGCCAAGATAGCTGCCAATGAAGAGTCCAGGAAGCTAGGTGCGGGAGGAACAGCCAAGAAACAGAGACCTAAACAAAGAACAGGAAGAGAGATCATGAATATTTTTAAAAACTCCACTTTTCAATTCTGTGAGGCTCCCAAACCCAGCCCGTGGCTCTCATGAACTCAAGAGTACTAAAAACCAAACAAATGCACTATTTTTAAAAATGTATAAACATAGTATTTCCTTTCTCCTTATGGTAGCACAGTTTCTCACAAAACAGGACAGTATTAAGTATCTTTTATGTTATAGTACTAAACTCATGCTGTATAAGTGATGAGATTAATTAACATTAAAATAATATGGCTGCCTCACATGATCATCAGCTAACCTAAGATTCTTGATTTCTCTCTGCAGGAGACTCCGCATGGAACAATAACAACAATATCAGCACCCTAGTGACAAAACTATATTTTCTTAACTGTTTTAGTTCTGCTGCATGTTATTATCTATTCTTATCATCACTACTGCTTCTAGAAAGAAAACTGATAAATCTGTAGCAGCTTCCTCTACTTAACTTGACTTTCATTGTGAAAAATTTGGACATTCTTCCAGTATTTCTGGCAGATTTGGAAGTGCACATGAACACCTTCAAATCAGCATTTCAAGAGTGGGGTGTAGCTTCTCAGCAATAGTACTACAACAATTATTGTACTAATAATAATCATAATGAGGCCTTTTTTTAAAAAGTCAAATTTCCCTCAAACCCTTGATTAGAAATAATTTTTTAAAGGTAATTGAAATATGGCAATATAAAGAAAAATTACTGCTTCGTTGGAAAACTATTTTTGTTTTTGTTTTGGGGAATTTTGTTTGCCTGTTTTTAGTGATTATCTGATTCTGATTGTGTGGTACTATTTTACGATTATTTAAGTTGTAGATGCTGATAGCTATGCCAAACAATTCTTGTACATACAAGTAAATTCTGTCCCGCATAGGACATCCCCTATTAAGAATCAGTTTTGCCAGTCATTTCAATATTCTTTTACACCATATAAATTTGTGCTTCTTTGACTTCTCTTTCAATAGGTTCTAACATCCTTTTTTCCTTCATCTTGAAGTAAATAACCTTTAATGCCTATGTAATACATCTGTATGAGAGTTATAAATTTGCCTCTTTTGGGGAATTATCATTTACTACCAAGTATAGGTGCACGTGCCTTTTGTTAAAAAAGTAAAACAGATTTTGGCTTTAGAAAGCCCCAACTTAACCTTGCCAGAGGTAGGTTTTACCTGACTCTTGAACTTTGAGGAAACAAAATCTGATTTACACTATGTCTACTCAAAGGCTGATTCTCCTTATCCTCTGTCCTTCTCACATGATGGCTTTGGCAGCAGGGAGTGCTACAGCTATGGCAAGACTGTGTCTTTGAAGCTTACAGTCACTGTGAGCATACGTAGGCACCACCACTATACTCAGGTAGCCGATGTTCATGCTGTACTTCCTTTCTCATCATCAATGCCTATGTTCTCTTTTGTAGGACATTCTTTACAGATATAGTCACCTTCTATAGAGAAGTTATGGGCAGTTTAGAAAGTGAACAGAGGGGCAGTGCCTGTGGCTCAAAGGAGTAGGGCACTGGCCCCATATGCCGGAGGAGGCAGGTTCAAACCCAGCCCTGGCCAAAAACTGCAAATAAAGAAAGAAAGAAAGAGTGAACAGAGGCAGGGAAAAGATAATGCCAAAGATGTAAAGAATAGACAGTGTTTTTGTTTTGTTTTGTTTGTTTGTTTGTTTTTAATATACTTCTTCTGAAAGAAGGGTGGAGAGGATTTACAGAGTTGGAGTCTACCCACTCCAGAGAAAAACACTAGCATAGAACTCCCCAGGCCCTGGAATGTGCTCTTCGGCATTGGTCCTCATAAAGACAACTTTACAGAAATTGCTGTGCTGCATTAACACAGGGGCTCCATCCTTCAAGGAATTTACATATTCACAAGTGTTTCACTTCCAGACACAGATGTAGTGGATAGTCCCATAAATCAGTAGCTGATCATCCCAAATTGTGAAGAGGGTGTGAAGTGTGTCAAAGGTCTCTTGCTTCTTAGAGGAAAAGCCAGATTCTTCTACTTTGTAGAGATTGTAGTTCCTGATAGCACCACAGCAACTTCTCACCTTTCTTTTTAGAATCTTGAAAGCAGCACATTCGACTATAAACCTTATAAGGAAAAAAGGTGAGATTTGTTTATGACTATATGTGCAGTTTACTTAGTTCTGGTTTCTTTGCTTGCTATCTCTGCTTGATTTCTGCTTACTTTTGAGTATGCAAGATCTGTGGTGGCCTGGGGGTGCTGGTTACTAAGACACAGTTCCAAAGACAAGGCTGAGCACTAGGCTGTCTTGAGGGCTGAGATTTTCACTTGAGTTTCTGCTATTTGTTCAGTAATGGAACTTCACTTCATGCAAAGAAAGGAAGGCCCGAACACAGGTGTAAAAAAAACATTTGGGGGAAAGATAAACCAGAAACTCTCCTCCTAAAGGCTATACAAGCAGTCTCCAAGACTGCCCTGCCAAATTTTTGTGTTTTAAACCTGTCTTTGGATGTCAGGAATCCATGTTTGCCTAAACTGATTTTGGCAAGAAACTGAACAGGCAAGAAGATTGTTTTAATTTAGGCCATTGTTTTGAGAGAGGACCTCAGATTCAAAGGTTAGTGTTTCTGTAGGGTGGTTTTGCTTTATAGGAAGAAATAAGACGATTTACTGGTAGAGAAATTACAGTTGAAGTTAATTTAACAATTTTGAGGAGTCTACATAAGTTAGCAGAACAGGAAATGTTTTTCTTTATGTCTAGGTACAGAAAAATCTGTGATTGACACTGTCATACACATGAGTCTTATGACAGTTGTGAGAAAAAGTGGACAGTGAATTTTATTTTTATTTTATTTATTTGTATTTTATTAATGTGTCATTTTCTTTTTCTTTTTTTTTTTTTTTTTTTGCAGTATTTGGCCAGAGCTGGGTTTGAACTTGCTACCTACAGTATATAGGGCTGGCACCCTACTCCTTTGAGCTACAGGTGCTGCCGTGAATTTTATTTAATATATTTGGGAGAAATGTTATTCATCTTAAGCCATTTTCCAGAACATAGAATAGTGAGATTTCTTTTTTTTTTTTTTTTTTTTTTGTTGAGACAGGGTCCCACCCTATGCCCCTGAGCAGAGTGCGGTGGGCGTGGTAGCTCACCACAACCTCAGACTCGGGCTGCGGGCACCCCGCTGCCTCAGCCTCCGAAAGCCGCTGGGATTGCCGCGGCGCCCCGCTGGGTTTTTCCATTTTTTTCACAAGTCGGGGTCTCACTGTCGCTCAGGCGAGTCTCGAACTCCTGAGCTCAAGCGATTCTCCCTCCTCAGCCTCCCACAGTGCTGGGATTACAGGCGTGAGCCACCGCTTGACAGTGTCCTTATAGAGGAGTAAATAAGATTCACTACTTTCTAATACTGAATAGATAGATGCTTTCTGATAATCTGAAAGCATAAGATGTACCAAACAAATCTAAGTGAAATGTTATAATTTGGCAGGAATTCTATGTCCTTCCAGTCTCAAAACTTGTTGCAGATTATGGATAACTGATTGAAAGCACAACTGGTGGTATAGAGATTAGAAAGGAAGAAATAATATTACACAGTTGTGCATGGCTTAACAACAGGGATATATATTCTGAGGAATGCATCGTTAGGTGATTGTAGTATTTTATGAACATTTTAGAATATATTTACACAAATATAGTATTATAGCCTAGTAGACACCTAGGCTTGCTCCTGGGCTACAAATCTGTTCAGAATATTACTATACTGAATAATGTGTAGACATTGTGTTAAGTTTAACATGGTAAATAGTTGCAATGGTTTTAAACACGTCTAAAAATACCTCATTACAATTTAATGTAACCACCCCTGCATATGTAGTCCCATAGTTGACCTAAATGTTAGACTGCAAGGCATGAGTATATTTGAAACACATGATCTGTGTACAGAAAATGATAGGGAAAACACACATGTTGTTTTCATATCTAGCAAGGCTAATTATGAATTCTTCAGTTATAATAAGCAAGATCAACACATGCAACTAGCTGTATTTCAATATATAAGTGATGAGTAATTCAAAAATAAAGTGAAGGCCATGTTCAGTTACTCACACCTATAACTCTAGCACTCTGGGAGGCTGAGGTAAGTGGATTGCTTTGCTCAGGAGTTTGAGACCAGCCTGAGCAGGGGTGAGACCCTGTCTGTAGCAAAAATAGAAAAATTAGCTGGGGGTTGTGGTGCCCATCTATAGTCCTAGCTACTCAGGAGCCTGAAGCAAGAGAATAACTCAAACCCAAGAGTTTGAAGTTGGTGTGAGCTCTGATTATGCCACAGCATTCTACTCAGGGTAACAGAGTAAGAAGAGTCTCAAAAAAAAAGTGAAAAAACACTAGGCTTACAATATCACCAAAAAATGTGTATATATAGTACTAAATTTAAGAAGTATAAGAATTACCCAAGAAAACTACACGGTAATGTTGAAAGAAATTAGAGAGCTTTAAAAAAATGAAAAGACATCTACATTCCTATATTAGTGGACTCAGTACCATTAGGATGGCAGTACTTCCCAAACTAATCTACAGCATCAATATAACCCATGTAAGTACTTATATCCTATATATACTTATCTCCCCTGGCTTTTTTCATAAAGTGGCAGAGCCCTCGAAGAGTTCTGTGGCATTATCATAGCGCAAAGCAACCTCAAACTTCAGGCTCAAGTGATATTCTTGCTTCAGCCTCCTGAATAGCTGGGACTATAGGTCTTACTCTCTCTTAGGCTAAATTTGATGTCCTGAGATCAAGCATTCCCTCTGTGTTGATTTCTCAGAGTGCTAGGATAACAGGTGTCAGCTACCTGTGCCCAGCCTTCGCCTGACTTTTCTTGTTTGTTTGTTTTTCCAAAAGTGAACTGCTGATCTGAAAATTCATGTAGAATTATAAGGAATCCAGAAAACAAAATCAAAATTGAAAATAAAGTTGAACACATACCTCCCAATTTCTAAACTTTCTACAAAGTGACAATAAAAACCTGTGGTATTAATGATATATGGTATAAGGATAGGCATATAGACCAATGAAATAAAATTTAAAGTTCAAAAATACACTCTCAGTTATAATAAGCAAGATATTATTATATCACAAAATAAGCTATTATGAGCTAATTTTCAATAACAATGACAAAACAATTCAATGTGGAAAAGAACGGTCATATACAAATGGTGCTAGGATAAGTGAATATCAACAATTAGAAGAATGACATTGTAACCTTCGGTATACAATATATAAAAATTAATTTGAAGTGCTTCAGAGTCATATGTGTAAGAAATAAAAACATGAAAATTTTAGAAGATGGCCGGATATAGTGGCTCATGCCTGTAATCCTAGCACTCTGAGAGGGCAAGGCAGGTGGATTGCCTGAGCTCACAGGTTCAAGACCAGCTTGACCTCCTCTCTAAAAATAGCCAGGTGTTGTGGTGGGCACCTGTAGTCCCAGCTACTTGGGAGGCTGAGGCAAGAGAATCACTTGAGGCTAAGAGTTTGAGGTTCCTGTAAGCTATGATGTCACAGCACTCTACCAAGGGTGACAAAGTCAGACTCTATCTCAAAAAAGAAAGAAAAGAAAAAAAGAGAAAAATTTAGGGGCGGCGCCTGTGGCTCAGTCGGTAAGGCGCCGGCCCCATATACCGAGGGTGGCGGGTTCAAATGCGGCCCCAGCTGAACTGCAACCAAAAAATAGCTGGGCGTTTTGGTGGGCGCCTGTAGTCCCAGCTACTTGGGAGGCTGAGGCAAGAGAATCGCTTAAGCCCAGGAGTTGGAGGTTGCTGTGAGCTGTGTGATGCCACGGCACTCTACCGAGGGCCATAAAGTGAGACTCTGTCTCTACAAAAAAAAAAAAGAAAAATTTAGAAGAATAAATAGTAGTAAATCATCATGTCCTAATATTAGCAATGGCTTCTAAAAGTAGAAGTGAAAAAGAAAAAATAGATAAATTAGGTTAAAAACTTTTAGGTAGCAAAGGACATCACGAAGAAAGTTAAAAGCTAATTCATAGGAGAAAGAAAAGAATTTGCAAATCGTATCTCCAAAGGGACTTGGATGAGAATGCAAAAAGAACACATATATCTCAATAATAAAAGACAAATAATTTAAATTTTACAAAGGCAAAGCATTTGAATAGGCATTTTCCCAAGATGACATACCCAAGATGACAGACCCCAAGGGGCCAATGAAATATAAGTTACCTTCAATAAGGAAGCTTCCATAAAGGAAATACAAATCAAAACTATACAAAATATAATTATGCTTTATTAATTAAAATGGAAATCATAAACAGTAAAATTATAAAAAGTTATTTTATACACATTTGGATAAATGTAATCAAAAGGGTAGATGATAATATTATTGTTAGACGTGGAGAAACTGGACTTCTCAGATGTTGCTTATTGGTGTATAAAATTGTGCAGTTGCTATGGAAACATTTTGTTAGTTCTTAAAGTAATTAAAACATAGAATTATCATACAGTTCAACAGTTCCAAAGAATTAAAAACAGGCACTCAAACAAACTTTCTTTTTTCTTTCTTTCTTTTTTTTTTAGAACAAAACTTTTTATTATTAAAATAAAAACCTTTATATAAAAGCATTACAGATCAAAAGCTGTATTTACAGTTAGTGATTCAATGTCCAATTATGTTCCAAACACCAAAATGAGCAAGGAAACTAGAGGTGCAAACACTTAAGATTCCACCTCTAGTCCACCTCGCAAACAATCTGATTAATGCAGAAGACAAAGGAAGTACAGGCTGTCGAATCTGCCCAGAAACTAAACAGGCAGAGGTGTTGAGTTAACACATTGTTCAAAGTTACCCATCTCCAGTGGCCGGCACTCATGCCTGTAATCCTGAGGCCAATGCAAGTGCATTGCTCAAGCTCACGAGCCCAAGCAAGAGGAGGATCCCACCTCTATTAAAAATTGAAAAACTAGCCAGACATGGTGGTGCACACCTGCAGTCCCAGGAGACTGACGCAAAAGAATTGCTCAAACCCAAGAATTTGAGATTGCTGTGAGCTATGACGCCATGGCATTCTGCCCAGAGACTGAGTCTGTCTCAGAAAAAAAAAAAAAGTAACCCATTTCCAAAAAGGCACTGCTCACTGTTATAAAAGTGCTTATCTAACCATGAACCCTGGGCCTAGCTTATAATTTCTTCAAGAAACTGCAAAGAATCATATACTAGTTTTTTGTTGTTGTTGCAGATTGGTGGGGGCCAGGTTCGAACACGCCATCCTTGTGGGCCAGCGTCCCACTCAGTGAGCCACAGGTGCTGCCCTAATATACTAGTTATTAATATCAAGGTTTCCATGCAAAGTGGCCCAAGAATTTATTTGAAATGCCTGACATAGGAATTGAAATAAACTTCGCAAACTGCAATTCTACTAAAGTTTTAAACCAAGAATTCCAATTAGCCTACTCCCGAAGTTTCACCATCCTAATTTCTCAGGATGTCTTTTCTATAAGTTCAAAATGTAACACAGTCCTCAAACCTTTGGATCATGATTGCATACTAGCCGGATGCACCACTTAACCTTAGGGTAGAAGAAATTAGCAGCAACTAAGTCTCAACTGTATAGTAAGTACCAGGCGTGGAATACTCTCATGAGAGGCATCTGAAATAATATACTTTACTTTGCAACAATCACCTAATATTTCCACACAATTTTAAGACTTTTGTGCTTTGATTCTGTTAAAAATGTTAGCTAGTTTGAAGACTAAATTATACTCATTGTTTTTATGTAAACAAGTTAGAGGACTGTTCTCTGAAATTCAATAAATCTAGTTAGTTAACTCAACCACTGTGTTTCTAAGTACTTGGGTTTGATGGGTGGATTCTAGAGTTATTTCAGCATCCACTACATCAAATGCACATCCACAAATTGTCATTTAAAAGGAATTCAGAAACTAAGCAGCAGAAGAGGACCATTAGAAATAGAAGGGAATGCTATGAGATAGGACCCCATGGGGGAAGAGGAGAAACTGCTGGAGGGCAAAGTATAACTAGGAATATACCTTCAGTGACGCCCCAGAAACACGTGTGTGTTCTGAGACTAATTTGACTGGAGTTTCCTTTAAAACAGACTGATCAAGATTCTTGATTCAGGTTTCAATCAATGACAAAACTGAAAACTTTAAGAAGGGAGATCTGAGAAAGTGGAAGGCAGGCATCAAATCTTCCAGATCCTAAGCTTGCATTTCAAATTCCTGTTTCAGACTTTTCAAGTAAGCGTGTACATTCCCAAAGCCATGGTACTTGGCTAAAAACACAAGCACCCCAGTTGCACATCGTCCGTCTTGCTGCCGGCAGAAACTGCAGTTGCAGATTCCTCGACAAGGTGGGCGATGCCAATTCGCATCCAGCACAGCATCCCTGACCTCTTCGCCATATCGGTTTCCAAGACAGGGACCGCAGAACTGGCCTCGAGCACCCCAGCAGTCTGGGTTTCTGCAGTTTGTTTTGGTATAAATAGTTTTCTAATGGCACTGATGACAAGTAGAGCCCAGTGAACGGCTATGTATCTTCTCTCGAGAGTTGCTGCAGATATTCTCCAATTCTTCCTCTGTAATTTCCTCCACTGGGCGAATTATATGTGGAAGGGTCATGGATCTAGAGATACGACGTCTGGGCATGTCATCTTCGTTTGTATAGCCATCCATGGTCTTCCTCTTTCTCACCAACATGTACTTATCCTCTTCCTCTTCTTCCTCCATAGGTAAAGCACTAAGGGACTCGCGGATCCGCGACCTTGACCTGGTAATAGGACGCGCTCTCGGGTCAGGGTTTCTCCTGGAATCAATGCCTGGGAATGACTGCCTTTGGGGTCGCCTTGATTGTGAACTGGGGCCTGGGAGGGAATGAGCCAGGAAAGTTTTCTAATTCTGACAAGAGTTTCGCAAGCATTGCTTTGTTTTGCTTTATATTGAAAGCCCTTTTCTACAAAAAATTCATGCCGCTTTCATCTTCTGAATCAGAAATGGAATCTGTCACAGAATTCTCTGAAGGTTGGTGGGGGTGGGGCTCTGCTATTTTGCTTGCTGCTCCCCTGTTGTTTCGTGCTGGAAACTTCGTTGCCACCCCAAGAGGTCCAGAGTGTCTGCACTGGCTTCGGGTCCTACAACCTTCCCTGACTGACTGCAGCCTCATTCCAGCTTGTATCTCACTCTGAGAAACCGCAAAATGATTCACTGTCCGAGTCGGCATGAAAAATACTGGCCAGTTCGTTAGTGACATCTGGCTTTGGTTTCTGCAAAAATCCGCAATGGTCTAACACATCTTACACCTCACTTTCTGAAAAGCCGCAGAAAGATTCATCATCAGAGTCCTCATAAAAAATATTTGCCAGTTCTTCACTGATATCTGACCCGAATTCAGGTTTCGTGTTTGCAAAATTATCAGAAGCAAAGCTGTCACAACTGTCATCAGAGGATGACGAGGTTTCCATGGAAATCAACTTCACATATCTGAATTTTTTGAAGTTCTTTACTCCAGGATCCTTTTGCGGCACGCAGCGAGAATCCATGCTGGCTGGAGGATGGTGCCCGGGCCGGCGCTCGGAGATGGGCGAGCGGAGAAGCTTAGCGCGCTGCGGTACCATCAAGCCTCTTTCTTTCTTTTTTTTTTTAAAGACAGTCTCACTTTGCCGCCCATAATAGAGTGCCGTAGCATCACAGCTCACAGCAACCTCCAGCTCTTGGGCTTAGGCAATTCTCTTACCTCGGCCTCCCAAGGCTGGAACTACTGGGACCCACCACAACGCCTGGCTATTTTTTTGTTGCAGTTTGGCTGGGGTCAGGTTTGAACCCACCCTCTCGGTTTATGGGGCTGGCACCCCACTCACTGAGCTACAGGCACCACCCTCAAACTTTTACCTGAAGCATTCTAGCAGTACTAAAATAGCTAAAAAATGGAAACAATCTAAATTCCCATTGAAGCAATGTAAAATAGTTGTTATACTATATTGTTTAGAAAATAATGACAAGAAAAAAATCTGTACATGCTCAGTAGAGTTGCATCCATCCATTTTCTTTTTTAGAATATTTTTGATCTGCAGTTGGTTGAATGCACAAATGGGAATATCACCACGACCACCTTCAAAGTACTCACAGTGGCCATCTGGTGACCATAGTGATATTCAGCTATGAAATATGTAGTACTTTTTCTAGGCCAAATTCACAAACTTAATTGTCTGACTTAGTGTGAAATGTAAAGAACAAGTTAATTTATAGATAATAAAGTACATTAGCAGTTGCCAATTGCTGAGGTGAAGAGAAATGAGGATTGATTTTAAATGAGTGGTTTTTTTCTGCTGTCGTTGGAATTATATAATAACTGTAGTTGCACAACCTGATGAATATAATAAAACTTCCTGAACTGTACAGTTAAAATGGGAAATTTTATGGCGTGTGAATTACCCTTACCCCCTAAGTCTTGATTATTGGAACTCTAATTACTACAAATGGAAATAGGTAATAGTCTTCAGAGAAGCCCTATGTCCTGCATATCAAGAAAAAAATAGATTTAATAAACTTACATAAGGAAACTTACATAAGATAGTGGAGAAAGTAGAATCTATTTACTTGAGGTACTCACTCTAGTTTTTTGGTGGAAGGGCAGGACTCTGGATGGGTGTCAGGACTGGTATCATACTCTGAAAGCCAACATAGATACCCTGGGACTATAGCCTTAAGCAACTGCACTGGCCACAGCATGGGTTTGTTGTTGTGTATTTGTTTATGCAAGGAGTTGCAATTTCAACATTTACAACTTTTGTTTTGAGACCCTTACCTACTAGTCTGTGCCACCTTCACATGTTAATACTCTTGGATCAACACTTCTCTTACTGGCCAGGTACAGTGGCTCGTGCCTGTAATCTTAGCACTCTGGGAGTTTGAGGCAGGTGGATTGCTGGTGTTCAGGGTTTAAGGCCAGGCTGAGCAAGAATGAGACCCTATCTCTATTAAAAATAGAAAAAGTGAGGCAAAACAATTGCTTAAGCCCAAGAGCTTAAGGTTGCTGTAAATTATGATGGCATAACACCCTATTTAGGGTGCCAGAAAGAGATCCTGTCTCAATAATACAAAAACAAAAAATACTTTTCTTATCAGCAGTGATGAGTTGTAGTCTCTTTTCCAGGAAATACAACCGTTCTATTTGTTGCTGTCTACCAGCCCAATAAACGACACAGAGATATCACTGCAGACAGAATGATTTATTAAGGGAAGAGTGAGGCTCACTCAGGCCTACAGCCCCGTTTATCTTTATTCACTGTATTATATATTCAAACTCATCAGATAAGAATAAGCAAGAATAAGGAACAAAAGCATTATTTTAGACTAGTATTAAAAAGTTCTCCTCAGCATAAATATTGCAAAGACATACACGTCACTTCTAAGTCTGGAGCATACAACTTAAAGATAAACTACAAGTACATCAGGCTGTGTGTTTCTGTTTGCCCACCTCCCTAACAGGTTATATGAAACTTTTGTGTAATTTGAAGTTAGGGAGTGAAGAGTAGCAGTTCCTCCAGACAGGTGCTAAATCTCCAGCTACAGACTTGGTGGGGACCTCAGGGAATCATATCTCAAGGCCTTTTCAGCTAGCAGGGAAGAATTAACCCCTGTGTCTCTGCTGCTTTAGCAAGCAGGGAGGAATTAACCCCTGAGTCTCGCTTATAGCCAAGAATGGAATTTTCCCATCTTAGGTTCTCGTACCACAAGGAGCACATATGAGACAAAGCCACCTTTCTGGAGTGAAGAAAAGTGTACGCCTTCATCAATTTTTTAAAAAATGTTTTTCATAATGAAGTTAATAAGGACTATTTTTCTGTTTGGTATAGATCAAAGTATGTATGACTATTAATATAGACTATCAGAATAGTCTTAATCCTGTAAATCCATTTATGTCAAACAATGACCTACTTTTTTTCTCAAGATGTAGACACAAATATGATAAAGAGGCAACATAATTTTTTGGTAGTTCAGACTTGATTGTGTCAGATTTTGAAGGAAATGAGAGGGAAATTTTCATTAGTTCAGGCAGTGAACAAGAAGAATCTGCAGAGGTGGAATGGGAAATTCTTCATTTGGAGGAAGAAAGTGAAGAGGAAGAAGATAAAAATAACCATAGAGAAGAAGAAATGTAAAATATAGAGCCCAAGAGTAGACCACACCCAGTTGTAAGATTAGAGAAGCCTACAACTCAGATGATGGTACTATCAGGCATGATATGGAACTCATAGGTAATAAAGGATAAGGGGAGATGAGAACCACCAACTATTAAGAGAACTCAATGAGGAACATGATGGGGCATAGAACCCAAGTTTCATTGTGTACTTTTCAACTATTTATTAATAATGAAACTGAGGATATAGTTATCAATTTTACAAAACAGAAACTATATCTACTCAAAGAGTTAGGTTAAGTATGCTTGCATCTAAAATTCTCATGATTTCATAAAAGAGGAAATATTAAGTCTAACTGGAATTCTTATAAATTGTGGTGTGTACCAGCAAAATAAAGATAACATCTGAGATGTTTTCAGTGAAGATAATTTACTGTGCTGCGTTTTTAGAACATGGATGTGACTCCTATTGAAACAACTACGTTTTGATGATGCTGCAACACTGGTAACTTGTACACAACAGATAAATTTGTTATAATTTGAGAGCTTTATATGATTACAAATAAGCTCTCCTTTTATTACAAGCCTAATGAGTTTGTTACCATTTCCTCAATGAGGAATTGGTATTTTTACATGGGGCATTGTCCATCTAGACTTTACATATCAAGTAAACATGGGATATATTAAAGTGCACTGAATCTTTTGCATGATTCTTCTATAAACTACTGTTTTATGGAGAGCCAGATGGAGGGAAATCAGAAATAGTAAATAGTGGGTCCAAGGTCTGCTTCAGAACTATCATTTGCATTGGTCTGTAATAAATATTGCCATGGACAGAAAATTTACTACCATCACTCTGGCTTTTGACTTGTTTTAAAAGAATATAGCCACTGTTGGTACTGTTAGTACCATGAAAGAAATTTACCTCTAGAACTCAGATCAGCATAGATGATAAACTGTTTATTTGCTACGGTGCAATTTGCTTTCTGTATGTGACATTAGTAAGTTACATTCCAAAGATTGGAAACATAGTTAGTACTTTCCATGCAGCACAATGATATAAAGATGATAAGATGATAGAAGCCTGATGTAAACCACTCTTATAATGCTAGTTAATCAGGTATTAATGATCTTTGGGACAGAGGTCTAATCAAGAACAAGGCACTGTGACAAGAGGAACAGTTCATATCAAACCAAAAAGAAGGAGAAGATAAACAGTGCAAAAGCTTATCCCAAAAGGTCAGTGCTACCTTCTACCCAGTGGGAGCCATCAGGAATACTTGAAAGCATGCAGTCAACGGTGGCATACACTTTTGTCCTAGCTACACATCAAAAGAAGAAAATATAATTTAAAAAAGCGTATACAGAATATGATCAAAACATTTAGTTACTTGTACAATGATATGTAAAATCATTAGGGATATAGACGCCAGGTGATTTAGGATAAAACAGCAAAAACGAAAGTACAGGTTATGACTACTTCCACGTGTCCTCCCTGATATGTACTCTCTCAAACGTTGGAACTTTTCAGCACCATAACGAGTAACATTGTCATTCGTGAATACTGGTGTAAAAACTACACGTCCCCTTAGCCTGCAAAGGAAACGCAATACTTTCTCTTTTCAGAACACCGCCCTTGGTCCCAAATACTGCTACGCTGGCCGCACAGCCTGCTGGGATTTGCAGTCCTCTTCTCAGTTTTAGCAACAAAGACTTACTGCTTTTGCCTTTTAAGTCCAATTGAAGCCCCGCCCAGGATTCAATCCTCCGCATCCCTTAACCTGCTGAGGAGTAGGGGGTGACGTTGGGGAATCCAGGGGTAGTGGAGGGTATACTCCTCTGGTCACGTGGGGTGCCTTGTAGTCCGCGATTGGTTGCTAGGTTCCGGGATTAGTTTGTAGGCCCCTGAACTTCCGTGATGCTTTTTGTCCCATGGTGCGGCTTCTGCAGTTATCTCGTTGAGAAGTTAGTAAAAGAGGCAGTGGTGGGAAAAGGCAACTGCGCCAACTAGGCAATTGATGCCAGACTAGGCGGACTATCAGACTGGTTTGGTATGTGTGTACGCACGTGCACTTGCTGCCTTTTCACTGTCCTGTGTTGTTGTTAGCCACAGGACGGACATTTGGATCTCTTCCTTCTCAAGGTGAGACACTTGAGTGCAGACGAGGAGTGGATTAGAACAGGTGTGGTTGGGGGTCGGCTGGGATCTGGACATGGGGGACCGAGAAGTGGATCTGCACCTGGTCTCAGAGAAGTGATCTGCACCTGGTCTCAGAGAAGTGATGCGAGGTTGGCAGGTGTGACAACCAAGCGCAGCGGGCACAGCTGATTCCAAGAATGAGCTATCTTTTCTTTCAGCCTCCGCCATCAGCGTGCTACCTGTATGGGGTGCCGCCATCGGGGCGGGGGGGAACTGCTGTGTCTTAAGTTTGTTGTGTAGTGGTGGAGCGAGTTCTGCGCGCTGAGGGGTGCTGGTGGGCGATCCAGGCTAGGCTGATGTGCAATGGCAGGAACTGCGCGTGGCCATCCTGCTTCTGGGGTAACTGGCGAGAGCCGTTTGTGGAAGTTGTGGGACTGTTTGATCTGCCGGGGTTCAGCACCTATTTGGCTGCGCTTGGATCAACAGATGACCGGTGATGGCAGGGAACCAACGTTCAGACTAATTGGGGAGCTTCGTCGTATGATAACTTGGCTTGAGACCGCTCTTTTTTCTTTTCCCTTCTTCCTTTCCTGTCTGTTTGTCAAGAGCCTGGCCTGTATAATCTCAGTTCTGGAAGCAAATTGCTACCTTCCTCTTACCTTTACTCAACTCATCTGTGAAAACCGGATAATCAAGACCGTCTTCAGAATGGATGAAATTCTTGTTCTGAGGTTCAGTCCTGCAGGGCGATGTTTTTCAACTTATTATTATTATTTTTTTAATCTCACTGCACTCTTGAACCTGTAGTTAAAACTCCCGCTGCACACTTAAATTATATTGATCAGAAAAAAAAAAGAATAAAGAAAAAAAGAATATACTGACTATGCTTTGAACTTCTTTCAAAAATAATTTTTTTTTTTTTTTTTTTTTTTTTGTAGAGACAGAGTCTCACTTTATGGCCCTCGGTAGAGTGCCGTGGCCTCACACAGCTCACAGCAACCTCCAACTCCTGGGCTTAAGCGATTCTCTTGCCTCAGCCTCCCGAGTAGCTGGGACTACAGGCGCCCGCCACAACGCCCGGCTATTTTTTGGTTGCAGTTTGGCCAGGGCCGGGTTTGAACCCGCCACCCTCGGCATATGGGGCCGGCGCCCTACCGACTGAGCCACAGGCGCCGCCCCCTTTCAAAAATAATTTTAATTAATGATCTTTATAAATTGTCAATCTTGTGACCTAAGATCCTCTCAGGGCATATCAGTTGAAAATTGTTGCTATGAAGTATGGGGTTTTCAGAGCCCTGGAGTGGAAATTTGCAAGGAAAGGGTCTAGAAATGTGGGAACATCATTATCTTTTTCCTTGAATTTGAACATGTTGGAATGTTGAACATCCTGCTTGATCACTTAAAAGTATTAGAGTACTAACAGAAATAATTTCTGTATGAAATTTTTCTCTAATGTATTAATGAAGTTCAGAAGGGGGGGGTGAAGATCCAATTTACATTTGAACAAAATGTCTTTTATTGAGCAAATTTATAATTGTATTTACATGTGAGCAAAGGCAGCTTTGGGGGCCCTTTTTTAGGGTCAGATATTTTTGTGTCAGGCCCTGAAAATGTTACTGCTTAGTGTTACTCTTGTTCCCTCTTCCTCCCCCTCTTTCTGTATCTTCCCTTTTCCTCCTTTCTTGTATTATGAAAAGAAAGGTCCAGATTTGCATAAAAGAAGTTATGAACTGAATATCCCTTATCCCCAGTTATTGAGATAGGCCTTCCCCCAAGAGAGAATTCTGATTTAAAAAACTAAGATACAGAACATAAGTTTCTATTTATGTTCCTGCATGAGGACAGAAAGTCCTTGAATTAGGAACAAAGGTTTAATCAGGTCACTTTTTTTTTTTTTTTTTTTTTTGAGACAGAGTCTCACTATGTCACCCTCAGTAGAGTGCTATGGCGTCACAGCTCACAGCCACCTCAAACTCTTGGGCTTAAGCGATTCTCTTGCCACAGCCTCCCAGTCCCCTCAGCTGATACTACAGGCGCCCTCCACAATGCCCAGACATTTTTTTGTTACAGTTGTCATTGTTGTTTAGCATGCCTGGGGCTGGTTGGAACCCTCAGCCTCAGTGTATGTGGGTGGCACCCTAACCCCTGAGCCTTGTCATTCTTTTTGATTGGAGACTTTAGACCATTTATATTCAAAGTGGTTGCTGATTGAAGGAGGAGTTATTTTTGCTGTTTTACTGTTCATTTTCCAACTTTATTTTGGCCATTCCTTTATTATATTTGTATCATATTTAATTGATTTTTTTGGAGTGTAGCATTTTTTTTTAATCTAATTCATTTGAATGTTTTTTGTTTGTTTGTTTCAGGTTACTGTGAGGGTACAAACAACCAAATCATAATATTTGAATTTTTTTGGTAGAGTCCCTTTTGTAGGTATGTCCTGCACCCAGAATGTGTGCCATACACTCTTATATTGTGAGTAGGAATACCTCAAACCTTCCCTCACCTCTTTTTCATTTCTCCTACCCCAACTTGAATTGAAATGAGTTTTTCTCCTATGTGGGTGTGAATTAGATCATCCTCTGGCTTCATATTAGTATTGAATACATTGTATATTTGCTTTTTCATTCTTATGATATTTTACTGAGAAGAATGTGTTTCATCTCCATCCAGGTTAATACAAAAGATGTAAAGTCACATCTTTTTATGGCTGCATAGTATTCCATGGTACATATACCACAGTCTCTTAATCTGTTCTGAGTTGATGAGCATTTAGGTTGTTTCCACATTTTGGCAATTGTAAATTGAGCTGTAATAGACAATTTAGTTCATATGTCATTATGATAAAATGATTTTTATTTTCTTATGGGTAGATGCCTAACAGTGAGATTGTGGGTCAAATGAGAAATATAATTTGAGTTCTTTAAAGATTGTTCAGACATTTCCTTCCTATTTCTTTTCCTGTATATGGTTAGTTATTTTCTTAGGAGTTCCCTGGAAATTAAAATTGATATGTGGGTAATAGACTAGTTTAAATTTGTGTAAGTTTATAATAAAAATAATTTAAATCTTAGCTCAATAATTTGCAGAAACTCTGCTTCTGTATAGTTTTGCATTGTTCCTTGCTATTGCCACATCACTTATGTGTCAATTGTCAATGATGTACACTTTTATAATTTTTATTTATAAATTTGTTTTTTAAATCACATAGGAAAAAAGTTACAAACCTAATACAACATTTTTGGCTGTTATATTTACCAGTGTGGTTACCTTTACCACTTTGTTGCTTTGTGTGGCTTTTTCTTTATTATTTAGTGTCTTTCCATTTATGACTGGCAACAGTCCCCAACCTTTGGGCATGAGGGACTGACCTCATGGAAGATAATTTTTCTGACAACTGGGTATGGGGTGCATTAGATTTTTATCTGGAGCGCACAACTGAAATCCCTTTCATGTTCAGGTGACAATAGGGTCCATCTTCCTGTGAGAATCTTTTTTTTTTTTTTTTTTTTGGTTGGGGCTGGGTTTGAACTCACATGTCCTTATCCCTTTGAGCCACAGGTGCTGCCCCTTCCTGTGAGAATCTAATGCCACACTTCAAGTGTTGATGTGAGAGATTGGGAGGGGTGTAAATACAAAAGAAGCTTCAGATCTAGTTCCTAACAGGCCCTGGCCTAGGCGTTGGGGGCCACAAGATTTAAGGACTTCCTTTTGCAATTTTTGAAGGGCAGATATGCTAGAAATACTCCCTCAGCTTTTATCTGAGAGTGTTTCAATTTGTGTTTTTTTTTGTGTGTGTGTGTTTGTTTGTTTTTTAGAATTAAAATTGGGAGCTCAGGAGTCCATTGCCTGATTGCAATTCCGGCAATGGCCCAGAGTGTTTACTTCACTCTGATTTTATTAAAACCTATTTGCCCAGAGGGTAAGATGAGGGAGGGAACCAAGATGTCAACAGTTTCTGAGTGAGTATATCAGCTGCTATTGTTATTATTATTAACTTTAAGGGTAGCCTTCAGAAATATCAAATCTGAGTCTTGTATTGGGAGAGCCTCCTGGAGATCACGCACACAGATTTCTAGAGAGGTGTTAAACTCCTCTCGTTCTCTGTAGACTAAAACACCACTGACGTTAATCTCCCCAGAGGAATTGGTGGTAGGGAGGTATTTTCCTCCCATCACCACCTCAGAGGATCTTCCTCTGCGATAAGGGATAGAAGCTCTTCTGCCCATATCTCAGGGCTTGAGCTACTGCCTTTGTCTGTGCCTGAGGCAAATGTGAATCTCCACAATCAGTATCTGATTTTCCTGTTTAATGGGCAGGAAACACCCTAGAAGATGTATCTTTTCCTAGGACTTGCCACAGTCTCTTCTATGGCCATTATTTTCCTTAGAGTGCTCACAGACCCAGCAGGGTGTTTGTAAACTGTATCCCCAATAGGCTAGAATTTCAGAAAAGGCAGAAAGCTTGCTAGCAGTGGCTAGCTTAAATATAAACTAGCTGACTTTTCTTTATTCAGACTCATTCAGCTTACTTTTTAATTTTCCTCTTTTCCTAAGGGTGCTTTCCCTTGCCAAGAATGGGATCTTCAGTCCCCATTCTCCCAGCATCTCTCTGTTTTTAATTTTTATTCTGCAAAATAGTGAGGGGTATATTATTAATCCATCGTGATAGTTTCTCTTCAGAGGCTTCTGATGCATCTGTAGACACTACTGCCAGAATTTCCAGGAACCCCAGAATGTAATTTTCTGGAGTCATCTGGAGCTCCATCTTCTGCAGGTACATCTGGGTCTGATTGGCCAAAGCCTTGTTCTGTCCCCATGTTGGTGGTTGGGAACTGCAGGTCTTATTCAGGGGAGTGGCCATCATTCTCTGAGCTGCCTCTGAGAGTATGCCAGACTCCTTTGTGTCCTTTGTTGTCTTCTGCTTTTTCTGATTTAGGTTCATGATTGAGCTTAATAAGTCTTGATGGAACCCAGATGAAATCAGAGTTGTTCCCTGTGGAAATACAAGCAAAGCCTCTTCCCCACAAAACAATTTCACCTTTTTTCATTGCTGAGTTCTAACATCTTTCCACTATACCAAAGATTTCCCCTTTAGCCCCAATTGTTTCTCTGTGAAATGCTGTTCTGAAGATGTAAATGGCTGTGTTTGGGGGTAATTTAAAAAATTTAAAGTAAAAAGCACTTTATTTAATTGAATTTGTGGTGAGTCGCATAATTCTTCATTTCAGTCTCCTCCTTTGTTTATTTGTGTTTATTTTTGTAACTGATCTTTTAGGGTTCTATTAGCTCTTTCAACAATAGAAAAATCCATTCTAAAATGTGGGTATCCTGCACAATTATTCTTGTATGAGAATGTGAAATAGGAAAAAAAAGAATTCCTGTGGATTCATTTAAATTTATTCTACAAATCTGAGCTTCTCGAATTCTTTTTACTGTGAGCTGTAGTTCATTAGCAGCTTTGGAGTTAATTTACGAGGACTTTTTCAATCAGGGGGTCCCCTTAAGATAGCATTTAAATAAGTCAGAGAAGAATCCCATTTATAGCACCTAATAATTTTTAAAAATCATTAAGAGTGTTAAGTTTGTCTTTTATAATTTCTACGTTTTGAGGGCTTATAAAATCATGTTTAAGCCTCATTCCAAGACACTGGCACAGAGAGGCAGTCTGAATTTTATCACTAGCGATAATTAATCCTGCCTGGGTGATGGTTGTTTGTAAGTCCTCAAAACATGGAATTAATTTAGAGCAAGTAGGTGCAGCACAAAGGACATCATCCATATGGTGAATAATATAACACTGAGTATGCTCAGTGGGCAAGAATTTGACCAACATAGAGTTTACAAATAGTAGGGCTATTGAGCATCCACTGGGGGAGTACTTTCCACTGATATCCAACATCTGGTTCCTGATTATTTATTTTGGGAATAATGAAAGCAAACTTTTCACAATCAGAAGTAGCCAAAGGAATATTAAAGAAACAATCTTGGGCAGCACCTGTGGCTCAGTTGGTAAGGCACCGGCCCCATATACCAAGGGTGGCGGGTTCAAACCTGGCCCGGCTGAACTGCAACCAAAATATAGCCAGGTGTTGTGGTGGGTGCCTGTAGTCCCAGCTACTCGGGAGGCTGAGGCAAGAGAATCGCTTAAGCCCAGGAGTTGGAGGTTGCTGTGAGCTGTGTGATCCCATATCCCACCCTCAGTAGAGTGCCGTAAAGTGAAACTCTGTCTCTACAATAAAAAACAAACAAACAAACAATCTTTTAAGTCTATTTTGGGATCATTGCCAGAGAGTTCAATCCAGATTGTAACACTCTCATGGGTTGAATAATAGCATTAATGGCTCTTAAGTATTCACCATTTGCCTGGTATCTTTTGAATGACAAGAACAGGTGAGTTCCATGAAGATAAAGAAGATTCAAGATGACCATCTTGAAGCTGTTCTTTTACTAAGGTTTCCAAAGCTTCCAGCTTACCTTTGGGTTGTGGCCACTGCTCTCTCTTTTTCAATTCAAAGCAATGGGTGCAGGAGGCTTAACACTGACTGCTCCTATAAAGGGTATCCTAGACCTCTTTGGTTAATGTTACTTTAGGGAGTAATCATGCCATCTTCTTTTCTTCTTAAACCTTTTCTTAGTGTAAATCCCACTTTTTGCATTATGTGTTGACTCTGAGGACTGTAATTTGCAACAAGTAAGGAAATTTCTATGCCCCTTTGTTGTAGTAAATCTACCATCAGTTAATTGGAATGGGCACCATCAAGGCTTGACGGTACCTTTCTGTCCTTCAGGGCCTTCACAATTTAAAATCATGGCACTTTAAGAGACTTTATCAGGCCTGTGGCTCTTGTACATCCAGTTGCAGGAATTTGGGTGGGCCAGTGTAACAATTTGTCTTTTGTTTTGAAGCGTAGTTTTATTTTTTTTTCTCTTAGAGTTCATGAAGCTTTGATGTGTAAATTAATGGCTTTAGTCAAATGTGAACAAGTTTTGTGTTTTGCATTTGCTATTTTGCAAATACTCATTTTATCTCCTTCTTTCTTCCTGCTCTTGACTCTGTGTATATATTGGTTTGCTTTTTGTATGTTGGTGTGTCACAGGTATGTTAAGCTGTATTGAGTTTATTTTTTTTCTTTCTGTTTTTCAGATTGTATAATTTTAGTTAATGTAGCTTGCATTTTGCTGATTCATAATCTACTGTTGAGACTCTTCAGTGAATTTTTCATTTTGGTTACTGTATTTTACAGTTCTCTAATTTCAATTAGGTTGTTTATAACAACATTTTAAAATTTATTTAGATTATTATTTTATTCAGTTTCTTTATTTCTTTAGCTCTTTGAAAATGTTTATGACACTTGGCTTAAAATCTTTTGTAAGTCTACTGCCTGGACTTCCTTATGGATGTTTTCTCATAATTTTATTTTTTATTTTCATTTTTATGAATTGCCCATAACTTTCTTGCATGACTATTATTTGTTTGTTTTTTGAGACAGAGACTCACTATGTTGCCCTCAGTAGAGTGCTATGGTGTCACAGCTCACAGCAACCTCAAACTCATGGCCTAAGCAATTCTCTTGCCTTAGCCTTACAAGTAGCTGGGACTATAGCGCCCACCACAATGCTTGGCTGTTTTTTTTTTTAATTATTAAATCATAGCTGTGTACATTAGTGCATTCAAGGGGTACAATGTGCTGGTTTCATATACAATCTGAAATATTCTCATCAAGCTGTTCAACGTAGCCTTCATGGCATTTTCTTAGTTATTATATGTAGACATTTGTATTCTGCCTTGAGTAAGTTTTGCTTGTACCCATTCTAAGATGCACCTGTAGGTGTGGCCCCAAGCAGGGCGGGGCTGGGTTTGAACCCACCAGCCTTGGTGTATGTGACTGGTGCTATAACCACTGAGCTATGGGCACCCAGCCATGACTACTGTTTTTGCATGACTATTTCTTGTTGGCATCTCAAGGCTTTGAATATTATGGTATGGTAAGTGTAAAATGAAAACAAATCTGGATTTAGACATGGAGCAGATATGGCAACAAGAACACTGTGATTTCAGAAACCTATAAGCATCTCAATATAAAACAAAAATTTTTCTTTTACAGGGAAGGGTAGGTGGGATTTTGAAAACTTCCAGTGAGAAACTGAGCTAGCAGATGTGGGGGGACAGTTGACATGGAAATTGTTTGTCACTGTCATCAGTCAGTTCTTTGATGAGCTGTGAATGGGAACATGTTATCTATTATAGTGCTTGATTGGAGTAAGGCAAAACTCAGGGGTTTGTAGGAGGAGAGAAGACTGATGAATAATTCTAGGTCAAAACAGAGACACCCTTGTCTTTGTGTTTAAAAGTTTACCTTTTAAGTGAACACTTGCTTGAAACTGGAAATTCTCCTTTCTCCCTGAAGTTTCTGGTTGCTGCTTGCTATAATGGGTTAGTGAAATTTTAGGGTTTGTTGACTGACTGAACTGTTTTTGTAAAGACTGTATTGGTTATTGGTGGATCTCAGAAGTCTTTTCCATTAGCTTTTGGTCAGGTGATGATTTGAAAAAAAGCCTCAAGCAAACAAAAGTAGCAGTGGCAATACCAACAAAAACTCTTTCAAATTTGTAGATTGGCTATGCTTATGCTTAGTTGTGCCATTTAAAACTTGCCTTTGGGGAAGTATGGTCAGCCCTTCTTAACTGAGTTTTGCAATTGTGGATTCAAACAACTGTAGTTCAGAAATACTCAGAGACAGTAAAAATGGATGATTGTGTTGGTAATGAACACATACAGACTTTCTGTTGTTATTATTTCCTAATCAATATAGCACAACAAGTATTTATGTATCACTTATGTTGTATAAGGTATTATAATCTAGAAATAAACTATATATAAGGCTGTGCCTAAGTCATATGCAGATACGATAACATTTTACATAAGGGGTTTGAGCATCCATTAATTTTGGTATTTGAGAGGAGCCAAATCCGTGAAACAAATCCCTCACAGATATTGACAAATGGTTATACTTTCTTGCGTGTACATTTAACAATCATCCAGACATCAAAACCTGATACTATCTCTGCTTTTTTCTGAGAAAACATTTCGTTTTGGGGTGCAAATGGCCTTTTTGATTCCTTGGTACATGTGGATTCATTCTAATGGCCTGTTTTATGTCTTTCATGCAATATGTGACAAATGAGTCATTTGGAAATACTGAGTTCTATAGATCTTTTGAATGTTGTCATACAGTGTCATATAGTTATAGATCTTTTGAACGTTGTCATACAGTGTCATATAGTTATAGATCTTTTGAATGTTGCATACAGTGTCATATAGTTTGGCAGCTGTTTTTTATAAGAAAATTACATTTGTTATTATCATTCACCAGTTTCATCAGAGAAGTGATTATTTATTTATTTATTGAGAGAGAGTCTAATTCTTTTGCTCAGGCTAGAGTGCTGTGGTGTCAGCAATCTTAAACTCTTGTGCTCATGTGATTCTCCTGCCTCAGCTTCCTGAGTAGTGAGGACTCTAAGTGCCCATCATCATCACACCCAGCTCATTTTACTTTTTTTTTTTTTTTGTAGAGACAGAGTCTCACTTTATTGTCCTTGGTAGAGTGCTGTGGTGTCACAGCTCACAGCAACCTCCATCTCCTGGGTTTAGGCAATTCTCTTGTCTCAGCCTCCCAAGTAGCTAGGACTACAGGCGCCTGCCACAACACCCACCTATTTTTTTTGTTGTTGTAATTTGGCCGGGGCGGGTTTGAACCCACCACCCTCATTATATGGGGCCGGCGCCCTACCCACTGAGCCACAGGCACCACCCTCATTTTACAATTTTTTATAAAGATGGTGTGTTAGGCTAGTTTTTAACTTCTGAGCTTCCCATGGTGCAGAGATTACAGGTAGGAGCTATTGTACCCAAACTAAATTTAATATCTTTATAATGCTTTGTAATTATATCACATCTCTATGAAACTTAGCAATGTTTCTTGATAAGCCATTAAGAAAATAAAAGATGAAAATAGCTGCTAAACTATATGACATTCCTATTAATTGAAAGATGCACAAAAAAGTGTCAAAGTAGCTTTATATATGAGCACTATGGGATGGAAAAACTGTATTTTTCAGTGCCACATATTTTTCTTTCCTTAATTATATTTGATTTAACCCCTTCCATCTTTTTTCTCCTTCCTTTTTCCTCTAGTTGGTGATTGGCATAATGGCAAAAGCTGGAATTTGTGGGCAGGGGGAAAAAGTGGCTATGTTGTATAACACTGACTCAAATGATATTCTTCAACTTCAGTATTCAAATTGTGGTGGCATAAGTAACAAGCATTCAGTGGAAGATGAATGCACTGATTTTATAACAAAGGACAGAAATTTAATGAGCCCAGCATACCATATACAAGAGTCAAGAGAGGACACTTCTGAGCAAGAAGCTCAAACAGACTCTACTGATGGCCAGCAAGGTTTAAATTACAGCAGGAACAAGGAAAATACCCTAGGTAATAATCTTCACTCTATAGCTGGATGTTTTCACATGTTGCATATTTTACTTATACTATATTTTCTGTAGAACAAGTGATTTTGAATGCCAGTTTGGAGTTAGATGTTACTTACCTGGTACACTTAATTTTTGGTCAGGTCAGTCTGCTTATCAGCTAAAGTTATGTATAAAGAGGTAGAAATAGCAGACGAGGAAGCTTATGTAAGAGCCTTAGTTATTTTTTTCTGTTTAATAAGAACTGGTTTTTTTGAAAATTTATAAAGTGTTTGTTTTGCCTTGTTTGCATCTTTTCAAATACTCTGACCAATTATGACTATGAAAACTATATTTGCTCATTTTAAAGATCATTGACTGAAATGTTCATTATAGAATTTTACAAAATATTTACAAATATTCTGTACGGTTGTTCACTTCTTTGTAAAATTTTGTAATGATGCTCGGGGAGGCTGAGGCAAGAGAATCGCGTAAGCCCAAGAGTTAGAGGTTGCTGTGAGCCGTGTGACGCCACGGCACTCTACCCGAGGGCGGTACAGTGAGACTCTGTCTCTACAAAAAAAAAAAAAAAAAAAAAATTTGTAATGAATAGTTTGCAAATGAAGGTACATTTAGCTACAATTTTTCTTTTTATTTTGCTGTCCTTATTTATTTAATTGTTCTTACTTTTAAAACTCTTCTTCATACTAACTAGATGAGTGACTTCTATACATAATTGTGACTTAAAATTTTTCTTCTAGACTGATTTTGTGCTACCTTATAAGCCCTAAAACGCTTGTAGCTCGGTCGGCAAGGGTACCAGCCACTTAGACCTAGGGTGGTGGTTTCAAACCTGACCCAGGTTTGCTAAGCAACAATGACAACTACAACCAAAAAATAGCTGGGCATTGTGGCGGGCACTTGTAGTCCCAGCTGCGTGGGAGGCTAAGGCAAGAGAATCACTTAAGCCCAAGAGTTTGAGGTTGCTATAAGCTGTGATGCCAAGGCACTCTATCCAGAGCCACAGCTTGGGACTCTATATCTCACACACACAGAAAAAACCCCCCAAAACTTAAGGAACATAAAAAGTAATTGTAATTCCTTGCAAATAAGAAATAGCTTCAAAGTTAACAGCCCCAACAATCTGTAATATATATATTGAACATATATGTACATATATATATTTACATGTAACTTAATCGATCCCAAAATAGTTTAAAATAGGTTAATTAAAAAATGTTTCTGGGCGGCGCCTGTGGGCTCAGTGAATAGGGCGCCGGCCCCATATGCCGAGGGTGGCGGGTTCAAACCCAGTCCCTGCCAAACTGCAACAAAAAAATAGCCGGGCGTTGTGGTGGGCGCCTGTAGTCCCAGCTGCTGGGGAGGCTGAGGCAAGAGAATCGCGTAAGCCCAGGAGTCAGAGGTTGCTGTGAGCCGTGTGACGCCATGGCACTCTACCAAGGATGGTAGAGTGAGACTCTGTCTCTACAAAAAAAAAAAAAATGTTTCTGAAATTGCTGGTTACACTTGTTTCTTGCACATTCAGCAACAACATACCCTCTTTCTTCCTTATTTGGCCTTGGAGTAAATGAGAAAAGAATTGAGTACTAAATTTTGTATGCATAGATCAATGTTGGTTAAAGTTAGCTTGTTTTCCCTTCCCTTAGAGCATGCTGTAAAGTATAACAACAACTAAAATTTTCCAAAGATTATTATTTAAATGAAAGAACATTTTAGAAAATTAAAAGAGCTGAGTGTAGCGGGTTTTGGAGGTTGAGGAAGGAGGATCACTTGCAGGTGGGAGAGGGTAAGGCTGGGCAATGTAGCCTGACCTTATCTCTACAAAAAATGGTAACAAATTAGCCAGGTGTGGGGACACACACCTATAGTCCCAGCTATTTGGAAGGTTGAGGCAGGTGGCAGGACTGCTTGAGCTTAGGAATTTAAAGTTACAGTGAACTATGATTAGAATATTCCATTAGAACTGGGGCAACAGTGCTGGACCTTTGTGCTATTTAAAAAAGAAAAAAAAAAAAGGAAATCAGAAGGTAGGTAAGAAATAGAAATAAATATGTATTTTGAATCACAGTTTTTCCTCTCTTAGCCAGTTGATTCTCCCAGTTAAAGTCATTGGTCTTTGAAAACTATTTTTCCCTAAGGAAGAGGTATTTTGATTTCTTTTTCTCTGAACTAAACTTAATGTTTAGTATACTAAACAAAGTGTACTGAATAGATGTTCAGAAAACAATCATAACTTACTGAAATTGTTCATAGAAAAATTTATATGTTAGAAAGGATTATGTGTAGGTTAGTAGCAGTTGAACTTCTCTATTTGTACTTGGCTAGGAGGAAGCATTTAAAAATACATCTATGGAGCATATTGCAAGGGCACAAGTCAGATCTATCAAGTATTTAACACAAATGTCTTAACACTGTAATTAAGTAAATGAAGTGAAAGATACGTTAATTAGTAGGATGTAAGCATTCTAATTTGTACAAATAATCAACACAAAGGCATAAATGTATTCATGATCTATGTTTATATGACTTAAAAAAAGATAAAAAAGAATCCTACATTTTAAATAAAAAAAAAATCCTCTACCCTTTTAAAATATTTTAACTTAAAATGTTAATGTCTTCTCAGTAACTAGATTAGAGGAATTCTTAACCTTTCTGTTAAGTGTCCTTCACTAAGTTTAAATGCTGGATAGCTAGCAGTAGTAACTGATAAGTTAAAAAATGGAGGAGAGAGGAAGTGCCTGCTAAATCAGTATTTAAAGATAGTATTCCCTGATTTAGTAGGAAAATCTCTTCCAAGCTGTAGTCTTAATTCATTTTACTTTAAATATTTGAACATGGGAAATTTTATGTAGAATTTGCAGATTGAATTGATTCTGTCTTTCTTTTGGAATTTTTTGTTTATCTTACTAATCATTAGGAAAAGAAGTTTTATTATTGATGCAAGCCTTAAACACTCTTTCAACTCCAGAGGAGAAGCTGGCAGCTCTCTGTAAGAAATATGCTGATCTTGTGAGTATTTATCATGGAGCAAAACACACATAAAATATAGCAAAATATATATGTGCTTTATACAGTTTAAAATACAGTTTGTGTAGCTTTAAATGTAAAATTATTTTTTTGTTCCAGATTTAAAATATGTGCATTCTTTATTCTTATGATTGTGTGACTTCATTTTATGAGATGAATCATGATTATAGAGCATTGTAATGCTTTTTGAAATGTGAAGTAGATTGCTTATTTATTTTTTTTTTAGAGACAGACTCTGACTTTATCACCCTCAGTAGAATACTGTGGTATCACAGCTCACAGCAACCTCCAGCTCTTGGGCTTAGGCAATTCTCTTGCTTTAGCCTCCTGAGTAGCTGAGACTACAGGCAACCACAACAATGCCCAGCTATTTTTTTGTTGCAGCCCTTGGTATATGGGGCTGGAGCCCTACCCACTGAGCCACAGGTGCCGCCCTGAAATAGATTTCCTAAAACTTCATCCATCTTGACATTTGTAGGTCAGCATTTTCATTTGTATGTTTTCATGTTTGTTGGAAGGGTGTGGCTTCTAAATGTAAAATTTTCCAAAGGAATCCTAGAAGTGAATGAATGTTGTGACAATTCAGATTGAAAATGTGTGTTAGGAGCAGTACCATGTCTCAGGAAATATTGATTCAGCATTTGCTATATGGCACACATTATTTCTTCCTTCTTGCAGAGAAATTGACCTTCCAGAAGAGTTTTTTAAGCTTATGTCATTTCAGTTAATATTAATTCTTTTTCTAGGATTATAGAAACACTCAATATGGAAAGGATACAGTCTTTGTAAAGTAAAGACCGGAGAAGTTATAGAACTTTTTAAAGAATGGTTGTGGAAAATTTTTAGAATTGGTCCTTAAGTAAATGCTAAAGTATTGTTTTGTGAAATATTTATGTGAATTATCCCTTATTTGTTTGTACATTTTAAGTGGTTTTAAAGGAGCTGTTCCATACGATTAGAACTGTTTTGTTAATAATCAACACTAAGAATAAAGCTGTAGCAATTATAGTTACTCTTCCTTCAAGATGTCCATGTTTACCTCACTTAGCAGGAGGCATCAGCAGGCTGCTGTTTTCTATCGTGAGAAGCAGGAATGACTGACTGTCAGGGCAAGTGACTTAGAAGTGTGCAAATGCAAAGATGGCAGAAAACAGCCTTGTTGATGGCTGTTTTCAAGAAAAGAATGTTTCTGTACCCAGTCTCAATTATACATGAATATGATGAAAATCATGTGAGAAGTAGTAGAAAATGAACACAGCAACAAAGAGGGAAAAAGAAAGGGAAAGAAATGAACTTTCAGGTAGAAAAAGCAGTGGAAAAGAAGGTTCAGAGAAATGAGAACAGCTGTCAGAAATTCATAAATTTTAATTCATGTACTGTGCTGAGTTGTATGATAAAATCTTCTGCTATCCCACCTGAATGACCCCTTTGGCCAGCATAACTACACTGCATATTCTACTTAGCTTTAGCACTCAGTAAGTAGCATCTAACGTAAGTTAAAACAAATGTTTTAGATATGGACTCGTGAAAGGGCTAGAGAAGAAAGAACAAATTGACTGGAATAGGGGTCCGAGGTTTCTTTCCTAATTGCGATTTCTTTCCTAACTTGCAATGTCAGATTGCAAGTTTTGATTAGATAAATATTAAAAGACATCTTAAATTTGGCTAGAAGTAGAGATTCCTAAAATACTGCCTTTCTAACAAGTTTCCAGGCAATGCTAGTTGTCAGTCCAAAAATACAAATCTGAAACAACAATGAAGACAGGAACTATCAGAACCTCTGAGACACTGCAAAGGAAGTTCTAAGAGGGAAATTTATAGCACTGCAAGCCTTCCTCAAAAGAACGGAAAGAGAGGAAGTTAACAACTTAATGGGACATCTCAAGCAACTGGAAAAGGAAGATTCCAACCACAAATCCAGTAGAAGAAAAGAAATAACTAAAATTAGAGCAGAATTAAATGAAATTGAAAACAAAAGAATAATACAACAGATCAATAAATCAAAAAGCTGGTTTTTCGAAAAGGTCAATAAAATAGGTAAACCTTTGGCCAACCTAATCAGGAAAAAAAGAGGAAAATCTCTAATCTCATCACAGAAACAACAAACGAAATAACAACAGACTCGTCAGAAATCCAAAAAATCCTTAATGAATATTACAAGAAACTTTATTCTCAGAAATATGAAAATCTAAAGGAAATTGACTGATACTTGGAAGCATGTCATCTTCCAAGACTTAGCCAGAATCAAGTGGAAATGTTGAACAGGCCCATATCAAGTTCAGAAATAGCATCAACCATACAAAACCTCCCTAAAATAAAAGCCTGGGACCAGATGGTTTCACGTCAGAATTCTACCAAACCTTTAAAGAGGAATTAGTACCTATATTACTCAACCTGTTCCAAAAGGTAGAAAAAGAAGGAAGACTACCCAACACATTCTATGAAGCAAACATCACCTTGATCCCCAAACCAGGAAAAGACCCAACAAGAAATGAAAATTATAGACCAATATCACTAATGAATATAGATGCAAAAATATTCAACAAGATCCTAACATACAGAATCCAGCAACACATCAAACAAATTATACATCAAGACCAAGTCAGTTTTATCCCAGAGTCTCAAGGCTGGTTCAATATACGTAAATCTATAAATGTAATCCAGCACATAAACAAATTAAAAAACAAAGTCCATATGATTCTCTCAATTGATGCAGAAAAAACTTTTGATAATATCCAGCATCCCTTCATGATCAGAACACTTAAGAAAATCGGGATAGAAGGGACATTTCTTAAACTGATAGAGACCATCTACAGCAAACCCATAGCCAATATCACATTGAATGGAGTTAAATTTGA
Source organism: Nycticebus coucang (assembly GCF_027406575.1). NCBI lineage: Eukaryota > Metazoa > Chordata > Mammalia > Primates > Lorisidae > Nycticebus > Nycticebus coucang. The sequence goes on from NC_069805.1 coordinate 3,296,052, forward strand.
ATCATTTCTACTCAGATCAGGAACCAGACAAGGCTGCCCATTGTCTCCCCTGCTCTTTAACATTGTAATGGAAGTTTTAGCCACCGCAATTAGGGAAGAAAAGTCAATCAAGGGTATCCATATAGGGTCAGAAGAGATCAAACTTTCATTCTTCGCAGATGATATGATGGTATATCTGGAAAACACTAGGGACTCTACTACAAAACTCTTAGAAGTGATCAAGGAATACAGCAGTGTCTCAGGTTACAAAATTAACGTTCATAAATTGGTAGCCTTTATATATACCAACAATAGTCAAGTTGAAAACACAGTTAAGGACTCTTTTTCATTCACAGTAGTGCCAAAGAAGATGAAATATTTGGGAATTTATCTAACAAAGGATGTGAAAGATCTCTATAAAGAGAACTATGAAACTAAGAAAAGAAATAGCTGAAAATATTAACAAATGGAAAAACATACCATGCTCATGGCCGGGAAGAATCAACATTGTTAAAATGTCCATACTACCCACAGCAATATATAATTTCAATGCAATCCCTATTAAAGCTCCACCATCATACTTTAAAGATCTTGAAAAAATAAGATATTTTATATGGAATCAGAAAAAACCTCGAATATCCATACTACCCAAAGCAATATATAATTTCTTTTTTTTTTTTTTTTTGATGCTGGGTTTGAACCCACCACCTCCGGCATATGGGACCGACGCCCTACTCCTTGAGCCACAGGCGCCGCCCAGCAAAATATAATTTCAATGCAGTCCCTATTAAAGCTCCACTGTCATACTTTAAAGATCTTGAGGGCAGCGCCTGTGGCTCAGTCAGTAAGGTGCCGGCCCCATATACCGAGGGTGGCGGGTTCAAACCCGGCCCCAGTCAAACTGCAACCAAAAAATAGCCGGGCGTTGTGGCGGGTGCCTGTAGTCCCAGCTACTCAGGAGGCTGAGGCAAGAGAATCGCTTAAGTCCAGGAGTTGGAGGTTGCTGTGAGCTGTGTGAGGCCACGGCACTCTGCAGAGGGCCATAAAGTGAGACTCTGTCTCTAAAAAAAAAAAAAAAAAAAAAAAAAGATCTTGAAAAAACAAGATCTTTTATATGGAATCAGAAAAAACCTCAAATAGCCAAGACATTACTCAGAAATAAAAACAAAGCAGGAGGAATCACGCTACCAGACCTCAGACTTTACTACAAATCCATAGTGATCAAAACAGCATGGTATTGGCACAAAGACAGAGAAGTAGATGTCCGGAACAGAATAGAGAACCAAGAGGTGAATCCAGCTACTTATCGTTATTTAATCTTTGCCAAGCCAATTAAAAACATTCAGTGGGGAAAAGATTCCCTATTTAACAAATGGTGCTGGGTGAACTGGCTGGTAACCTGCAGAAGACTGAAACTGGACCCACACCTTTCACCATTGACTAAGATAGACTCTTACTGAATTAAAGATTTAAACTAAGACATGAAACTATAAAAATACTAGAGGAGAGTGCAGGGAAAACCCTTGAAGAAATCAGTCTGGGCAAGTATTTTATGAGGAGGACCCCCTGGGTTAATGAAGCAGCTTCAAAAATGCACTACTGGGACTTGATCGAACTAAAAAGCTTCTGCACAGCCAAGAACACAGTAAGTAAAGTAAGCAAACAGCCCTTAGAATGGGAGAAGATGTTTGCAGGGTGTATCTCTGACAAAGGTTTAATAACCAGAATCCACAGAGAACTCAAATGCATTAGCAAGAATAGAACAAGGGATCCCATCACAGGTTGGGCAAGGGATTTGAAGAGAAACTTCTCTGAAGAAGACAGGTGAGTGGCCTTCAGACATATGAAAAAATGCTTATTATCTTTAATCATCAGAAATGCAAATCAAAACTACTTTGAGATACCATCTAACTCCAGTGAGACTAGCCTATATCACAAAATCCCAAGAGCAGAGATGTTGGCGTGGATGTGGAGAAAAGGGAACACTTTTGCACTGTTGGTGGGAATGCAAATTAGTACATTCCTTTTGGAAAGAGATATGGAGAATACTTAGAGATCTAAAAATAGATCTGCCATTCAATCCTGTAATCCCTCTACTGGGCATATACCCAGAAGACCAAAAAAATCACATCATAACAAAGATATTTGTACCAGAATGTTTGTTGTAGCCCAATTCGTAATTGCTAAGTCATGGAAAAAGCCCAAGTGCCCATCCATCCACAAATGGATTAATACATTGTGGTATATGTACACCATGGAATATTATGCAGCCTTAAAGAAAGATAGAGACTTTACCTCTTTCATGTTTACATGGATGGAGCTAGAACATATTCTTCTTAGTAAAGTATCTCAAGAATGGAAGAAAAAGTACCCAATGTACTCAGCCCTACTATGAAACTAATTCAGGGTTTTCACATGAAAGCTATAACCCAGTTGCAACCTAAGAATAGGGGGAAGGGAGAAAAGAGGGTAGAGGGAAGGGGATTGGTGGGATTACACCAGCAGTGCATCTTACAAGGGTATATGTGAAACTTGATAAATGTGGAATGTAAGTGTCTTGGCACAGTAACTGAGAGAATGCCAGGAAGGTTATGTTAACTAGTGTGATGAAAGTGTGTCAAACGGTCTGTGAAGCTAGTGAATGATACCCCATGATCATATCAATGTACACAGCTATGATTTAATAAAAAAAAAATACAAACAAAATAACAAATAAAATAAAACTTGAAAAAAAAACCCCAAAATACAAATCTGGTAGTATTTCTTTAGGATTTCACTGGAGGAGGAATAAGTATTGCAAAAATTACCATTTGTTTTATGAAGTGACATAGTAAAGACTTGGATAATGGTGACTATCCTATCTTTGATTTAGTGTCATCCTTATGGAGGTTTAGTAGTTGTGAATAATAAAAAGTAACTATTTTAGCTTTAAAAAGAAAACCTTCTGAGACTTTGTGTCTTGAAAAACTGATTTCCTAAAAAGTAGGGTAGCAGTAAGATCACAATGATAATATTACTATCAGGGAAAGTTTTGAAAAGATTATTCCTTCTGTCCCAGTGAACTTCCCTTTTACAATTGTTTTTTTATTCTCCTCCCCCACCCCCCTTTGATAATATCCAACAGTGTCTTACATGAAAATGTATTTGTGATATAAATGTTAGTTCCATGTATCATGGAATGTTCTGCATTTTAGAATGTTAGTCTCCTCTTAATTTGATATATTCCAAGAATCCTGCTGGAAGCCAGAAAGCAGTACAGTAGTAGTCCTTATATATTTTTTCCATTTGATAACCAAGATGGCTACTTACTGATTGATAAAGGGTAAGTAGAATATGTAAGTGTAGTTATGGTGGACAAAGGGGTCATTCAGATGAGATAGATGGTTTTTATCACACATCTCAGCATGGTACTTGGATTAAAATTTATGAATTATTTATTTCTGAAATTCTTCATTTACAATTTAACTGAAGCTAACTGAAATCATGAACATGAAATGGAATAAAACGAGTCTACTATATGTGTTTTGTTTATTCATTTTGGGGAGACTTAACTGTTTCGCCCAATTCTCTTCTCATATTTATCAGATAATACGCACTTATTTAAAAAATGAGTTTCAAGTTTTTTTGTTAACAAATGTTTTAGATATGGACAACATTGTTATATTTATCTAAATATATATACAATGTAAGTCCTTTTTAAAAATAACAGCCATAGAGTAATGGGCATAAAATATGAGTAGAATGTACAGTATATTAATGGGAAATGTTTTTTCATTGCTTGCACTTGCATTTAAATGTTTGTGTGTTAATCAGTTATATTTCTGAACCTGTAAGTTTTCTCAGTTTTTCTGCTTCTTTGCTCGTTGGGATGCTACTTTGACGTTTTCTTTCTTTCTTTTTCTTTTTTGCAGTTTTTGGCCGGGGCTGGGTTTGAACCTGCCACCTCCGGCCTATGAATCCAGCATCTTACTCCTTTGAGCCACAGGCACTGCACATACTTTGACTTTTTTTAATATAAAAAAGAGAAAATAATTTTATTCCACTTTTAATGCAAAAAGGTAGTCATTTATGATCTGACATAGTGTAGTAATGACTTGTTATTAATGCTACCATTAAAGACTGCAGTTAAAATAGCCACAACACTGTTTTCTTCGTGTTCTGGTATATGAGAACCTTTGGAATAGAAGGAAAGATGAAGTGGAAAAGAAAAGTTTGTATTTAAGAGATAATCTGAGCAGTACTTACAGTTTAAATGTGCACTAGCTCACAGTCCATTGATACAAAAATAAAATTACTTTATAAAAGCTAAATTATGTTTTTCTTTTTTTTTTTTTTTTTTAGAGACATAGTTTCACTTTATGGCCCTAGGTAGAGTGTCATGGCATCACACAGCTCACAGCAACCTCCAACTCCTGGGCTTAAGCGATTCTCTTGCCTCAGCCTCCCGAGTAGCTGGGACTACAGGTACCCACCACAACGCCCGGCTATTTTTTTGTTGCAGTTCGGCTGGGTTTGAACACGCCAACCTTGGTATATGGGGCTGGCGCCTTACCAATTGAGCCACAGGTGCCGCCCCTAAATTAAGTTTTTCATGCAAAAATGTCAGTAAAGGTATTTTTCTGTAAAGATAATTATTAAAGGGGTAAAAATGTTCTGGTTACGTGGATCTCTTTTATAATGCTTAGTGAGTGTTATAAATGTGTCCATCACATACGTGGTGTTCATTGTACCTTTAAAGTTGGTTTACCCCCCTCCTGCCTTCCTTTCCTCCACCCTTGATTTGCAAGGACTTTGTATTTTCTCTGTGTCTGTGTGTGTCAATCAGTAACTTTCACATTATTGGAGACTTTGTATGTGGTGTTTGTTTTACCTTCTTAAGATACTTCACTTAGCATAGTATTCTCCAGTTTCATCCAAATTGTTGGAAGGATATTTATTCAAGTCTTTTTATGGCTGAGCAGTACACCCTGGTATATATGTATCACATTTTGTTAATCCATTCATGAATTAATGGATTAATGGGCACTGGGTTAATCGATTGATGGGCAAAGATTCCACATCTTTGCAATTGTGAAATATGCTGTAAAAAGAAGCATTCAGGGCGGCGCCTGTGGCTCAGTCGGTGGGGCGCGGGCCCCATATACTGAGGGTGGTGGGTTCAAGCCCAGCCCTGGCTGAACTGCAACCAAAAAATAGCTGGGCGTTGTGGCGGGCGCCTGTAGTCCCAGCTACTCGGGAGGCTGAGGCAAGAGAATCACTTAAGCCCAGGAGTTGGAGGTTGCTGTGAGCTGTGTGATGCCATGGCACTCTACCGAGGGCCATAAAGTGAGACTCTGTCTCTACAAAAAAAAAAAAAAAAAAAAGAAGCATTCAAGTACTGGGGTCTTTTTGATAAAATTAACTTTTTTTTTTCTTTTGGGTAGATGCCAGCAATAGGAAGTCTACTTTTAGTTCTTGAGAAATCACCTTACTTTTTTTCAAAACATAGAAGTTGCATTAATTTGCCATCCCACCAACAGTGAGTTAGCATTCCTTTTTCTCGGCATCCACACCAGCATATATTCTTTTTGGACTTTTTTTAAAATTTATTTTATTAAGTCTTTTGTACATAAATCATAAATACATTTATGCTATTTTCAATTTGTACAAATTGGAGTGCTTACACCATACTAGTCAATGTAGCTTTCACCTCATTTACCCAATTATACCATTTGTGTTCTACACATGATAGAACCAACTTGTACTTGCAATGTGCTCCATAGTTGTGTTCCCCCTACTGACCCCTACTGTCCCTCCCACCATCTCCCAATAACTCTCCCTCCCTTTCCCTCCTTCATCCTAGGCTAAAGTTGTGTTTCATTTTTCATATGCAAGTGTGAGTTATTATAGATTGGTTTCATGGTAGTACTGAGTACATTGGATACTTTTTTTCCCATTCCTGAGATACTTTACAAAGAAGAATATTTTCAAGCTCCATCTGTGTACATATAAAAGAGGTATGTTTTAAACATAAAACATAAAAGAGTCTCCATTTTTTTACTGCTGCATACATATGTATGGTACATATGTATGTACATATGTATGGTATACATACATATACCACAATATATTAATCCATTCATGGGTTGATGGGCACTTGGGCTTCTTCCATGACTTGGCAATTATGAATTGAGCTGCAGTGAACAATCTGGTGCAAATATCTTTATTGCCAAATGATTTTTGGTCCTTTGGATACACACCTAGAAGAGGAATTGCAGGATCAAACAGCAGGTTTACATTTAGATCCCTGAGTGTTCTCCAAACTTCCTTCCAAAAAGAACGTACTAGCTTGCATTCCCACCAGCAGTGCAAAACTGTTCCCTTTTCTCCATATCCACGCCAACATCTATAGTTTGGGGATTTTGTGATGTGGATTACTCTTACTGGAGTTAGATGGTATCTCAGAGTAGTTTTGGTTTGCATTTCTCTGATAATTAAAGATGATGAGCATTTTTTCATGTGTCTGTACACCATGCACATGTCTTCTTCAGAGAAGCTTCTGTTCATGTCTCTTGCCCACAATGAAATGGGATCACTTGTTTTTTGCTTAGTAGTAAGTTTGAGTTCTCTGTGGATTCTGGTTATTAGACCTTTGTCAGAAGTATAACTTCCAAAACTCCTCTCCCATTCTGAGGGCTGTCTATTTGCTTTACTTAGTGTGATTTTGGCAGTGCAGAAGATTTTTAATTTAATCATATCCCAGTAAAGTATTTTTGATGTTGCTTCAATTGCCCGGGGTGTCTTCCTCATGAAGTATTCTTCCAGGCCAATTTTTTCAAGTGTTTCCCCTGTACTCTCTCTAAGAATATTTATAGTTTCATGTCTTAAGTTTAAGTCCTTTAATCAGTAAGAGTCAATTTTTGTTAGAGGAGAAAGGTGTGGGTCCAGTCTTCTGTACCCACAATTCTTTTACAAGTTGCCAACCAATTCATCTAGCACCATTTATTGAATAAGGAATCTTTCCCCCAATTTATATTTTTAATGGGCTTATCAAAAAATCAAATGATCATAAGTATCTGGGTTCACTTTTTGGTCTTCAGTTCTGTTCCATACATCTACCTCTCTATTTTTGTGCCAGTACCATGCTGTTTTGATCACTATAGATTTATAGTATAGTCTGAAGTCTGAAAGCGTGATTCATCCCAAATTGTTTATAATTCTGAGTAAAGTTTTGGCTATTCGAGGTTTTTTCTGTTTCCATCTAAAACGAAGTACTAATTTTTCCAGGTCTTTAAGACATGACAGAGGTGCTTTAATAAGGATCATGTTAAATCTGTAGATTGCTTTAGGTCATATGGACATTTTAACAATGTTGATTCTTCCCAGCCACGAGCATGGTATATTTTTCCATTTGTTAACATCTTCACCTATTTCTTTACTCAGAGTTTCGTATTTCTTTTTATGGAGATCTTTCATGTCCTTAGTTAGATACACTCCCAGATATTTCATCTTCTTTGGCACTATGGTAAAGGGAATAGCGTCCTTGATTGTTTTTTCCCCTTGACTATTGTTGGTGAATATAAAGGCTACAGATTTATTAATGTTAATTTTGTATCCTGAGACATTACTATATTCCTTGATCACTTCTAGGATTTTTGTAGTTGATTCCCTGGGGTTTTCCAGATATATAATCATATCGTCTGCGAAGAGTGACAATTTGATCTCCTCTAGTCCTGTTTGTATCCCCCTTGACTGTCTTCTCTTGCCTGATTGTGGTGGCTAAGACTTCCATTACAATGTTAAAAAGCAGTAGAGACAGTGGGCATCCTAGCTTGGTTCCTGATCTGAGTGGAAATGATTTCAATTTTATTCCATTCACTATGATATTGGCTGTGGGTTTGCTGTAGATGGCCTCTATTAGTTTAAGAAACGTTCCTTCTATACCTATTTTCTTAAGCGTTCTGATCAAGAAAGGATGCTGGATATTGTCAAATGCTTTTTCTGCATCAATTGAGAGAATCATATGGTTTTTGTTTGAACCGTCCTTGGAACCCTGGGATAAAACCCACCTGGTTGTGGTGTATAATTTGTTTGATGTGTTGTTGGATTCTGTTTGCTAGGATCTTATTGAATATTTTTGCATCAATATTCATTAGAGATATTGGTCTATAATTTTTTTTCTCGTTGGGTCTTTAACTGGTTTAGGTATCAGGGTGATATTTGCTTCATAGAATGTGTTGGGAAGTATTACTTCTTTTTCTATATTTTGGAAAAGTTTAAGTAGTATAGGTACTAGTTCCTCTTTAAAGGTTTGGTAGAATTCTGATGTGTAGCCATCTGTTCCCGGGCTTTTCTTTTTGGGGAGATTTCTTATAGTTGATGCTATTTCAGAGCTTGTTACAGGCTTGTTCAACATTTCAACTTCTTTCTGGCTAGGTATAAGAGGGTGGCATGTTTCCAAGTATTGATCTATTTCCTTCAGATTTTTGTACTTCTGAGAGTAGAGTTTTATGTAGTATTCATTAAGAATTTTTTTAATTTCTGAAGAGTCTGTTGTTATTTGGCCTTTATCATTTCTGATTGATGAAATTAGGGATTTTGCTCTTCTACTTCTGGTTAGGTTAGCCAAAGGTTTATCTATTTTATTGACCTTTTCAAAAAACCAACTCTTTGGTTGATTTGTTGTATGATTCTTTTGTTTTCAAGTTTATTTAGTTCTGCTCTAATTTTAGTTATTTCTTTTCTTCTGCTGGATTTAGGGTTGGAAAGTTCTTCCTTTTCCAGTTGCTTGAGATGTCCCATTAGGTTATTTACTTCCTCTCTTTCCATTCTCTTGAGGAAGCCTTGCAGTGCTATAAATTTTCCTCTTAGGACTGCCTCTGCAGTATCCCAGAGATTCTGATAGTTTGTTGCTTTATTATTGTTTTGTTCCAAAAATTTGTTAATTTCCTTCTTAATCTCATCTATGACCCAGCTAATGTTCAGCACGAGGTTATTTAGTTTCCATGTTTTTGTATGTGTGTGGAGATTCCTGTTGTTACTGAGTTCATCTTTTATTCCATCATGGTCCGAGAAAATACAAGGAATGATTTCCATTCTTTTAAATTTGCTGAGACTAGACATGTGACCTAAGATGTGATCAGTTTTGGAGGATGATCCGTGGGCTGATGAGAAGAATGTGTATTCAGTTTTTTTTTTAGGAAGAAATATTCTGTAGATGTCTATTAGATGTAAGTGTTGAATGGTTGAGTTTAATTCTAAAATTTCTTTGCTTAGCTTCTTTTTTGAGGATCTATCCAACACTGCCAGAGGAGTGTTATTAAAGTCTCTAACAATTCTGGTGCTGGGGGAAATCAAGTTGCTCATGTCAGTTAAAGTTTCTGTTAGAAATTGTGGTGCATTCTGTGGTGCACAAATGTTGATAATTGAAATCTCATCATGTTGAGTGTTGCCCTTAACAAATAAAAGGGGACCATCATTATCTTTTCTTACTTTAATTGGTTTAAAGCTTATTGTATCTGCAAATAGAATTGCAACACCTCTTTTTTCTGATTTCTATTTGCCTGAATTATAGATGACCATCCCTTCACCCTGAGTCTGTGTTTATCTTTTAAGGTAAGATGAGATTATTCAATGCAGCAGATGTCTGGCCTGAGTTTTTCTCAAATCCAGTCAGCCAAACTATGTCTCTTTAGAGGGCAATTTAAGCCATTCATATTAATAGAGAGTAATGATAAGGCAGATAGAGTTTTGGGTATCAAGTTTTTCGAAAGTCCAGTGGACATTTTTATTCCTTTCACCACTATGAAAGTTGTAATTTGATCAAACATTTCTGAGTGAGTTTACTTTGGTGGTGGAGGATTGTGTTGTTCATTATGGAGAATAGGTCTGAGAATATCCTAAAGAGCTGGCTTAGTTATGGCAAATTTCTTCAACATGTGAATGTCATTGAAGTATTTATTTCTCCATCATAGATGAAACTCAGTTTAGCTGGATACAGTATCCTGGGTTGAAAGTTATTTTGTTTAAGGAGATTAAAGGTTGATGACTACCCTCTTCTGGCTTGAAAGGTTTCAGCAGAGAGATCTGCAGTCATTGTAATGTTCTTCCCCTTGTGTGTTATGGTTTTCTTATGTCTTACAGCTTGAAGAATTTTCTCCTTTATATTAACGTTAGCAAAGTTAATTATAATGTGTCAATGAGAATTTTTATTTGGGTTGAGTGGTGCTGGTGTTCTAAAACTGTCTGCTATCTGAATTTCAGAATTTCTTGGCATGTCTGGAAAGTTCTCTTTAATTGTTTTGTGAAGCAAAACATCTGTATCCTTCACAGCAACCTCATCACTTTCAGGTATTTCTATAAGGCGAACATTAGATCTCTTTGAATTATCTCAGAGCTCTCAGGGAGTGATCCGTTTTTGTTCTCCACTTTTTTCTTCTTTGAGTGTTTGGGAGCATTCAAAAGCTTCGTCTTCAATGTCAGAGATCCTTTCTTCTGCCTGCTCCATTCTGTTACTGAGGGATTCTACTGTATTTTTTAGATCTTGAGGGCTGCAAATTCTTGCTTCAATGTGTCAAAATCTTTGGTCATTTTGTCTTTAAATTGTTGAATTCTTGAGACATCTTTTGAATTACTGCTTTGAATTCTAATTCCTTCATTTCCTCCATTCTGTTGATCTTATTTGCTATCCAAACTCTGAACTCGATTTCTGACATCTCAGCCATTTGTTTGTGAATGGGATCTTGTGCTGTGTCTGCTTTATCATTTCTTGGGGGAGTTGATCTACTCTGATTATTCATGTTGCCAGAGTTTTTCCACTGATTCCACCTTATGATTGTTTTTCACTCTAGGCCAGGTGGTCCGGTAAGGTGAAATTGGATTGGGGTTTTCTGGAGTTGTGGTTAACTAGCCCTTTGTTAAGGATCTGGGACTAATGACTGCAGCTTTTTCTCCTTTAGCTTTGCAAAGGACCTGTACAGTATTACAGTCTGAGGCTGTGGAAACCTGCTTGGTGTGGTGGGCTTAGGTGGCTCTGTCTTGTATTCAGCTGGTTCTTATTCAATCCTGGTGGATCAATGACTCTGTTGAAGTCTTAGCTGAAGATTGCTTGCTTGGAGTCACAGCTTGCCTCAGCAGAGATGGCCTGCAGCTATCTCACTTCTCTCTCGGCTGTGCTCCTAGTCTTCAGCTTAATCGGATACTTTCTGGACATTATCCTCCCCTTTGGACAGGAGCTTCTGTTGCATGCTGCTTCCAGTTGGCCATCTTGCCCCCTCTCTCTTTGGACTTTTTAATAAAAGCTGATCTAACAAGGGTAAAATGAGATCTCATTGTTTTAATTTGCATTTCCCTGATGGAATTTTTTATGTTTTTTTGTCATTTGTTCTTTAGAAAAGCATTTTTTTATGGTTTTAGCTCACTTTGTAAGGGGGCTGTTTGCTTTTTTTCCTAATATGTTTGAGTGCCTTGGATATTCAGTTGTTTTTTTTTTTTTTTTATAGGACATATAGTTTGCAAGTATTTTCTCCCATTCTGTAGTTTGTCTGTTTTTTATGATGATTATTCTCTTTGCTCTGGAGAACATTTTTAATTTAATCAGTCCCTGTTTTATTTTTGTTATTGTTGTAATTACCTTTGGAGTCTTAGTCATAAATTCTTTTTCTGACCAGTTGTTCTCAACCTCCCTAATGCTATAATGTATTTTCATTGTTAAAAAAGGGTGGTAAACCAGAGGTTGAGAACTGCCGACCTAGACTATATCTAGAGTTTTTTCTACATTTTCTTCTATAATTGTTATGGTTTCATGGCTTACATTTAAGTATTTCTTCAATATTCAATTATTTTTTTCTAAATGATGATAGATAGGGATCCTGTTTTAATTCTTGCACATGTGGCTGTTCAGTTTTCCACAGAACGTTGCTGTCTGCCTTGACAAAGATCAATTGGCTGTATGTGGATGGTTGTGTATCTGGGTTTTCTGTTCTGTTCCAGTTTTTTTCTGTTCTGTTCTAGAGACTGTCTCTGTCTCTGTTTTTGTGCCAGTAACTTGCTGTTTGTAGTATAGTTTTAAAGTCCAGTAATGCGATCTCCAGATTTGTTTATTTTGCTTAAGATTGCTTTACTATTTGGACCCTTCCTGTTTCCAAAGTTCAGAATATTTTTTCCACAGATGTGAAATCTGTTGATGTTTTGTATGGTAATGGCATTAAATCTGCAAATCAGTTTATGCCGTATGGATATTTTAACAGTGTTGATTCTATGAGCATAATATGTTCTGCCATTTTTGTTATTGTCACCTTCAGGTTTTTTCTTGTTTTGTAGTTCTCCTTGTAGAGATCTTAAATCTGTGCTTATATGTACATATTCATAAGAATTTTCTCTTCTTTGTAGCTATTGTGAATGTTTTGAGACTGAATTCATTGATCAATTTCTGTATTCTCCTGGTGAATTCTTTGGAACTTTCTATATAAAAAGATCATATCATCAGAAAAAAGCCATAGTTTCACCTCCTCTTTTCTGGTTTGGATGTCCTTTATTTCTTTTTCTTGGCTGATCGTTCTGGCTATAATAGTGACCATAGGTGATCTTAGTCATGACAGTGGGGACTGTGTCCCTGATTTGTTCAAGTTCTTGGTGGAATGCTGTCAACTTTTCAGTATATTGTTGGCTGGAATTTGTCATATATGGCTTGCATGATTTTGAGGTGCATTTCTTCTATTCCTGTTTCTTGAGGGTCTTTATCATGAAAGAATGCTGGATTTTGTCAAATGGTTTTCTGCATCTTTTGAAATAATCATATCATCTTGGTTCTTTTTTTTTTTTGGTTTTGCTTCTTTTTATATGTTGAATAACATTTATCGATTTATATGTGTAGGACAAACATCCATCCTTGGGAGTAAGCCCACTTCATCATGGTGGATTTCTTTCTGATATGCTGTTGAATTCAGTTTGCTATTATTCTTTTTTTTTTGCATCTGTGTTCATAAGGCTTATTTATCTGTAGTTATCATTGTATGTTGAGTCCTTTCCTAGCTATGGTGTCAAGGCGATAGTGGCTTCAGAGATTTGTGTTTGGGAGGATTCTCTTCTTAATGTTGTGGAATAATTTTTGCAGTATGTTTCCTCGGTCTTCTTTTGTAGGTCTGGTAAAATCACTGAATCTATCTGCTCTGGGGCTTTAATTTGTTGGAAGATTTTTTTTATTATTGCTTTGGTCTCATTATTGGTAAGCACAGCTGTTCTCTTTTTTCCTCATTCACTCCAGGAAAGATGTGGGTTTCCAAAAATGTATCCATTTTCTCTACATTTTCTAGTTTATGTGCATAGAGAGTTTTGTAAAATTCCTAGATAATATTTGTATTTCTGTGGTAGCAGTTAGAATATTTCCTTTTTGAGTTAAGCTTATTTTGATCTTTTCTCTCCTATTTCTATTTAATTTGGTTTGTTACTTTTGTTCATCTTTTAAAATGACAACCAACCTTTTGTTTTATTGACCCTTTTTATAAGTTTAGTTTTGTATTCTATGTCACTGTTCTGCTCTGACATATATTTTCTTTTGCTGGCTTTGAGTGTTTTTTCCCTTTCTTTTCTATTTTCGTGAAATATGAGATTAGTCTGTTAATTTGTGATCTTTCTGTGTTTCTGATGTGGGTATTTAAGGCTTTGAATTTCCCTTAAGAATGCTTTTGTTGAGTCCCTTAGATTTTGATAGCTGTGTTCCCTTTGTCCTTGGATCAAGGAATTTTTTTCTTTTTTTTGAGACAGATTTTCACTTATTAACCCACAGTAGAGTCCTATGCTGCCACAGGTCACAGCAACCTCCAAATCCTTGGGCTCCAAGATTCTCTTGCCTCAGCCTCCCGAGTAGCTGGGACTACAGGAGCCCGCCATGACGCCCACCTATTTTTTTGTTGTAATTTGGCCGGCGCTGGGTTTGACCCACCACCCTCGGTATATGGGGCCAGCACCCTACTCACTGTGCCACAGGCACCTCCCGGATCAAGGAATTTTTTATTTCCCTCTTAATTTCATTATTGACCTAACAATTATTTAGCCATAAGTTGTTTAATTTCCACTGTTTTGTGTAGATTATCTTTGTTTTTTTTGGAATTTATTTCTAGTTTTATTCCACTGTGATCTTAGAAGACACGTGATATGATTTCTAGATATATTTTTTAATTTGTTGAGACTTGTTTTGTGGCCTAAGATGTGATCAATCTTAGAGAATAATGTATATTCAGTAGTTTTAGGATAGCATATTATGTAAATGTTAGGTTTATTTGATCTAGAATCTCTTTTATGGATAATGTTTGTTCCTTTATTTTCTGCTTTGTTGCTATGTCAGTGGGGTGTTGAAATTCCTAAGAATTGTGACCCTACTTTTTTTCTTTTTGCTTAAATCTGGTAAATTTTCTTTATGAATATAGGTGCTCCTGTGATAGGTTCACATACTTTTAGAATTGTCATGTCTGTTAAATTGTTCCCTTTACCATCATATAATGATAATCTTTCTCTACTTCACTATTGTTTATATAAAGTCAATTCTATCTTTTTTTTTTTTTTTTGTAGAGACAGAGTCTTACTTACTTTATCACCCTTGGTAGAATGCTGTGGTGTCACAGCTCCCAGTAACCTCCTGGTCTTAGGTGATTCTCTTGCCTCAGCCTCCTGAGTAGTTGGGACTACAGGCACCCACCACAATGCCTGGTTATTTTTTTGTTGGAGTTTGTCCGGGGCCGAGTTTGAACCTGCCACCCTCAGTATATGGGGCAGGCACCTTACCCACTGAGCCCCATGTGCTGTCCAAAGTCAATTCTTTCTTACCATGACAATGGCTATGATTTCTGTTTGCATGGAATATTATTTTTATCTCTTCGCTTTGGAGTCTATATAAGAGTCCTTATAAGTTAGATGTGTTTCCTGTAGAACAAAATACACTTACTCAGTGGATGCTATGTTCTGCCCAGTGTCTTTACTCAGGTCTATGCTGACAGGAAGTGATTTAGAGAGGGCTGGCAGCCTGATGGCTTTTCCTCAAGAAGCTCCTAGTTCATTTGGCAGCTTTTGGACTCATAAAAGTAGAAAGGCCCTCTAGCAGTGCAGGAGCTGACATGCCATGGAGTGAAGGAAGTGAAAATGATTCTCTTAGCATTTTGGTTGGGCTCCGACCCTCCTATGGATTGATCTCTGCCAATATCATGTTCTTTTTTGTTTTGTTCACTTTTTGTCTGTGAATCTCTTGTAGGTTCTGGCACTTTCCCCTAAGAATTACACCTCATCTATGTCTGTTTCATGTAAAATCTTTTCTTCTTTCTGAGATGTTTTGGCAGCTTATGTTACTTGATCACCTATCTTCCAGAGAATTTCTCTTAGTGTTTCTCGACCGTTCCCTCTTGTTCTTGAAATGTTTGATTTGCTAATATTATTCTTCATAAAAACTTTACTCAAGTGTCAATAAAACTGCTATTTAATGTTAGTGTAAAATAGAATAATTAATTTTGTGGTGGGACCTGTGGCTAAAAGGAGTTGGCGCCAGCCCCATATACCAGAGGTGGTGCGTTCAAACCCAGCCCTAGCCAAAAACTGCAAAATAAATAAATAAATAAATAAAATAATAATAATAAAAAATTTTAGTTTTGAATCTGAAACTGACTTCACTCACAAAGAATTCTTAGTGTTGTTTATTATATTCTAATTTTCTTTTTTGGCCAGAGCTGGGTTTGAACCCAACACCTTCGGCATATGGGGCCAGCATCCTACTGCTTTGAGCCACAAGCACTGTCCCATAATGTTCTAATTTTGACAGTTGGTTTGAAAAAGTAGTTATTGTGTGAACTTGTAGAGAAGTGAAACTATGAATAATTTTAGTATTGCTCTCAATGAAGTTTTTGATTCAGAGTTTTATTCAAAGATTAGTTTTTGCTTAGAAAAGGAAATGTAGATTGATTTTCATTACTAAATTATTTGCATGCTTTTCTGTTCTAAGTAGAAAAGATAGAAGGAGGAAAGTCTCCATGTATATTACGTGCAAAAATAGAGTTTTATAGTATTAGAAGCCAGCCTGGGCCTGCTAAACAACAATGACAACTGCAACCAATGTGGTAGATACTTGTAATCCCAGCCACTCGGGAGGCTGTTTTAACATACAGTTCTTCCATCTGTTACTCAACTTTATAAATGTAAAGTGCTTGTAATTCTAGCTGGAGGACAGCAGGAGTGTTCAGAAACAAATGAAGACTCTTCAGAAGAAGCAAGCTCAAATTGTGAAAGAAAAAGTTCACTTGCAGAGTGAACACAGCAAGGCTTTCTTGGCAAGAAGCAAACTGGAGTCTCTTTGTAGGGAACTTCAGCGTCACAATAAGTTGTTAAAGGTTAGTTGGTTTATTTTACTGTTTCTCAGGAGATACTTATAATCACTGTTTATATCACTGCTTGAAATAAGTTCTTGTGCTGCTTGGCTTTAATGGAAATTAATTATAATAAGGGCCACTGGTTGATAACTCCCAGGTACACTCATTGCTGGTAGATCAAGTTCCTAGGCAGAACACTTCATTCTTAGTAACAAAGATAATCTTGTTCGTTGTGTTTTTTTTTTTTCATTTTTTTTACTTGAGCTGATATTGCACATGAGGTTATTGTAAATTTAAGACTTCTTTTTCTATGTAAGTTTTTTGTTTGTTTGTTTTTGGATTCAATGACAAGCTCCTTAATGTTCTTTGTATTTGATCATAGGAAATCTATGTGACATATTTATGGTCATCTCTCTTTCGCTTAGAAAGCTCAAAAGTTGCTACATTTTGCTCATCCCTGATGTAGTTAACCTGTCTTTGTCTGGTAAAGAAGGAAAAGCTTGGCTGAAATGAAAAATGTAGGAAAAAATTTGAGTGAACATTAGTCTAAGAGGAAAAAACAAGTTGCCAAACTCTATTATGGATGTTAATTGGATAGAATGCTAAACTGTCCTTTGCCCATTCTTGTTTATTTAGTGGCTGAATTAGAATAGTACTTACAGCTATGATGATTGTAATAGAGGTATCAACATTTATATCAAAAGGTGAAAGAGGAAAAAACAGACCTTAGAAAGGAATCTGCCAGGTAACAGGGGAACTCTGGGATTTGGGGACAGTATATAGTTGGAGAATGAATTTGATGGTCTTGAATCTCTGACTACCCTCATCATACAAAGTTAAAATGCAGGACACCTTACGAAATGGCTCCTTACTTGATATGAGGGTTTTCAATTTGTTTTTGCTTTTGAAATGTGTATTTAAATGTAGTGAAAGTAGGTAGTGTTGTTTTTCTTAGCATGTTAACTAGGTAAATGTTTTTCTGCGCTTGGGATCTTAACAAAACTTCGGAAGTGAGGTTTCTAAAATAATGAGTTCCATTCATACCTTGCTCCCTAGAAAATGAAAGTGTGACTCAGAAAGTAAACTACAAGATCTATAAGCTGATATATGATGAGAATCTAACTGATGACAAGGGTATTTAGGAAAATAATGTGGAAGAAACTGACAATGTGGGAAAACATCTTACTTGCATTTTAGTTAACTAAATATCTAGATTGATAGCACTTATTTTATAGTAGAGCAGTTTGCTTTTCTTTGATTATATACGTAGCAAAATCTGCTTGTTTTTAAAAGAGCTAACATTTTAGGACAGCAGTAAGCGAACCAACATTGTAGCACATTCTTTTTTGAGTTTTGTTTATAGTTCTTTATTATTAACAAATTATTTTGGATAATAGGAAGAACATCTGCAGCAGGCAAAGAAGGAGGAAGAAAATTGTAAAGAAGCAACTGCACATTTCCAAATCACTTTAAATGAAGTTCAGGCTCAGCTGGAACAACAGAACATACAAAATGTCAAACTTCAACAAGAGAACATCAAACTTGGAGAGAAACTAAAGAAGTTCATTGAACAGTATGCGCTGAGGGAAGAGGTAACCACGTTGGGTTCTTTATAGATAGTTCCTTAACTTTAAGAAGCGCTTCACTCTGGTTCCATCCCATAGTTCAGTGAGTAGGGCGCCAGGCACATATGCTGAGCTGGCGGGCCTGGGCCTGCTAAACAGCAATGACAACTACAAACAAAAAATAGCCAGGCATTGTCATGGGTGCCTGGTCCCATGCTAGACCCAGCTACTCAGGAGGCTGAGCCCAAGAGTTTGAGGTTGCTGTGAGCAGAGACACCACAGCACTCTACCAAGGGTGAGATAGTGAGACTCTGTCTCAATTAAAAAAAAAAAAGAAGAGCTTCACTAATAACTACTAAAGTAAAAATGTCACAGGACAATATTTTAGAACTTGTATATATGCACAGCAGAAATTAAGTAATTATTAGAAACACCTGTAGTAACCATCTGAAGAGAAATACTAATTGGGATCATCACTTGAACAAGGGTTCAATAAATTTGAATAAATGAGGTGATTTCTAAGAGACATGGTACTTTTTTCCCATGTTATGCTCAAAAATTGCGATTGTAGCATACAGATTTTTTCCTTTCATCCAAGCGGTTTGGCCCCTAAAACCTCTATATCTGAGATTTCTATGTTAATTTGTACTATGTATATTACGTTAAGTACAAAAATAGGGGTTTATATACTATTTTATACTATTAGAATTGACTAGCCATACCCAATGAAGTAAAGAATTTGTTGGAAGGATACATAGATTCTGAACCTGGTTGATGCTGCTATTTAATGCTAAACTACTCTAGCCTTTGGGGGGTGTCTAAAATAAAAGCAGCAAAGTGATAGCCTGCTTATTTAAGGTTCTGTCACTTAACTTCACCAATTATCTACTTTTATTTGTAGTAACTCTTGTTTTATTTATTTTTAAACAAATCTAACATATCATTATTTCATTCATCACCAAAGCATAACCACATACTATATTTAAACCTAAAAATTTAATAGTCATTATGTAATCAGATATTTTGTCACTGTTCAAGTTTCTATTTCCTTTTATTCTGAGGTGATTTAAATTGACATCAAAATAAAGTTTGTACATTTCATTGTTTCATGACATTCCAAGTCTTTTTATACTTCTGTTTTTCCTCTTTTCATTATACTTATTAAAAAAAAATTGTAGGCCTATTAAATTTGTTCTGTTAAGTTCTTAATTTTATAAAAAGATTTTTGCTACTAGAGAAGTAGCAAATACTGAAAATGTAAATGTTCAAGTTATATTACTTGTGGGCTTTGTTTAAATGTTACATACTTTTTTTTGGTTAGGATATTATTGAATAATAATTAAATTATAGGGAGTTAAAGATAATTATTTATTATACTTTCCTCAAAATTTAGTTAGGACACTTTATTAGCTAGGATCTCTTCCTTTCACATAGGATTATTAAGGGATTATTATTTTCCCACGTGTGAAGGGATGTTCTGAAGGGGTTGTTGTAATTAGATAATTACTTAACGATTTAGTTTGTAAAGCTTTTATCAAATGTTTAGTATGTGACAGGCAATAAAAACCCTACTATGGTTTAATTATTGCTTGATTTGGACAACTCTGTAAGGTATGTGTCATTATCCACCTTTGAAGAAAAGGGAATGGTCTGCTGCAAAAAGGAGAATTTGGAATTTGTCCTGTGCCTCCAGTCATCTAGATAAGATTTGCTAGAGGCCATTCTTGTTATTACCATATCTTATGCTGTCTTCAACTAAGAAATTTGGGATGATAAAAGGAGGAGAAAAAAATGTCCAGGAATTATGTGTGTGATGAAATGAATTATATTCTTATCCTTCGTCTTGATGAGTTTGAGTCAGAAACAGTTAGTATAGCGTTGTTGAGGGGTGACCTACCTCTCACTGGCTGGTCACAAGGTAGCAGTGAGTGCAACACTTCTCTGAGTTTGTAGTGTGGTATTGGATGGCTGCTTCAGTAAGTGCAGAGACAGACCCAATATTTTTAGCTGTGACAGTATTAGCAATAAGCAAAGTGCTTTAAGTGGTATTATGTTTCATCTCCACTGTGTTCCTTTTTTCATTAAGTGATAGAATGAATTTTACTTTCACCATAGCATATTGAGAAAGTGTTCAAACATAAAGAACTGCAACAACATCTTATGGATGCCAGACTTCAGAGAACAACACAGCTAATAAAGGAAAATGAAGAAAAGCACCAGAAAGAGAGAGAATTTGTAAGTTCTACTTAAAAAACTGGCAAAATTGTAACAAGCCATTTAAAATAGTTAAATAAATTTAACATAGCACCAGGGCATGTGCTTTGGTTTTTTTACACTTTAGATTGACACCTGTGTTTTGGGGGTGGGGAGTTGTTAGAATATAGTGAACTTTTTATTTCTAATGGAATTCTTAGGTAAAACTTTATTGGAGAGTAGACCAAGTTAGTGGAAAAACTCACATTAATTGATCTTTCCATGTTTGGACTGTTAACTTGGTTTTTATTTAATGGTTACCAGATCTAAGAATGTGCCAGTTAGGCTTTGAGAGTTAGGCACAGTGAAATTTACTAAAGTATTAGTAGAGTAGATCTCCTACATACTGTTATACTTTTTAGATAAATAACTTAAAAGTTAGAACACTTCTGTGGTATACTTTTCTTATAAAATTTAACAGAATTCTGTTTCCTAATTAGTGAACATCGTTGACAGAGTATGTGTTCAGATTATTTAGTCTGATAGTAACAGCAAACACAGTGAAATCTCATTGAGTGTGTATATTTACCCTATGCAAATCAAACTGTGAACAAAAGTGAGAAATGATAATGTGGAGTATTGCATTCAGCATTTTCATTGAAGTAGTATAGGCTTTTAGTTGAGCATAGTGTGAAGACTCAGTTTATGAATGTTCTCCTTCCTGATACGAACAGCTCATATTGAATGTGAGTCTAGGATTTAAGAGATACTTTTCACCCAGTAGGGATTAGAGAACCTATGGCCTCAAGCTGCATATGGCCTTCTGGATGCTTGAATGCAGCTTTTTGACTGAATCCAAATTTAATGAACAAATCTTCGCATTTGTTCTTTCAAGTTTGGATTTGGTGAAGGAGCTGCACTTGAGGACCTGCCGGGCCACACAGTAGACTTAAGGCTACAGATTGAAGCAGGTATTTTCTGGTTAGTTTAAGAATCTTTTCAGGTTTGTTTTCACACAGTCTGTAGCATTTTACTTTAGAAATTGAGGGAGCGAATTTCACAGCAGCCTACTATACAACTTAATTATCTACTTTTCTGTTATTAAACTGGTATTAATTAGCTTCTTCTCTTTCCCTAGAGTCTCCTTTACATCGTTTTTAAATAGTGATCTGAAACTGGCTGTTTTCCATTCTTGCAGGCTTTCTCTGCTTGCTTCTTCTTGAAGAGTAGAGGACTTTTTAAATGACCCAAATAATGTCAAGATTCCTAGCCATGTTCTCTGTTTACAAGTATAGATGTTTATTTTGAAGCACAGCACATTTTGACCCTAAATTTTCGAAATCCTATTGTGTATCTAGGGTTTTTTTCCTCCTATGAAAATAAAGATTACTCTTAAATTGTAAATATTTACAAATACAATAGATAAAAGGTTTAGGTACTTGGCAGTTGAAGTTTTATAGTATTGAGCTGTGACCGTTACTAAAATTAATGAGCAGAAGACTAAATGATGGTCATTTGATGTTTTAGCTGTATGTGTAATTGCTGTTAGTGTTTTATCAGAATGTGTCTATTTTCTAGTTATTAAAAGAAACAACAGAATCAAAACACAAATATGAAGAAATGAAACAACAGGAAGTGCAACTAAAACAGCAGGTAACTTGACAACAGACGAATATAGAATGTGTAATTCTTTTTCCCCTCCACAACTGGCTGGAATGGGAAAATTGATCATTTGCTCTTTTGGAGTTTTCCATTTGAGATAATGAATTCATACTGATTTTCCCAGATTTTTTTTTTTGTTGTTGTTGTTATTGTTGTTGCCGTTGTCATTATTGGTTATCTGGCCGGCGCCAGGTTCGAACCCACCAACCTTGATGTATGTGGCTAGTGTTGTAACCACTGTGCTACAGGTCCCAAGCTTCCCAGATTTTTTTTTTATT
Organism: Nycticebus coucang; assembly: GCF_027406575.1. Classification (NCBI taxonomy): domain Eukaryota; kingdom Metazoa; phylum Chordata; class Mammalia; order Primates; family Lorisidae; genus Nycticebus; species Nycticebus coucang. Next base: position 3,318,057 of record NC_069805.1, read on the forward strand.
ATTATTATTTTTAATGTTAGTGTATAAACCTCTTGTTTCAGACAAATCTGGATGGCTGGTGAGCCTCTGTGTAGTGTCCCCTTTCTTCTAAGATATTTTCTCTGCTGTCTTTAAATTTTATTCTATTAGCCAACTATATGAGGTCTGACAATTGAGTTTGCAAACGCTACCTAAAAAAGTGCTAAATACCTGATTGCTGAATATAAGTGCGGTCATCAGATGTCCATGGGAGGTATGTAGCATCTTTTTCAAGATAACCTTGTGAACTTAATTGTCAGACCTCGTATGACAACAGCTATAATGGCCCTTCCAAAAATAGAAGTCTAAAATTATTTTGAAGAATGGACTAGGTTCTGGCATCAGTGCATAGCTTCCTAAGAGAAGTACTTCAGAAGTGATCATATTCACCATTTCTTCCAGGATGAGTTTGCAAATTTAATTGTCACACCATGTATTTTAAAAATATTTCATATGCTCAGATACCTATTTCTAAGGTTATGTAATGTGTACGTTTTCTTTTTTATAAAGAATGTTAGGAGTTCTAATTTTTCAATACAAATCTGTGTGGTGACACGTTTTAGTCTTTGCTTGGCTGCTTTTCATGAAACAAAGGAAAAAGATGCTGTATCTTCACTCAGATGAAGGGCACAGGAAATGTTATGTTTCCTGTCTCTGATAGTTTACTGATACTAATGTAGTCTTTATAGATAGGAGTGATTAGATGTTTATACATAAATTACCCTTTTTTAAATTGCATAGATTCCAACGTTGAAACAACTATTAGGCATTTTAAAAACTTGTTAAAAGTTTAATGTAAGGACTTTTAATTATTATAAAGTACACTATTATGTTGAGACTGGTGGGCATCTTCATGAGATATCATTTTCTAGTGCTATTTATCTTTGGGAACATGTCTTTGTTTTTATAACTTAATTTTTATTAAATCGTAACTATATACATTTATGGGGTACAATATGATGATTTGATATACAATATGGAATGCTCAAATCAAACTAATTAACATAATAATCACCTCACTTCCTTATTTTTGTGGTAAGACATTTATAATACATACTTAGTTGTTTTGAAATGTACCCTTGCATTGTGCACATTAGGTGACATCCTGCCAAATACCCTCCCTCCCCTCTTTCTCATCTTGCCTTTTTCTTTCTGGAATATCTTTGTGTTTTATCATTCATATGAATGTGTGTTTACATATTGATTTCATAGTAGTATTGAATACATTGGATACTTTTTCCCCATCCTTGAGATACTTTAATAAGAAGAGTATGTTCTAGTTCCATCCAGGTAAACATAAAAGATGTAAACTTTCCCCCTTTTTTATGGCTGCATGGTACTCCGTGGTGTACATATACCACAATTTATTTATACATTCATGGGTTGATGGGCATTTAAGCTGCTTCCACGACTAGGTTATTGTGAATTGGGCTGCAATAAACGTTCTGGTGCAAATGTCTTTGTTGTAAAATGATTTTTGTTCATTTAGGTAGATACCTAGTAATCAAATTGCCGTATCAAAAGGTAGGTCAACTTTTATTTCCCTAAGAATTCTCCATACTTCTTTCCAAAAACGCTGTATTGGTTTGCATTCCCCCATGCAGTGTAGAAGTGTTCCCTTCTCTCTGCATCCACACCAGTATCTGCAGTTTAGGCATTTTTTTTAAGTAAGCTAATCTTACTGGAGTTAGGTGATATCTCCAAATGGTTTTGATTTGCATTTCTCTGATGATTAAAGATGATGAGCATTTTTTCATATGTTTGTAGGCCATGCACCTGTCTTCTTCAGAGAAGCTTCTGTTTAAGTCTTTTGCCCACAAAGACATGTTTCTTCTTTTCTTTTTGATTAGTTTGAGTTTTCTGTAGATTCTAGTTATCAACCTTCACTGGAAACATAACATGCAAAAATCTCCCAATGTGAAGATTAGCTTTACTTACAGTGTCCTTTACTTACAGAAGTTTGTTAGCTTGATCAGATCTCAGTAATATATTTTTGATGTTACTTCAATTGCTGAGGGTGGTCCTCCTCATAAAATATGTTCCCAGACCAGTATCTTCAAGAGTCCGTGCATTCTCTTCTAGTGTAAATATTTTATCTAGTAAGAATTAATTTTGGTTAGCAGTGAAATGTGAGAGTCCAGTTTCAGTCTTCTACATGTCACCAGCCAGTTCACCTAGCAACATTTGTTAAATAGGGAAATTTTTCCCAATTGTATGTTTTTGCTAGGCTTATCAAAGATCAAATGATGATATGTAACTGGGTTCATCTCTAGGTTCTCTATTCTGTTCCATATTTCTACATTGCTAGTATTGTGCTAGTATCATGCTGTTTTGATGACTATAGATTTGTAGTATAATCTGAAATCTGATAATGTAGAGCCTCCTGATTTGTTTTTAATTCTTTTTTTTTTCTGTAGAGATAGAGTTTCACTTTATGGCCCTCAGTAGAGTGCCATGGCATCACACAGCTCACAGCAATCTCCAACTCCTGGGCTTAGGTGATTCTCTTGCCTCAGCCTCCCAAGTAGCTGGGACTACAGGCGCTTGCCACAAGGCACGGCTATTTTTTGGTGGCAATTTAGCTGGGGTCAGGTTTGAAGGCACCACCGTCAGTATATGGGGCAAGTGAACTACCCACTGAGCCACAGGCATTGCCCCCTTTTTTTTTTTTTTTATTAAATCAGCTGTGTACAATAATGCAATCATGAGGTACAATGTGCTGGTTCCATATACAGTCTGAAATATTTTCACTGAACTGGTTAACATAGCCTTCATGGCATTTTCTTAATTATTGTGTTCAAACCCTTATACTCTACACTTAGTAAACTTCACCTGCATCCTTCCAAGATGCACCCTAGGTGTGGACCCACCAATCACCTTCCCTCGACCCTACCTCCCCCTCGCTTCCCCTCCCTGCCCCTTCCACATATTCTTGTACTGAGATTGGGTTATAGCCTTTGTATGAAAGCTATAAATTAGTTTTATATTAGGGCTGAGTACATTGGGTACTTTTTCTTCCATTCTTTAGATACCTTGCTAAGAATATTTTCCAGCTCCATCCACGTAAACATGAAGGAGGTATAGTCTCCGTCTTTCTTTATGGCTGCATAATATTCCATGGTGAACAAATACCACCATTTATTAATCCATTCATGAGTCAATGGGCACTTACGTTATTTCCATGTCTTAGCAATTATGAATTGGGCTGCAATAAACATTTTGGTACAAATATCTTTGCTATAGTGTGATTTTTGGTCTTCTGGATATATACCTAGAGGAATTATAGGATCAAATGGCAGATCTACTTTTAGATCTCTAAATATTCTCCAAACATCTTTCCAAAAAGACCATATTAGTTTGCATTCCCACCAGCAGTGCAGAAGTGTTCCCTTTTCTCCACATCCGCGCCAACATCTCTGGTTTTAGGATTTTGTGATGTGGGCTAATCTTACTGTAATTAGATGATATCTCAAAGTAGTTTTGATTTGCATTTCTCTGATGCTTAAGGATGATGAGCAGTTTTTCATGTGTCTGTAGGCCATGGGCCTGTCTTCTTCAGAGAAGTTTCTCTTCAAGTCCCTTGCCCAATCTGAGATGGGATCACTTGTTCTTTTCTTGCTAATACGTTTCAGTTCACTGTGGATTCTGGTTATTAAACCTTTGTTGGATACATATCCTGCAAATATCTTCTCCCATTCTGAGGGCTGTCTGCTTCCTCTACTTACTGTGTTCTTGACTGTGCAGAAACTTTTTAGTTTCATCAGGTCTCTGTATTTTTGATGCAGCTTTAATTGCCCAGGGGTCCTCCTCAAAAAATATTTCCCCAGCCAATTCCTTCAAGAGTTTTCTCTGCACTTTCTTCTAGTATTTTTATAGTTTCGTGTCTTAAATTTAAATCTTTAATCCAGTGAGAGTCTATCTTAGTTAAAGGTGAAAGGTGTGGGTCTAATTTCAGTCTTCTACAGGTCACCAGCCAGTTCACCCAGCACCATTTGTTAAATAGGGAATCTTTTCCCCATTGAATGTTTTTTTTATCTTGTCAAATATTAACTAAAGGTAAGTAGCTGGGTTCATTTCTTGGTTTTCTATTCTGTTCCATATATCTGTCTCTCTGTTTTAGTGTCAGTACCATGCTGTTTTGATCACTATTGATTTATAGAATAGTTTGAGGTCTGATAGCGTAATTCCTACTGCTTTGTTTTTATTTCTGAGAAATGTCTTGGCTATTCAAGGTTTTTTCTGATTACATATAAAACGATGTATTATTTTTTTTGAGGTCTTTAAAGTATAACAATGGAGCTTTAATAGGAATTGCATTAAAATTGTATATTGCCTTGGGTAGTATAGACATTTTGACAATCTTGATTCTTCCCAGCCATGAGCATGGCATGTTTTTCCATTTGTTAACATCTTCAGCTATTTCTTTTCTGAGAGTTTCATGGTTTTCTTTATAGAAATCTTTCATGTTCTTTGTCAGATAACTCCCAAATATTTCATCTTCTTTGGCACTACTGTAAAGGGAATAATGTCCTTGATTGTTTTTTCAGCTTGGCTATTGTTGGTATATATAAAGGCTGCAGGTTTTTGGGTGTTGATTTTGTAGCCTGAGACATTGCTGTATTGATCACTTCTAAGAGTTTTGTAGTAGAATTCCTGGTGTTTTCCAGATATTCAATCATATTATCTGCGAAGAGTGAAAGTTTGATTTCCTCTGACCCTATATGGATACCCTCAATCGCCTTTTCTTCGCTAATTGCAATGGCTAAAACTTCCATTACAATGTTAAAGAGCCATGGAGACAATGGGCAACCATGCCTGGTTTCTGATCTGTGGAAATGGTTTCGATTTAACTCCATTCAATATGATATTGGCTGTAGGTTTGTTGTAGATGGTCTCCATTAGTTTAAGAAATGTCCCTTCGATACCATTTTCTTTTTTTTTCTTTTCTTTTCTTTTTTTTTTTTTTTGCAGTTTTTTTGGCCAGGGCTGGGTTTGAACCCACCACCTCTGGCATATGGGGCCAGCGCCCTACCCCTTTGAGCCACATGCGCCGCCTATACTATTTTCTTAAGTGTTCTGATCACAAAGGAATGCTGGATATTATCAAAAGCTTTTTCTGAATCAATTGAGAGAATCCTATGGTCTTTGTTTTTTTTTTTTTGTAGAGACAAAGTCTCACTGTACCGCCCTCGGGTAGAGTGCTATGACGTCACACGGCTCACAGCAACCTCTAACTCTTGGGCTTACGCGATTCTCTTGCCTCAGCCTCCCAAGCAGCTGGGGCTACAGGCGCCCACCACAGCGCCCGGCTATTTTTTTGTTGTAGTTTGGCCAGGGCTGGGTTAGAACCTGCCACCCTCGGCATATGGAGCCGGCACCCTACTCAGTGAACCACAGGCGCTGCCCTGGTCTTTGTTTTTTAATTTATTTATGTGCTGAATTACGTTTATAGATTTATGTATATTGAACCAGCCTTGAGCCCCTGGGATAAAACTCACTTGGTTATGGTGTACAATTTGTTTGTGTTGCTGGATTCTGTTTGCTAGGATCTTGTTGAATATTTTTGCATTAGTATTTATTAGTGATATTGGTCTATAATTTTCTTTTCTTGGTTGGGTCTTTTCCTTGTTTGGGATCAAGGTGATGTTTGTTTCATAGAATGTGTTGGGTAGTATTCCTTATTTTTCTATCTTTTGCAAAAGTTTGAGTAATATAAGTACTAGTTCCTCTTTAAAAGTTTGTTAGAATTCTGTTGGGAAGCCACTGGATCTGGGCTCTTCTTTTTAGGGAGATTTTGTATAGTTGATGCTATTTCAGAACTTGATACAGGCTGGTTCAACATTTCCACCTCATTCTGGCTAAGTCTTGGGAGGTGGCATGCTTCTAAGTATTCGTTGATTTCCTTCAGGTTTCGTATTTCTGAGAATAAAGTTTCTTGTAGTATTCATTAAGAATTTTTTTAATTTCTGAAGAGTCTTTGTTATTTCATCTTTACCATTTCTGATTGATGAAATTTGAGATTTTACTCTTTATTTTTTTTTTTTCTGGTTAGGTTAGCTAAAGATTTATCTATTTTATTGACCTTTTCAAAAAAAAAAACAACTTTTTGATTTATTGATCTGTTGTATAATTTTTTTTTTCAATTTCATTTAAGTCTGCTCTAATTTTGGTTATTTCTTTTCTTCTGCTGGTTTGGGATTGGAATATTATTCCTTTTCCAATTGCTTGAGATGTCCCATTAAGATGTTAACTTCCTCTCCCTCTCTCTCCCTCTGTTCTCTTGAGGAAGGCTTGCAGTGCTATAAATTTCCCTCTTAGGACTGCCTTGACGGTATTGCAGAGGTTGTGACAATTTGTGTCTTCATTGTTTTGTTCCAAATTTTTTTTTATTTCCTTCTTAATCTCGTCTATGACCCAGCTATCATTCAGCATGAGATTATTCAGTTTCCATGTTTTTGTATGAGTATGCAGGTTCTTGTTGTTACTGAGTTCCGCTTTTATTCCATGATGGTCTCAGAAGATGCAAGGAATTATTTCTATTCTTTAAAAATTGCTGGGGTTAGATTTGTGACCTAAGATGTGATCAATTTTGGAGTATGTTTCATGAGCTGATGAGATGAATGTGTATTCAGTTTTGTTAGGATAAAATGTTCTGTAAATATTTTTTAAATCCAATTGATGGATGGTTAAGTTTAAATCTAAAATATCTTTGCTAAGCTTCTTCTTAGAGGATCTATCCAACACCACTAAATGGGTGTTAAAATCTTCGAATACTATGGAGCTGGAGGAAATCAAGTTGCTCATGTTCATTAGATTTTCTCTTATAAATTGTGGCACATTTTGGTTGGGTGCATAAATATTCATAATTGAAATATCATCATATTGAGTCTTGCCCTTAACAAATATGTAGTGACCCTCCTTATCTTTCCTTACTTTTGTCTGGTTAAAGCCTATCGTATCTGCAAATAAATTGCAACACCTGCTTTTTTCTGTTTTCCATTTGCTTGGAATATAGATCCCTTCACCCTGAGTCTATATTTATCTTTTAAGTTAAGATGAGATTCCTTTATACAGCAGATATCTGGTCTGAGATTTTGTGTCCAGTCAGCCAGCTGTGACTCTTTAGAGGACAATTTAATCCATTCGCATTAATTGAGAATATACATAGGCCTGGTATTATTTTGGGTATCGAGTTTTTCGAAAGACCAGTGGACATTTTTAATCCTTTTGCCACTGTGGAATTTGGAATTTGATCAGAAATTTCAGAGTTTACTTTTGTGGTGGAGAGTTGCACTGGCCATAATGGAGAATAGGTCTGAGGATATCCTGGAGAGCTGGTTTAGTTATGGCAAATTTCTTCAACTTATGAATGTCATTAAAGTATTTTATTTCTCCATCATAAATGAAATTCAGTTTAGCTGGCTACCTGATCTTGCGTTGAAAGTTATTTTGTTTTAGGAGATTAAAAGTTGATGACCACCCTCTACTGACTTTAAAGGTTTTAGCAGAGAAATCAGCAGTCATTCTAATATTCTTCCATTATACGTTTTTTTTATGTCTGGCTGCTTTCAGGATTTTCTCCTTCATATTAACTTTAGTAAAGTTAATTATGATGTGCCTGGGGGATGTCTTATTCAAGTTGAGTCATGCTGGGTTTCTGATACTATCTGCTATCTTGATTTCAGGATCTCTTGGCATGTCTGGAAAGTTCTCTTTCATGATCCCATGAAGAAGGGCCTTTGTGCCTTGTGAAGCTACTTCATCACCTTCAGGGATCCCTATAAGGAGAATATTAGTTTTCTTCGAGTTATCCTAGAGCTATCTGAGAGAATGATCTGTTTTTGCTTTCCATTTATCTTCCTCTTTGAACATTTGGGATTGTTCAAAACTTTGTCTTCGATGTCAGAAATCCTTTCTTCTGCCTGTTCCATTCTGTTACTGAGGGATTCTACTATATGTCTCATATCATATAAGGCTGCAACTTCTTTTCTCAATGTGTCTAAATCTTTGGTGATTTTGTCTTTGAATTCATTGAATTCTTGAGACATCTTCTGAATAAATCCTACAATTTCTACCTTCATCTTTACTTGCATTCTCTTGATCTTGTTTGAAATCCAAATTCTAAATTTGATTTCAGACATCTCAGCTATCTGTTTGTGAATGGGATCCTCTGGATTGGCTGTTTTGTCATTCCTTGGGGGAATTGAACTGTTCTGTTTATTCATGTTGGCAGAGTTTTTCCACTGATTTTTGCCCCATGATTGTTTTTCAGTGTTTAGCTAGGTTAGCAGGTAAGGTGAAATTGGATTGGAAACTTCTACAGTTGTGGTTGACCAGCCCTTCACCAAGAAAGTGGGACTGGTGACTACAGCTTTTCCTGTGCAGTTTTGCAAAGGATCTGTACAGTACTACAGTCTTTGACTCTAGAGGCCCTCTTGGTGTAGTGGTGGTAGGTGGCTCTGTCTTATATTCAGCTGATCTCTGTCTAATCCTAGTGAATTGGTAACTCTAGGTTGCAGTTTCAGCTTTGGTGAAATACAAGCAACTAGGACATGCCTTCCTCCACCGGTAATATCTGGAAGAGGACAATCAAACCTTCCCAATAGAGTAAAACCAGGGTCCCACCTTGGAGGGTCCTCAGGTAATTTGTCCAGTTCAAGAGTTCCAGATCAGTTGTCCCAGACAGCCCCCACTCTCTAGCTGGAGAGTTCAACGGGACTCCAGCAACTAGATGTTAGGGGTCTATTGGCAGCTCAAGTGTGATTTGAGCACCTCTGGTGCTCTGAGGGTCAGTGAGGCCTGTCCAGTAGTCGGTTTAGAGCCAGGAGATTGATGCCTGTTACCCAACCTTGGTCGTCCTTCACCACCATACTTTGGTCACCCCAGTCGCCAGTATTCCCACCGGCAGTCTCTGTTAACCCAGTCTCTGTGGCGTTCCATAAGCAAATGTGCCAGGGCTATGTGCCTGCCAGAGTCAAAGTGAGGTTGTTGCCTCCTCCTCGTGGTTACCACAGTCTTTGTTTTTATTTCTAAGTAGTGTATTGTCTATCAGGTTTTTTTTTTTTTTTTCTGAGTCCATATAAAATGAAGTACTATTTTCTTGAGTTCTTTAAAGTATGACTTTGATCATACTTTGATAGGGATTAAATCTGTAGACTGCTTTGGGTTATATGGACATTTTAACAATGTTGATCATTCCCATCCATGAGGATAGTATGTTTTTCCATTTGTTAAAGTCTTCAGCTATTTCTTTTCACAGGGTTTCATAATTCTCTTTATAGAGATTTTTCACTTCCTTTGTTAGATAAATTTGCAGGTATTTCATCTTTGACACAACTGTAAAAGGAATAGAGCCCTTGACTATAATTTTCAGCTTGAGTGTTGTTGGCATGTATAAAAGCTACTGATTGCAAGTATTGATTTTGTATCCTGAGACACTGCTATATTCTTTGATAACTTCTAAAAACTTTGTAGTTGAGTCCCTGGAGTTTTCTAGGTGTAAAATCACGTGATCTTACAAATCATGCAAAGAGTGAGAGTTTAGTCTGGTATGATCCCATTCGGATACCCTTGATTCCTTCTCTTTCCTGATTGAGAAGGCCAGGACTTCTAGTAATATGTTGAATAGCAGTGCTGACAATGTGCATCCAGAAAATTGAAAACAATTTCAGATCTGAGTGGAAATGTTTTCAATTTTACTCCATACAATATGATATTGGTTGTGGGTTTGCTATAGATGGCCTCAATTAGTTTAAGAAATGCCCCCATCTAAGCCTATTTTCTTAAGTGTTCTAATTATGAAAGGATGCTGGATATTATCAAAAGTTTTTTCTGCATCAATTCATAAAATCAAATGGTCTTTGTTTTTTATTTATTTGGTGTATTAATTACAATTATAAATTTACATATGTTGAACCAACCTCATAACTCTGGGATAAAATCAACTTGATTGTGGTATATAATTTTTATGATGTATCATTGAATTCTTTTTGCTAGGATCTTATTGAATATTTTTGCATTGATGTTCATTAATTATATTGGTCTAGAGTTTTTTTCATTTGTTGGGTCTTTTCCTGGTTTGGGTATCAGAGTGATATTTGCTTCATAGAATGTGTTGGGGAGGATTCCTTCCTTTCTTTTTATTATTATTTATTTATTTATGTATTTATATATTTATATTTTTATTAAATCATAGCTGTGTACATAGATATGATTATGAGGCATCATACACTAGCTTTATAGACCGTTTGACATATTTTCATCACAATGGTTAATATAGCCTTCCTGGCATTTTCTTAGTTATTGTGCTAAGACATTTACATTCCACATTTACTAAGTTTCACATATATCCTTGTAAGATTCACCGCAAGTGTAATCCCACCAATCCACCTCCCTCTACCCTTCTCCCCTTCCCTCCCCTCCCTTTCTCCTTTCCCCTTTTCTTAGGTCGTAACTGGATTATACCTGTCATGTGAAAGCCCTAAATTAGTTTCATAGTAGGGCAGAGTACATTGGGTACTTTTTCTTCCATCCTTGAGAAACTTTACTGAGAAGAATATGTTACATCTCCATCCATGTAAACATGAAAGAGGTAAGATCTCCATCTTTATTTGAGGCTGCATAATATTCCATGGTGTACATACACCACAATTTATTAATCCATTCATGGATCGATGGGCACTTGGGCTTTTTCCATGACTTAGCAATTATGAATAGGACTGCAATAAACATTCTGGTACAAATATATTTGTTGTGATGTGAATTTTGGTCTTCTGGGTATGTGCCTAGTAGAGTAATTGCAGGACTGAATGGCAGCTCTATTTTTAGAACTCTAAGTGTTCTCCATATATCTTTCCAAAAGGAATGTATTAATTTGCATTCCCACCAGCAGTGTAGAAGTGTTCCCTTTTCTCCACATCCACACCAACATCTCTGGTTTTGAGATTTTGTGATATAGGCTAGTCTCACTGGAGTTAGATGATATCTCAAAATAGCTTTGATTTGCATTTCTCTGATGATTAAAGATGATGAGCATTTTTTCATATGTCTGAAGGCCACTCACCTGTCTTCTTCAGAGAAGTTTCTCTTCAAATCCCTTGCCCAGCCTGTGATGGGATCCCTAATTCTATTCTTGCTAATGCGTTTGAGTTCTGTGTGGATTCTGGTTATTAAACCTTTGTCAGAGAGGTTAACCTGCAAATATCTGCAAATATCTGCTCCCATTCTGAGGGCTGTTTGCTTGCTTACTTACTGTGTTCATGGCTGTACAAAAGCTTTTTAGTTTGATCAAGTCCCAGTAGTGTATTTTTGAAGCTGCTTCAATTGCCAGGGGGGTCCTCCTCATAAAATACTCGCCCAGACCGATTTCTTCAAGGGTTTTCCCTGCACTCTGCTCTAGTATTTTTATAGTTTCATGTCTTAAGTTTAAATCTTTAATCCAATGAGAGTCTATCTTGGTTAATGGTGAAAGGTGTGGGTCCAGTTTCAGTCTTCTGCAGGTTGCCAGCCAGTTCACCCAGCACCATTTGTTAAATAGGGAATCTTTTCCCCACTGAATGTTTTTAATTGGCTTGTCAAAGATTAAATAACGGTAAGTAGCTGGATTCACCTCTTGGTTCTCTATTCTGTTCCAGACATCTACTTCTCTGTGTCTTTGTGCCAATACCATGCTGGTTTGATCACTATGGATTTGTAGTAAAGTCTGAGGTCTGGTAGCGTGATTCCTCCTGCTTTGTTTTTATTTCTGAGTAATGTCTTGGCTATTTGAGGTTTTTTCTGATTCCATATAAAATGAAGTATTGTTTTTTCAAGATCTTTAAAGTATGACAGTGGAGCTTTAATAGGGATTGCGCTGAAATTATCTATTGCTTTGGGTAGTATGGACAATTTCTTTTTCTTTTTTTCTTTTTTTTTTGAATATTCTTCTTTTTTTTATTAAATCATAACTGTATACATTAATATGATGATGGGGCATCATACACTCGCTTCATAAACCATTTGACACATTTTTATCACAGTGGTTAACATAGCCTTTCCGGCGTTATCTCAGTTACTGTGCCAAAACATTTACATTCTACATTTACCAAGTTTCGCAAATACCCCTGCAAGATGCACCACAGGTGTGATCCCACCGATCCCCCTCCCTCTACCCACCCCCTCCCCCTTTCCAACTTCCCCCTATTGTTAAGTTGTAGCTGGGTTATAGCTTTCATGTGAGAGTCCCAAATTAGTTTCATAGTAGGGCTGTGTATATTGGGTACTTTTTCTTCCATTCTTGGGATACTTTACTAAGAAGAATATGTTCCAGCTCCATCCATGTAAACATGAAAGAGGTAAAGTCTCCATCTTTCTTTAAGGCTGCATAGTATTCCATGGTATACATATACCACAATTTATTAATCCATTCGTGGATCGATGGGCACTTGGGCTTTTTCCATGACTTACCTATTATGAATTGGGCTGCAATAAACATTCTGGTACAAATATCTTTGTTATGTTGTGATTTTTGGTCTTCTGGGTATATGCCCAGCAGAGGAATTACAGGATTGAATGGCAGATCTATTTTTAGATCTCTGAGTGTTCTCCATATATCTTTCCAAAAGGAATGTATTAATTTGCATTCCCACCAGCAGTGCAGAAGTGTTCCCTTTTCTCCGCATCCATGCCAACATCTCTGGTCTTGAGATTTTATGAGATAGGCTAGTCTCATTGGAGTTAGATGATATCTCAAAGTAGTTTTGATTTGCATTTCTCTGATGATTAAAGATGATGAGCATTTTTTCATATGTCTGAAGGCGTTGCGCCTGTCTTCTTCAGAGAAGTTTCTGTTCAAATCCCTAGCCCAGCCTGCGATGGGATCCCTTGTTTTTTTCTTGCTGATGCGTTTGAGTTCTTGTGGATTCTGGTTATTAAACCTTTGCCAGAGATATACCCTGCAAATATCTTCTCCCATTCTCAGGGCTGTCTGCTTCCTCTGCATACTGTCTTCTTAGCTGTGCAGAAGCTTTTTAGTTTGATCAAGTCCCAGTAGTGTATTTTTGAAGCTGCTTCAATTGCCCGGGGGGTTCTCATGAAATACTCACCCAGACCAATTTCTTCAAGGGTTTTCCCTGCATTCTCCTCTAGTATTTTTATAGTTTCATGTTTTAAGTTTAAATCTTTAATCCAATGAGAGTCTATCTTAGTTAATGGTGAAAGGTGTGGGTCCAATTTCAGTCTTCTGCAGGTAGCCAGCCAGTTCACCCAGCACCATTTGTTTAATAGGGAATCTTTTCCCCACTGAATGTTTTTAATTGGCTTGTCAAAAATCAAATAGCGGTAAGTAGCTGGATTCACCTCTTGGTTCTCTATTCTGTTCCAGATATCTACTTCTCTGTTTTTGTGCCAATACCATGCTGTTTTGATCACTATCGATTTGTAGTAAAGTCTGAGGTCTGGTAGTGTGATTCCTCCTGTTTTGTTTTTATTTCTGAGTAATGTCTTGGCTATTCGAGGTTTTTTCTGATTCCATATAAAACGAAGTAATGTTTTTTCAAGATCTTTAAAATATGACAGTGGAGCTTTAATAGGGAGTGCATTGAAATTATATATTGCTTTGGGTAGTATGGACATTTTGATAATGTTGATTCTTCCCAGCCATGAGCATGGAATGTTTTTCCATTTGTTAACATTTTCAGCTATTTCTTTTCTTAGAGTTTCATAGTTCTCTTTATAGAGATCTTTCACGTCTTTTGTTAGGTAAATTCCCAAATATTTCATCTTCTTTGGCACTACTGTGAATGGGATAGAGTCCTTAACTGCTTTTTCAATTTAACTGTTGTTGGTGTATATAAAGGCTACTGATTTATGAATGTTGATTTTGTAACCTGAGACGCTGCTGTATTCCTTGATCACTTCTAGGAGTTTTGTAGTAGAGTCCCTAGTGTTTTACAGATACACAATCATATCATCTGCGAAGAGCGAGAGTTTGATCTCTTCTGACCCTATATGGATACCCTTGATGGCCTTTTCTTCCCTAATTGCGGTGGCTAAAACTTCCATTACAATGTTGAAAAGCAATGGAAACAATGGGCGGCCTTCTCTGGTTCCTGATCTGAGTGGAAATGATTCCAATTTAACTCCATTCAATATGATATTGGCTGTGGGTTTGCTGTAGATAGCCTCTATCAGTTTAAGAAAAGTCCCTTCTAGACCAATTTTCTTGAGTGTTCTGATCATGAAGGGATACTGGATATTATCAAAAGCTTTTTGTGCATCAATTGAGAGAATCATATGGTCTTTGTTTTTAATTTGATTATGTGCTGAATTACATTTATAGATTTATGTATATTGAACCAGCCTTGAGACCCTGGGATAAAACCAACTTGGTCATGATGTATAATTTGTTTGATGTGTTGCTGGATTCTGTTTGTTAGGATCTTGTTGAATATTTTTGCATCTATATTCATTGGTGATATTGGTCTATAATTTTCTTTTCTTGTTGGATCTTTTCCTGTTTTGGGGATCAGGGTGATGTTTGCTTCATAGAACGTGTTGGGTAGTCTTCCTTCTTTTTCTACATTTTGGAACAGGTTGAGTAATATAGGTACTAATTCCTCTTTAAAGGTTTGGTAGAATTCTGATGTGAAACCATCTGGTCCCGGGCTTTTCTTTTTAGGGAGGTTTTGTATAGTTGATGCTATTTCTGAACTTGATATGGGTCTGTTCAACATTTCCACTTGATTCTGGTTAAGTCTTGGAAGGTGGCGTGCTTCCACGTATTGGTCTATTTCCCTCAGATTTTCATATTTCTGAGAATAAAGTTTCTTGTAATATTCTTTTTTTTTTTTTTTGGCTGGGGCTGGGTTTGAACCCGCCACCTCTGGCATATGGGACCGGTGCCCTATTCCTTGAGCCACAGGCATCGCCCCTCTTGTAATATTCATTAAGGATTTTTTGGATTTCTGATGAGTCTGTTGTTATTTTGTCTTTGTTGTTTCTGATTGATGAGATGAGAGATTTTACTCTTTTTTTCCTGATTAGGTTGGCCAGAGGTTTATCTATTTTATTGACCTTTTCAAAAAACCAGCTTTTTGATTTATTGATCTGTTGTATTATTCTTTTGTTTTCAATTTCATTTAATTCTGCTCTAATTTTGGTTATTTCTTTTCTTCTACTGGGTTTGGGGTTGGAATGTTCTTCCTTTTCCAGTTGCGTGAGATGTCCCATTAAGTTGTTAACTTCCTCTCTTTCCGTTCTCTTGAGGAAGGCTTGCAGTGCTATAAATTTCCCTGTTAGAACTGCCTTTGTGGTGTCCCAGAGGTTCTGATAGTTTGTGTCTTCATTGTCGTTTTGTTCCAAAAAATTGGTGATTTCTTTCCTAATCTCATCTCTGACCCAGCTATCATTCAGCATAAAGTTATTTAACTTCCATGTTTTTGTATGAGTATGCATATTCCTGTTGTTACTCAATTCAAGTTTTATTCCATGATGGTCCGAGAAGATGCATGGAATTAAATTTACTGAGGTTAGACTTGTGACCTAAAATATGGTCAATTTTGGAGTAAGTTCCGTGGGCTGATGAGAAGTATGTGTATTCAGTTTTGTTGCGATGAAATGTTCTGTAGATGTCTGCTAAATCTAAATATTGGATGGTTAGGTTTAAATCTAAGATTTCTTTGCTCAGCTTCTTTCTGGAGGATCGATCCAACACTGCCAAGGGAGTGTTGAAATCTCCGACGATTATGGAGCTGGAGGAAATCAAGTTACTCATGTCTGTCAGAGTTTCTCTTATAAATTGAGGTGCATTCTGATTGGGTGCATAGATATTAATAACTGAGATGTCATCATATTGAGTATTACCCTTAACAAATATGAAGTGACCATTCTTGTCCTTCCTTACTTTTGATGGTTTAAAGCCTACTGTATCTGCAAATAAAATTGCAACACCTGCTTTTTTCTGATTACCATTTGCCTGAAATATGGATGACCATCCTTTCACCCTGAGTCTGTATTTGTCTTTTAAGTTGAGATGTGACTCTTGTATGCAACAAATATCTGGCTTGAGTTTTTGTATCCAGTCAGCTAACCTATACCTCTTTAGAGGACAGTTTAAGCCATTCACATTGATGGAGAGTATTGATAAGTCTGGTGGAATTTTGGGTATCGAGTTTTTCAAAGGTCCAGTGGACATTTTTAATCCTTTTGCCAGTGTGGAAGTTGGAGTTTGATCCGAAGTTTCTGAGTGAGTTTACTTTTGTGGTATAGGATTGGGTTGGTCATTGTGGAGGATAGGTCTGAGAACATCCTGAAGAGCTGGTTTACTTATGGCAAATTTTTTCAACATATGAATGTCATTGAAGTATTTAATTTCTCCATCATAGATGAAACTCAGTTTAGCTGGATACAAGATCCTGGGTTGAAAGTTTTTTTGCTTTAGGAGATTAAAAGTTGATGACCAGCCTCTTCTTGCTTGAAAAGTTTCAGCAGAGAGATCTGCAGTTATTCTAATATTCTTACCTTTTTACGATATAGTTTTCTTTCATCGGGCTGCTTTGAGAATCTTCTCTTTCATGTTAACTTTAGTGAAGCTAATTATGATATGTCTGGGGGATGACTTATTGGGGTTGAATCGTGCTGGGGTTCTGAAGCTGTCTGCTATCTGAATTTCAGATTCTCTAGGCATGTCTGGAAAATTTTCTTTCATAATTTCATGCAGAAGGGCCCCTGTGCCCTCGGAGGCGACTTCATCGTTCTCAGAAATTCCTATAATCCTTATGTTGCTTTTTTTCGAATTATCTGAGAGTTCTCTGAGTGAGTGATCCGTTTATGCTCTCCATTTCTCTTCCTCTTTGAGAGATTGGGAGCGTTCGAAGACTTTATCTTCAATGTCAGAAATCCTTTCTTCTGCTTGCTCCATTCTGTTACTGAGGGATTCTACTGTATTTTTCATATCTTTGAGGGCTGTAAGTTCTTGCTTCAGTGTGTCTAAGTCTTTGGTGGTTTTGTCTTTAAATTCGTTAAATTCTTGAGACAATTTTTGAATTTCTCCTCGAATTCCTAATTCCATTTTATTAATCTTGTCTGCAATCCAAATTCTGAATTCGATTTCTGACATCTCAGCCAGTTGTTTATGAATGGGATGTTCAATCACATCTGCCGTATCTTTTCTTGTGTGTGGGGGGTTGATCTATTGTGGTTATTCATGTTACCAGAGTTTTTCCGCTGATTCCGCCCCATTGTAATTTTACTCCCTTTGGTTTTTCCCTGGGGTTTTATCGAGGGCCTGTACAGTGTTGTGGCCTGAGAAACTGAGGCCCTGTCTGGTGTGGTGTAGCAAAGTGGTTCTGTCTTGCTTTCAGCTGGTTTCTGTTCGATCCTATTGCAACTTCTACTCTGGCTTGAAGTCTCAGCTGTGTGGAAAAATCAGCAATTAAGTCACCCCACCTGCCCACCTCTGGCCCCAGTTGGAAAAGGAGAATCAAACCTTCCTACAATTGCACACCCAGGGCACCGCCTGAAAAGTCCTCAGTCTATTAGCCCAGTTCAAAAGGTCCAAATCAACTGTCTCAATCGGCACTTGTCTCGGGTGGGAGAGTTCAAGAGGTCTCTGGGAACTGGATCACAGGGGCCTTGTGACTCCTCTGACACGACTCACCCCAGTGCAGCGTGGAGTCAGGAGGAGCCACCCAGCAAATAGGGCAGTCTAGGAAGGTTGACGTCTCCTTCCCCACTTTGCCCCTCCGTCAGACCCAGTCACTGGTATCTCTGCAGATGGCTAACCCAGTTGCCTGCAGTGAACAGATACTCCAGGGGTTTGCACCTGCCTGAATCGCAAGGAAGTCTGCCAGGCCCCCGCAGACTGCCGCTATCTAGCAGGAGGAGATGGGGCCTGACATCTTTGAGTGTTTGATGCAGGTGATGGGAAGGAGGTGTTCACTCAGGCTTAGCCCCGTCCCTGATGGATGCTGCTTACAGAACAGAACAGAACAGAACAGAACAGAACAGACAACTTTGCGGTGTTCTGTCTCTGTTCCTGTCGAAATCGCCTACAGTAGACGGGCTGTTTTGAGTTCAAACGTCTTTGCTGCTGGAGATTTGCGTCTGAACACCTCTCTGGGTCGGCCCCACCCTGGAAGCTTCCCGGGTTTGTGAGCTGTGTCAGGAAATCCCCTGCTCACCGGTGGCCTCCTCTGGTTGCCCAGGGAGACAGGGGGTGTGGCCTCAGAATATCCAGAAGTGAGCATTCTGCCGTTAAAGAAAAAACGGCTGTTGATCTACCTCCAGGGAACTGCTGCTCTGGTGTGGGCACTCAGGCGACCCTTTTCTCCTCTGTCCCGCACCCCAGAGTCAGCACTGAGCGGCCGCAGTTTGTGCTGGGTCCACACCCCTGAAGAGATCCCCGAAGAATCAGAACTCTTAGGGGATGGGCCCCCAGTTCCCGATTGGGAGTGGGGGGGGAAGCTAGAGTTTCATTCAGTTTTACGTAACACTACGGCCCGGGGAGGGCTCCTGCACTGCACCGCAGGGAAGGTCCGCCAAGGCTTGATTTCCCCTCAGCAGAGTGCCCTCTCCTCGCTCACGTGTCCCAGAGTCAGCGCTGACCTGACGCAGCTCAGGCACTGTGCACTCCCCTCGAGAAATCACCCAAGGATCCGAACTCCTGGGGGATAGGCCCTCAGACCCCGAGTGAGAGTAGGGGCTCTCAGCTCTCAGCGGGGAAGCTAGAGTCTTATTCAGTCTTGTGCCCCATAATGTTGCCCGGGGAGGGTGGCTGACTGCACAGCAGGGAAGTGCCGCGAGGCGTGACTCCCCCTCAGCCCGGTGCCCTCTCCTCAGAGTCAATGCTGACCAGTCGCAACTCGGGGACTGTCCACTCCCCTGAGAAATCACCCAAGGATCCGAACTCCTGGGGGACAGGCCTCCAGACCTCAGTGGGCGGGAGGGGAGTGCCGGGGATTCAGGGTTGCCGGCAAAGGATTCCCAAAGTTTTATTCAGTTTTATGCCCGGCAGGAGAAGGCCAGGGCACCCCAGTAGGGGAGGTAGGTCCAGTTTTTAGAAGGTCTCTCCCTGGAGTGTAGTGGGAAGGCCTTTAATTTCTGCCCGCTTGTTCAATTGTGGGGCTCTTGAGCCGGTCTCATGGGGAGGGGGACTCCCGTCCGCTTGGTGGTGGATTTTGTACCTTTTGTTTGCGTCCTTGTGATCACAGCTTGCCTCAGCGGTGTTGATGTGCGTTCTTCAACCTTCTCTCCTGGTGAGGCTCAAGTCCACCAGGATACTTACTAAATTCCTGTCCCTTAACTGTCCTTCTGTACGGGAGCCTCTGTTGAAAGCTGGCTTCAGTCTGCCATCTTGTCTCCCCTCCCTCTGGACATTTTAACGATGTTGATTCTTTCCAGCCATGAACCTGGTATGTTTTTCCATTTGTTGACATTTTCAGCCATTTCTTTTCTTAGAGTTTCATAGTTCTCTTTATAGAGATGTTTCACATCCTTTGTTAGGTAAATTCCCAAATATTTTATCTTCTTTGGCACTACTGTGAACGGAATAGAGTCCTTAACTGTTTTTTCAGCTTGACTATTGTTGGTATATATAAGGGCTACCAATTTATGAATGTTGATTTTGTAACCTTAGACACTGCTGTATTCCTTGATCACTTCTAAGAGTTTTGTAATAGAGTCACTAGTGTTTTCCAGATATACAATCATATTATCTGCAAAAAGTAAAAGTTTGATCTCTTCTGACACTATACGGATACCCTTGATTGACTTTTCTTCCCTAATTGCAATAGCTAAAATTCCATTACAATGGTATAAAGCAGTGGAGACAATGGGCAGCCTGATCTGGTTCCTGATGTGAATGGAAATTATTTCAGTTTAACTCCTTTCAATACAATATTGGCTGTGGGTTTGCTGTAGATGGCCTCTATCAGTTTAAGAAATTTCCCTTCTTTACCAATTTTTTTGGTGTTCTGATCATGAAGGGATGCTGGATATTACCAAAAGCTTTTTCTGCATCATTTGAGAGAATCATATGGTCTTTGGTTTTTAATTTGTTTATCTGCTGGATTATACTTATAGATTTACATATATTAAACCAGCCTTGAGACCCTGGGATAAAACCAACTTGGTCATGGTGTATAAATTGTTTGATATGTTGCTGGATTCTGTTTTTTAGGATCTTGTTGAATATTTTTGCATCTATGTCTATTAGTGATATTGGTCTATAATTATCTTTCCTTGTTGTGTCTTTTCGTGGTTTGGGGATCAGGGTGATGTTTGCTTCATAGAACGTGTTGGGTGGTCTTCCTTCTTTTTCTACATTTTGGAACAGGTTGAGTAATATAGGTACTAGTTCCTCTTTAAAGGTTTGGTAGAATTCTGACATGAAGCCATCTGGTCCTGGGCTTTTCTTTTTAGGGAGATCTCGTATTGTTGATGCTATTTCAGAACTTGATATTGGCCTGTTCAACATTTTCACTTGATTCTGGTTAAGTCTTGGAAGGTGTTGTGCTTCCAAGTATTGGTCAATTTCCTTCAGATTTTCATATTTCTGAGAATAAAGTTTCTTGTAATATTTATTAATGATTTTTTGAATTTCTGAGAAGTCTTTTGTTATTTTGTCTTTGTCGTTTCTGATTGATGACATTAGAGATTTTACTCTTTTTTCCAAATGTTTATCAATTTTATTGACCTTTTCAAAAAATCAACTTTTTGATTTATTGATCTGCTGTATAATTCTTTTGTTTTCAATTTCATTTAATTCTGCTCTAATTTTGGTTATTTCTTTTCTTCTATTGGGTTTGGGATTGGAATGTTCTTCCTTTTCCAGTTGTTTTAGATGTCCCATTAATTTGTTAACTTTCTCTCTTTTTGTTCTCTTGAGGAAGGATTGCAGTGCTATAAATTTCCCTCTTAGGACTGCCTTTGCAGTATTCCAGAGGTTTGGTTGCTCAGGGAGACAGGGGGTGTGGCTTCAGGATATCTGGAGGTGGGCCTCATTGTTGTCAAAAACGGCTGCTACTCTGTGTCTCAGGGCACTGCCACTCCTGCGTGGTTCCCTCTCATCTGACTGTTGTCTCCTCACTCCTGTGCCGCAGAATCAGCACTGACCAGCTGCATCCCGGCCCTGTCCACACCCCTCGAGTAGTCACCCAAGAATCTGGACTCCTGGGGGACAGGCCTCCACACTTCAGAATGAGAGTGGAGGGGAGTGCTGGGGGCTCAGAATTACAGGTCGAAACACCAAACTCATTGAGACCTAATGAGCAAGTAAACAGATAAAAAGGCTACCAGACACACAGCCCAAAGATGCACAAACAATTTGAAACACATAGACATACAGACAACAATGACAACAACAGCAAAAACCTACAATAAAGATAATGATAATTGTAAAATAATTGAAAAAAAAATGGTGAAAATCATACAAACAAAACGAACGAACAAATAAACCTCTAAAGATCTGATATAAGCACTCTCAGAAACTATATGGAGGGAAGAGAGGAAGAGAGAAGGAAGGGAAAAAAAGTGTTCATAAAGATGTTAAAAAAGAAGAAAGAAAAAATTAAAAAAAGAAAATATAAAAATAAAAAAGTTTTATATATATAAATAATAATAAAAATTAACAATTGTTCCTCTAAGAAAATGGTGAGGAAAGAAGAACAACACACACACAAAAAGGGCAGCAACCACAAAAGTATTATTCTTGTATATATGTAGGAATATGCGTCTATATGTATTATGTTGGGATTGACTTTCGTAGGAATATATTTGTAATGCAATATAATTTCTGGGTACCAGGTGGTGCTGTTAGTGGTTCCCAGGCTTATACCTGATTCACAGTTTATACTGTTACCATGGTAACCACCCTACCTGGCTAGTAGCCATTTTGGAGTTTCTGTAAATCTTTATTATCTAATTGTTGTGTAACCTCAGCTGCTCTGTTCCAGACAGCACTCCTATCGAACCTCCCAACTCAGTGTAAGAGTCCACACTTCACAAATCTTTCCACTCCGCTCCCACCTTCTCCTGCAGACTGGTGACTGCAATTGGCTGTGGGGGAGAGTGCTAGCTGCTGCTGGGTCTCACTGCCGCCACAGCTGCAGCACACGGAAACCTTATCCTCAGTTTTTGTGGCTCAGAGTCTTACTTGAATCTGGACTTTTGAGTCCAGCCATCTGCCAGTTCCCTGCACAGCCTGAACTGCCAGCCCACTCCAATATTCCCCACCAGGAATGTTCTGGTCTATTTAATCACTCCTGTTGTTCTGAGGGAAGGTTTCCGCCATTTTAGATAATTCAAAATGTCTGTTTCCCAGGAGGGATCCCTTCCCTTCATTTTTCTATCTGGTTGCTTAGCACCTTGTGGTTCTGACTTGCTCCCCTTTTGGGTGCCACACTCAGCTCAGGAATAAATTTTGGTCAATTAGGTTTTGCTAGGAGTTGCAGGCTGCTGTCCTACGTGAGGAAGGGGCCTGCTGGCCAGCATGGCCAAGTGGGAAAAGTCTCTACAACAGAGTCTGTGTTTTTAAATTATACCTCATATACAGCAATCCGCCAATTCTCTGTGCATCTCCAGCTGTCTGTCCACATCAATAATCCACACAGGGAAAGGGTCCAGACCCCTTTTCCTGTCACCTGATGACTTGGGAAAGGTGGGTTATACATGTCTGCCATCATGCTCTGCTGAATTCGTTGAATTCTTGAGACATCGTTTGGGTTACTGCTTGGGATTCTAATTCGATTTTATTGCTATCCAGATTCTGAATTTGATTTCTGACATCTCAGCTATTTGTTTGTGCATGGGATCTTGTGCTGTGTCTGTCCCTTTGTTCCTTGGGGGAGTTGATCTACTCTGATTATTCATATTGCCAGAGTTTTTCTGTTGATTTCGCCTTATGATTGTTTCTCACTGTTGCTTCTTCCCATCTTCAGAGTTGGGGAGATGTCTCTCCGAGATTAGACCCCAGTGGGATCACTCTATTTTGCTGGATCTTTGTACGGAGTGACTCTGTGTAGCTCCTCTGGGGCTGTGCCTACCAGACAGTTCTGGTTATGGGAGCAGCTCTGGAGTGTCACACACCCAGATCCAGCAACAGGGTGGGGGGAGGGGTGGTGCACATGGTTCTGGGAGTGCCTGGCGCCCAGTGACTTTGGCACAGAGGGCCCAAGGCTCCAGCAGTCTCTGACCAAGAGAAGGGCTCTGCGCAGAGGCAGGGAGGGTTTGGGAGGGCACCCGGCTACCAGAGTCCCTGGCCAGATGAGCGAGCTGGTATGGAGGCAGAGAGGCTACAAGAAGGAGGATGTGGGGTTGTGTGGCTCCCAGAATTCCTGGTCAGGGTGTGCAGAGGCCCAGCGGGCAGGGTCGTAGGTGGCGCCGCTCTTATAGAAGTCCGGGCAGGTGCGGGTCACAGGGTTGCGGGTCACCTGAATAGAATATTCTGAAAATATTTGCACATGTGTTTGGTTTTGAGTTTGTTTTAAGGCCATTGTTTCTTTACCTATTTCCTGCTTTGAAGATTTGTCTTGCTATAACAGTATGGTGTTGAGAAACTGGCCAATCATGATAGTGCAATTTATTTTTGTGCTTAACTCTAGTAAAAATTTTTTTGGTATGGGCGGCGCCTGTGGCTCAGTGAGTAGGGTGCTGGCCCCATATGCCGAGGGTGGCAGGTTCAAACCCAGCCCCGGCCAAACTGCAACAAAAAAAATAGCCAGGCATTGTGGCGGGCACCTGTAGTCCCAGCTGCTTGGGAGGCTGAGGCAAGAGAATCACATAAGCCCAAGAGTTAGAGGTTGCTGTGAGCCGTGTGATGCCACAGCACTCTACCCGAGGGCAGTACAGTGAGACTCTGTCTCTACAAAAATATATATATATATATTTTTGGTATGTATTTGAGAGTATGTATGTTGGACACATATATACATATTTAGTATTCTTCCTGAATTTCTCCCTTTACTATGAGATAATGAACTCTTTTGACTTTTACCTTTGTTGGCTTAAAGTTAATACACCTAATCTCTTTTGATTTTCAGTTGCATGGAATATTTTTTTACATGCTGAATCTGTGAGTTTCCTTGTGATTTAGATGTGTTGGAAACAGCAGATACTTGGGTTATATTTTCTTCTTTTTTACTTTTCTTTTTTTTTTTTTTTTTTTCCAGACAGAGCCTCAAGCTGTCACCCTGGGTAGAGTGCTGTGGCATCATAGCTCACAGCCAAATCCAACTCCTGGGGTCAAGTGATTCTCCTGCCTCAGCCTCCCAAGTAGCTGGGACTACAGGTGCCCGCCACAACACCTAGCTTTATTATTATTATTATTTTTTTTGGTTGCAGCCATCATTGTTTGGTGGGCCCAGGCTGGATTCACACTTGCCAGCTAAGGTGTATGTGTCTGGAGCCTTAGCCACTTGAGCCACAGGCACCGAACCTGGGTTGTGTTTTCTTACTCACTTTGAGAGCAAGATTCAGTCTGTGAATCTTAATTGATAGCATTAATATTCCATCCATATTCTTAATTTCATTTCTGTTATTTTGGCAATTTCCTTTTGAATGGAGTCCACTATTTTAGCTCCATTGTGTTCTTTCAAAGGTGTCAGGACTAGTTTGTGTTCTCATGGTGCTGGGATTCTTTTGCTGGTTTCTTCTGTTGTGGCTGCTGTTCTTTTCTCCTTTTCTGAGGACTCTATCTTGAGCTAAGTCCAGACGTATCAGCTACTGAGGGCTGGGGGATCTTTAGTGAAGCCTGGACCTTAGGGAGATTATGCCAGCTGAGCAGTAGTGGTAAGGTCTCAGTGGTGGGATCTCACAGACCTGGAAGTTGCAGTCAAGGCAGACCAGAAGCTACAAGAGCAGAGTCAAACTTAGCACAGCAAGAGCTTCATGGCTGGGTCTGGGGATTTTAGAGGCTGAGCTTCCCATGTGTAGTGCTGTTCCATGAGCATAGGGACTGCTAATGGCCACTGGCATAGGCAGAGGCTTGTCTCAGCAGTCCAGGGTTAATATAGGTAAACTGGAGCTCAGATTGCCACGTTCCAAGGTTCTCCCATACCTGAGACCCAGGGAGGACTTCCCCCAGGGTTCCCAAGTGGTGGCTGTGGTGTCTAGGACTCTTCCTCTGATTTGGCTCCCACACCAAGGAGAAGGCGTGCTAAATCCCTAGTCACAGGGGAGCATTTGCTCCCAGTGGAGGTTATGCAAAGGGTACTACTAGGTTTGGTTCTGAGGGAATCAGCGCAGTCAGGATGGTTTTAGTTGCAGAAGCCTGGTATTGGTAGATAACAGATCTCTTCTGCATCTTCTCTGTAGTGCAGTGTTTCTACACAGACTCTTGAAAAGTTCAGCAATTAGTTAAGAGGTATGCAGTGGAGGAGGGAGAGTTCTCAAAAATAACAGCTACCTGTAAATTTTGTTGCTGTGCTAAAAACCAGTGTTCCCTTCAGGTTGCCTCTATCCTGCTATGTTCAGCTCCTTCCAGCAGTATGAATTATACTGAGTCACTAGGTTAATCTCCAAAATGGTGGGTGGTACTTGCGAGTAAGAATTCGATTAGGTTGTTATATGCTGTGATGATTTGTTCTCCCTGTCAGTGGTTGATGCTTGCATAAAGGAGCCAACTGTTAAAGATGTTCTTTTTGCCTGTGATAAGCTGTAGTCTCTCAGGGGGAGTACGGGAATTCCCAAGGATTTGGGAAGGGCCTTTTTGCTTTGTGCATATTCTCCAAAACAGCAGAGGTGGATGGAAGAATAATGCTGGGCCTGGTTGTGTTATGCATGCCTGGAAGGGTCTGCAAAGTCTTAATAGGGCTCAGAGATTATTTTCCCAGCCTCTAGGTAAAGCCATCAGGAGAAGGTCAGGGCAGGCTCTCCAATTTGAAATCTGTTCTTCATTACCTCTTGTTTCAGGTATCTGGTTGCTATGATGCTATGGGCTAAGATCTTCCTCACGGGGACCTTCCCTAGTCTGATAGCCCTCCTTTGAGCATTGTGAAGATCCAAGGGTCATTTTCTCAGCTGTTATGGAAAGCTGCCAGGAGGAGGTCAAAGCAAGCTCATCCAACTGGAAGTCTGCTTATGAGAAAGGGGCCACAAATAAGCTCACAAAAGGGACCACAAGTTACCCTTGACCTTTGGTGTATACTTGCAAGGCACCTGAACGTGCTGTACTCAATTGTTATGGGGCATAGACTGAGATCTTCCCTGCCAGAGGAATGTCCCTAGTCTAAAAGAACTACTTTTTCATGGGAAAATGCTTGTTTTCTCAGATTGCCACGTTTCAGACACCCACTGTATTCTCCTGCCGGTTCTTTCCATGTGGCCTCTCTCACCTTTTGAGACAGTTTATAAAATCTGCTTCCTGTGTCCCCTGGCAATCTGATCAAGTCCTGGAGTCATGGGATCCTGCCTACATGTCTGACTCTGGGATGTGACTCTGAGAAATGCCAGAGGATTGTGGGCTCCCGTATCAGGCACCCCAGTCACTGCAGGGCTCTGCTCTTCAGTGAAAACCTCAAGAGTGGCAAATGCACCAAGGAGGGACAGGTGGCCATTCACCAAATCTTTAGCTCATATTGCTCTCCTGGTTGCAGTGGGGAGGTGGGGAGGGGAAGAACAAGTATCTGAATAGAAGAGAGCTGGCTGGTCTCTTGGGTCACACTCTTTTGAGCTGTGTTTCTTCTCTCTTTTCCTGAAACCCTTCCTTCCCTTTTAGATGATCCAATAAATGATATCTCTAGACAACTAGAGACTCCCAAATTAAATGTTTGGGGTTTTTTTGTCTTTGGAATTTTCAATTGCTTAAACTCAGAATATATGATAATTTTTTTCTGTAGCTTTCACTTTTTCTGGATAAGTTTGAAGAGTTCCAGACTACAATGGCAAAAAGCAATGAACTCTTTACAAGTTTCAAGCAGGAAATGGAAAAGGTATTTACATATTTTAGTAGAATTTTATATGAAAAGGAATATATGTAAGAAGTTATTTTAAATGTAATTGCTATTTAGATGAGTATATATTAATCTGATAGTATCTTAACTTTATATTGTCTTTCCTTCCACAAGCTTATTTATTAATTTTGCCCTGAAATTATCCTGGGTTGCCAATGAACCTAGTTCTCTGAAACTGGTATCATAATTGAAGGAAAGTCCTCTACTAAGATCAGTTTAGTAGTAGTTTTTTTTCTTTTAAATTCACTTCATGTAACCACACCTTGGCCTTTTTTTCACAAAGCTTTTTATAAATTATTTTGTAAAAATAATTTCCAGCTTCAAGAAAGTAATAATGTATTGTGGTTAGAACAGATGCACGTCTGAGGACCTAACTAATGCCTGAAAATATTTTCACTTTTTCAAATTCTGACTTTACATACTATACAGGATGCATCCTTAGATAATACAAAATTTAAAAACCATTATTAAAATTAGGTATAAAAAAGTGTTCTGGGTCATTCCAGTTCATAATACATGCTAAAAATACAATGTTAAAGAGCAGAATTTTCTGCCTTTTCTGCAAAATAAGTAGATAGCACTGTGGTTTGGAGCATAGACTGTGCAATGAACATTGTTACTTGCACTGTGTGATGTCCTTGGAGCAAGTTGTTTAGCTTGGCATTTCCCTTTCAAATTTGGAATTTTAAAAAGCAATGGCTGGATCTGTATGATGCCATGGCACTCTACCAAGAGTGATACAGTGAGACTATGTCTTAAAAAAAAAAAAAAAAAAAAAAGGCTGGTTAAGGATAGTATAGTAGTAGCAGGGAAATTTGAAAGCATTCAATAGACATTAGTCATGGTTATTATAAGTTGTTCAGTTTAGTCAAATTTTCTGAATTAATAACCCTTGCATCATTTAATGTATGGCTAAGGATAAGTAACAACTATTGTGTCTGTGCTTTATTCTTTCTTATGAAAAATGAGATCAACAAAAACATATGTTGTATTTCTGTATTTCGAACAATGATTGGCTATAGTAATTGCTCAAATTACTACCTACAGCTATTTTTAGGTCTGGTAATATAGAGATTTCAGTAAGCAGTGAGTTAATCCTGCCTGCCATTCCTTTCATCTGAAGCTTCAGTGGAAGGGGACCTATTAGATTATCATTAGCTGGACTATATAGCACAAGTCCACAATTGAAACAGAAGAGAGGTGTGAGAGAGACTTACAGATTCTCTGTACTTTAGATGATCCTATAATTGAACATATTCCTTTCTTTTAGATCTCTGCAGAGATCGTTCTAGACCAACATTTAAGAGAGTTCTTCCCAATACAGTTTTGTGTTTAATTGATGAAAATACAGGTTTTTTTCCTATTTTCCCTAACATTATCTGACTGATTGAAAGATGCAGAACTGATTGGAAAAGAACTGATGGAAAGATGTAGCTAAATCATTGAATTTCTAAAAATTTGTTTTTGTCACTTAGGTTCTTCCTTTCTTATTTCTGGACCTGTTTAAAACAGCCTTTTGATGGCTCCGCGCCCGTAGCACAGTGGTTACAGCGCCAGCCACATATACTGAGGCTGGCGGGTTCAAACCTGGCCCCGACCAGCTAAACAACAATTACAACTGCAACAAAAAGTAGCTGGGCATTGTGGTGGGTGCCCGTAGTCCCAGCTACTTGGGAGGCTGAGGCAAGAGAATTGCTTAAGCCCAAGAGTTTGAGGTTGCTGTGAGCTGTGACGCCACGGCACCCTACCAAGGGCAATGTAGTGAGACTGTCTCAAAACAAACAAACAAACATAAAACCCCACCAGACTTTTGAATTGAGAGGTTAAATAACACTAAAGTTTCAATAATTTTAAAATATATTTCCACTTACCTAAATTATGTTACCTGTAGTTTGTATACTGATGTGGTTTCAGATTCTTGATCACCTTTGGGACTGAGAGTCTGTCCTAACAAGGATATGATGAATTAGCACATCAGTCTTAACCATAAAGTTCAGCCTATTCTGCCAGTTCTGTTCTCTTAATAAAAAATTTCTGGGGTGGCGCCTGTGGCCCAGTGAGTAGGGCGCCGGCCCCATACACCGAGGGTGGCGGGTTCAAACCCAGCCCTGGCTGAACTGCAACCAAAAAATAGCCGGGCGTTGTGGCGGGCGCCTGTAGTCCCAGCTGCTCGGGAGGCTGAGGCAAGAGAATCGCGTAAGCCCAGGAGTTGGAGGTTGCTGTGAGCCGTGTGATGCCAAGGCACTCTACCAAGGGTGGTAAAGTGAGACTCTGTATGTGTCTCTACAAAAAAAAAAAAAAAAAAAAAAATTTCTGTCTTGGTTACTGTTGCTTTTACCCCAGAAGCTTCTAAGATATGCTTTGCTAACAAAAGATAGGCACAGTTACTCTTAAAAAAAATAGCACAGCTTTCAGCTGTTTAAGGGAAGCGCAGTTATGGGGGAAGGAAAGAACAGTATGATAGGATTGTTGATGTGTGTCAGGGAATGGAACTTAGAATTTAAATTTGTGATTATGTTGATTCACAGATGACAAAGAAAATTAAAAAATTAGAAAAAGAAATGATAATATGGCGTACCAAATGGGAAAATAATAATAAAGTACTTCTGCAAATGGCTGAAGAGGTGAGATGGTTTTATATGACTGAATAATGGGTTCTCATGTATTTCAGTATTAAGACAGGCTGGAATTGCAGTAATAGGGTTACTGAGTAAGTGTAGGTTTGATTTTTATATTCTTTCTCCTACAATGAGTTACATTGTCTTGAATAAGATATTTAATTTCCTGTAACTACTGTATTTGGCTGTGTAAAACGCTAAAACATTTTTAGCCCAAATTGATCCCTGAGAAAGTGGCTGGCTCTCAGTAGGGAGAGACACATCTGGGAGGGCTAATATTTTGCGGTGATAAACATTTAGATTGCCATGCCTTCTTACAAGGGTATGCCCTGGGAAAGGCTGCCCCTTACATCTCTCCTAGGAACCTTTTTCCTTCCTTTAGGGTTGAGGTCACTGCCCAGATGCCAAGGACATGGTGGGCTGGATGGCCAGGAGTTTCTGAGGCCACTCAGCCCTCAGGCAGTCAGATGGGTCTCTGTAGGTTCGGGTTTGCTACTTACCCCCACATCTGTGATTTGCCTCACCTGCCCTACCAGCACCCCTTCCACCTAATGTGGGTCAGCCAAGGGCACCCCAGCCTCCTTCCCCTGTGTCCCCTGTCCTCCTGGACCAAAACCTGGTTGGCCTGGCAGGCTGGTGGAAATCTGCTGGGCTCCCGTCGCAAGCCATACTAACCATGTGATGCATACCCATATTTCCCCATGAAAAATTTGGGCAGAAAGTGCACATTATACACAGCAAAATATGGTAGTTAGCTCAGACTTTTAAATAGTACACAGTGTCTAATTTTAGCTTTCTTCTAGAGCAGAGTTCTGAGGGCAAACTTAGAGTTGTTAAGTGTAGTATCCTGCTCCTCTAATCCTCCTAATTGTTTTTGCATCATTGCTCAAGATGTGTCCCAGGAATTTGCATTTCTTAAGTGTTTAAGTAATGCTGATGTTCTTGGCTGAAGGACCATACTTAGAGAATCATTGCTCTACAGGAAAGGCTGCTTTTTATTCAGATTTCCCTGCAGAGAGCTTGAAGTATTAGTTCAGTTATTTTTCTGCCTTAACTTACTCCTTTCTAAAAGGCAACAAAGTACTTTTGCCAAGATGGGGTGTAAGTACCACTGAAATGTATTCCATTGGCAGCCACTAAATTTTTCACTTTTAAGTACTTGATTAGAATAGTTTATAGGATTTCATAAGAAAAATAAGTTGGAGCATGTATGTTAATCTCTTCTCAATGATACTAGAAGGGAAGAAAAACCCAATGTGAAAATGAAAACTTAAGTGAGTTTTTATTGCTGGAATTTTTCCCTTAATATTTTATTCAATTATTTTTATTATGCAAATGATAATGTTTATAGCAATAATTTTTATTTAATAATAGATATTGTACATTATAATTGGCTGGTTCAGTTAGATTCCACAATTAATAACCTACATCCTTTAGACTTCAATAAGTTAGATGTAACAGTTAAAACAAATTATTTATAACTAGCTTGAAAACACTGCAAGCAGATGAAAATAGCAGCTGCCTATGGAATATGATTTTATGTGTTTTAAATTTCTTTTTGGAGCTTTGCTGAAAAGGTGAAAGAAAATAGCTATTGTGGTTTATTTTATTATACTAATTAAAATGGACAGGGCTATAGCTGAGCACTGTGATGGGTGCCTGTAGTCCCAGGTACTTGGGAGGCTGAGGCAAGAGAATCGCTTATGCCCAAGGGTTTGAGGTTGCTGTGAGCTGTGACACCATAGCACTCTACTGAGGGTGACATAGTGAGACTCTGGCTCTTAAAAAAAAATTTTTTTTTGACAGAGCTCTAACTTTGAATTATTTTTCAGAAAACAGATGTCTGTGCCCTTGAGGAATTATGCTTTATATGACAAGGACTTGAGTTACAATTCTAGCAATATCTATCCTTCTAAAAGAAAACTTTGTGTACCATTTGTGATTAAGTTCTTAAATTTCCTTAATACTTAACTAAGTCAACTTAATAAAGTGAAAAACTCTATTTTGGTTAATTAAAAAAATATGAGAAACAACTTAATTTTTATTGCACTGCTCTAGAATAATTAAAATATAAATAGCACTTCTTACTAGTGAGGTTCAAGAGGTTATAAAAAGTAGTTTTTATTATGACTCAACTTACCCAATTGTGGATATAGTAACCTGATTTATAGTAATGGGGTTACATAAATCCTGCCTTTTTTGTCTTATAGAAAACTGATCGCGATAAAGAGCACAGGGCCTTTCAGATAAAACTGGAACGGTTAGAGAAGCTATGCAGGGCTCTTCAGACAGAAAGGAATGAGCTGAGTAAGAAGGTGGAAGTCTTAAAAGAGCAGGTGTCTGTCAAAGTGACTGATAGGGATTTAGCAACGCCTGGGATGCGACCCTGCCCTGCCCTGGATCCTCACAAGGAGCAGAACACTTCCTCAAAAAGAGCCCCAGGAGTGTTCTTGGAGGCTGAGTCCAAGGAAGTGAATGAAACAAAATGCCACTCAAAAGACCCTTTCTACAAGCATTGATTATGTGAGGAACTATGATCCCCTGTATTGAGAGAAGGGAAATATGATCCCCTGTATTACTTTCTTTGTCAGTAGTAAACACTGGTTTTGTGGTGAAAATTTACTTACTCTTTGTACCTATGTTTATATTTATATTTTCTTACAACTATTGCACTATGTGTTATATAGAAGGCTGCTTGGCAGTTTTGCATTGTTTTAATATATGCATTTTCATAGTTCTGTTGCTCATCATTCAGATTTTTCACCATTCATTGGAATGCATGTCTTCATTGCCTTGTCCTTCCACTGTGTAAGTTTATGTGTTCATTTATTTACCCCTGCTCTTTGCATTATTATCTTAACTAAATTGAGACATGTTTTGATAATAGTTTTCTGAGTTATAAACAAATACTAATTTAAACTGTATAGCCCCTAATATGAAATGTATATATACATACATATGTATGCATACACACATACATATTCTCTGATATTCTCTCTGTCTTGACTAGGGCTGCTTTCCTACAACAGCTGCAGGGTTGAACACATATAGAATATATAGAATATATATAGCCCTGTATGTCAGTCCTATTTGAAAACACTCTGGATATCCCAAGAAAAGTTTAAATGTTGGTGTCACTTAAAATGGTGTTACACTATTTTGTGGACTCTGCTGGAGTGGTAATTTGTTTAATGATAGTGGATTCTAAGATAGAGAAAAAACTTTGGTCTAGAGTACAGCATTTCATCTTTGTATATTATGTAACATATATATGTACATACATTTACATATATACACATATATGTACACACACACAAATATCTATGAAGATGATTAGTTTTGTTAAGTGCCAACTAAAATTCAGGTGTGGGATCAGAAGCAAGTATGGTCTACTGATTCAGATTAGTTTTTTGATAATATTTGCATTACTTGGCATTTCTGACTATAAGACTTGAATCCCTCAACATTGGCAGAATATGTTTATGAAGATGTCATTTTTAAAGAAAATAGTATAGGCGGGCAAGTCATTAAGCCAATAGGCTTGATGTTTATATGACTAAGTAGTCCTGCTTTTTAGTTTCAGGTTAGAGAAGATGTTTAAAGAAAAAATAAATAGTATCTATATTGTCTGCAGGAGAAATAATAGTAACTATATCTTCCAAGAAATTTGGAACTGTTTGAATGTATTTCTTTTTTTTTTTTTGTAGAGACAGAGTCTCACTGTACCGCCCTTGGGTAGAGTGCCGTGGCGTCACACGGCTCACAGCAACCTCTAACTCTTGGGCTTACGTGATTCTCCTGCCTCAGCCTCCAGAGCAGATGGGACCACAAGCGCCCGCCACAACGCCCGGCTACTTTTTTTGTTGTTGCAGTTTGGCCGGGGCTGAGTTTGAACCTGCCACCCTCGGCATATGGGGCCGGCGCCCTACTCACTGAGCCACAGGCGCCGCCCTGAATGTATTTCTTAATTTTTGTGTTATTGCAGCATTTGAAGATGTCCCTGGAACATTTGTTGGCTATCATTGGAAGAAAACAGAAAATGTTCCAGTAGCCTTATTCTTATAAGAATAAGTCTGGAAAATATCCCAGTAGTCTTATTCTTATAAGGATAAATCTGGAATGTGAAATTTCTTTCTTTCTTTTTTTTTTTTTTGCAGTTTTTGGCCAGGGCTGGGTTTCGCCACCTTTGTTGTATGGGCCCAGCGCCCTACTCCTTTGAGCCACAGGTGCTGCCCTGGAGTGTGATATTTCTTAAGTTTCCCCTACTGAATTTGATACCCAAGGGGCCATATGTTGTGGGAAAATAAATTTACATGAAGTTTGACAAATTTATGTAATTACTCTCCTAAAATGAGCAAAACAAAATGACATCTACCATCACTTTTTATAAATACCCATAAATGAAATCCTAGACCCATTCCTTTCAGTGGAAATGAAGATATTTTCCATACCTTAAAGTTAATAAAATTAAATTTTAATAGAATTCTAAGTAAGCTCTTAGTGTTTTTTTTACGCTGTTGTATAAGTCACGTACTTTCTCGTGGTATTTCTTTTGTCTTGACAGTAAGTTTTGAGCTAAAAGAGTGATTGACAGTACATAGTTTGTTGTTTTAGCACATTGTGTATGTTAGATATTCTGTAAAATAATGGAAAGTATTAAAAGGAGTTGGATTCTGTTTGGAAAGTAGTTTCCTTTCTCAGAGATCTTCTGTTTACAAAGTGGAAAAAATAACAACACAAAGCAAATGGGACCCTTTGAAAGGAGTTCTCTTCTAAATGGGTCTGTGGCATGCTCATTATCAACTATAACAGGGGTTATTCTCTCTCTCTCAGCTAGGGCTGCTTTTCTACAACAATTGCAGAGTTGAACACATATAGAATATAAATAGTCTGGCCCTTTATGTCAATCCTACTTGAGAGGACTGGGTTTGAACCCACCACCTCCATCATATGGGGCCAGTGCCCTACTCCTTTGAGCCTTAGGCGCCACCCAAGAAAAGTTTAAATGTTGGGATCACTTAAACTGTGTTACACTTTTCTGGAGTGGTAGTATGTTTAATGACAGTGGATTCCAAGATAGAGAAAAAACTTTGGTCTAGAGTGATGGCATTTCGTTGCATCTTTAGAGACCAGTAGTTTTTGGTTGTATATGCAACTGTTTTTACACCTAGTTATCACAGTTCAGTTCTAAGAAGATGCAGAAATATCTACCTCTTTCAAACTATAAATGAAAATAACTTAAGAAAAAGAATGCAATGCCAATAAACAGTGCTTTATTTTTAGCTCAAATCTTTCATGAGGATACAAATTGATATGAGGCAATTCTATTTTGCTTTTTCAAAGAATTTTTGTAGCAATATTTTACTAATGTGAATTTAGTTAAATGTATTTTGACATCCACCACCACTTTTTACAAATACCCATATCAGTTAAGTAAAGATGTAATGATTAGTAAAAAAAATGGAACGAAATGGAAAATGTTAAGTAAAGATATAATGATTAGTAAAAAAACTTCTATGTATTCTTTATAATTAATGTGATATTAATTGCCTAACAATCAAATTCAAAGGTAATTTTTGGATATAGTTGATATTTCTTGTCTTAAAATGTATTTAATTATTTTACAGTGTAAATAAGCATGAAGTGAGGGACACTACAATCCTACTGGTTGGCAAAATCATAATTTTATTCACCGAGAGATCTGTTAGCACCCTTTTCTTCCAGCAGTCCCCCATAAAATATGTGACTATGTAAGGTTACAGTAGTGTAACTTCTGGAAAGGCTTTTAAAAAACTACAAGGACTAAGACTATCTCTAGTCTTAGCTGACCTCAGCATATTCAAATTTGCTAGCAATTAATAAATTTGGATAGCAAAGGGTACCTGTATAAAGAATTTGAGTTTCTTTTTATTGAAGTGCTTGTGGAGGAATGAAAATTAAGTTTGTGTAATCTTAATTTCTCTTTCACTTTTTAGCCGAACAATGTGGTAAAAATGTAGCTCTGTTTAGAAGTGCCCAGGTTAAGTTACTTCTAAAGATAGAGGTCAAAAGTAACACCACAAAGAAAGAGATAAGGAGAGCCAAAAATCAATATCTATTGAAACAACTGTTCATTGACAAAAATTGATGAGTCAACTCTTTTGGAACCCTGGAATTTAAACTTCTAGAAACCAGGGTTTTGCTTAATTAGAAAAAAGAAACTACTAAATTTCTGTAAGCATAGTGGCATTTGATTACCTATCAGCTTTCCCACATTCTCTAGTCTCACAACAGCTGTAGATATAGGAGCCTGTTTTTTGTATTTTTTTTGTAGTGACAGAGTCTCACTTTATCACCCTCGGTAGAGTGCCATGGTGTCACACAGCTCACAGCAACCGGTTCCTGGGCTTAGGCGATTCTCTTGCCTCAGCCTCCTGAGTAGCTGGGGCTACAGGTGCCTGCCACAACACCCAGCTATTTTTTTTTTGTTGCAGTTTGGCAGGGACCGGGATTGAACCCGCCTCCCTTAGTATATCGGGCTGGCGCCCTGCCCACTGAGCCACAGGAACCTGTTTTACTGGTACAGGTTGCTGGCCCTAGGAGCCTGTTTTACTGGTATAGGTTGCTGGCTTTCCTGGTACAAGTAAAATAAGAAAATAATTTGAAATTAATAAAAACAAAACACACAGGACACCAAAATCTATGAATGCCCAGGTTAAGTTACTTTTAAAGACTGAGGTCAAAAGTAACACCACAAAGAAAGAGATAAGGAGAGCCAAAAATCAATATCTATTGAAACATATTATGGAGATATATATATATATATTGGGGAAATTAGGAACATATTATGGAGATAAAGTCTCAAATTAAAAAAAAATACGTATCATAAGGCTCTAGAAAAAGAACAGCTAAACAGAAGAAAGAAAAATGAAAGCAGAATAATTGAAATAGAGATTAGGAAAGCAATAGAATCTTTGAAACCAAAAGTTGCTTCTTGGACAGTCATCAAACTTGTCAAAACTTAAATTATACTAGCAAAATTTGAAAGAAGATACCAGTAACCTAAAATCAAATGAAAGAAGATACCTATAACTAAAATTAAACGAAACTGCCACACAACAAAAAGGGTTGTTAATTCTTTTTAAGGAGATGACTATGAATAATTTGTATGCCAACAAATTAGATGCATAGATGCAATGGAGAAATTCTTAGATATATACAAAACCCAAACCAGCCAGGCAAATAGAGAATCTGAACAAATATTTAGAAAAGAGACTGAATCAGTAATCAAAACTTTTCCTACAAAGGAAAGACCAAGACCAGATAGCTTCACTGATGATTTTTTCCAAACATTTATAGAACTAACACCAATCCTTCAAATTTTTCAAAAAATGGAAAGGGGAAACACTTTCAAACTCACTCTCTGAAGCTACCATTTATCAAAGACAGATGACACTACTAGGAAAGAAAACCTTTGACCAGTATATTAATATGTCAGTACATAGGTCTAATATAGATGCCTAACTATTTATAAAGTATACCAGTCTTCATACAGCACTTATTTGCTAGTGTTTGCACGTGTGAACAATCTGTGATGTGGCATGCTCCATGCTTTTCTCTTGAGATTGAAAAGTTAACTCTTCAATGGAAGTTACAGCCTGAGTTGTGCACCTCACTATATCTAAATAATAATAAAACCTACTTTTACTTATTTATTTCAAGAAATTAAGGGGGTACAAGTGTCCTTTTTTTTTTTTTTTTTTTTAAAAAAAAACCTAGATGAATTGTGTTAATGTTGAAGTCAGGGTTTTTGCTGTACTTGTCACTCAAACACCAGAATAGTGGACATTGTAACCAATAGATAGATTCCTTTTTTTTTTTTTTTTTTGTAGAGACAGAATCTCACTGTACCACCCTAGGGTAGAGTGCCGTGGCGTCACACAGCTCACAGGAACCTCTAACTCTTGGGCTTAGGCGATTCTCTTGCCTCAGCTTCCCGAACAGCTGGGATTACAGGTGCCCGCCACAATGCCCAGCTTTTTTTTTGTTGCAGTTTGGCCAGGGCTGGGTTTGAACCCGCCACCCTCAGCATATGGGGCCGGCGCCCTACTCACTGAGCCACAGGCGCCGCCCGATAAGATTCTTATCCTTTATGCCCCTCCTATTCTTTTTTCTTCTTAGTTTTCAGTATCAGTTATGTCATTTTATGACTATATGTATTCCTCATTAACTCCCACTTTTATGTGAGAACATTTGATATCTATTTTCCATTTCTGAGATATTTCACTTAAGATAATGATCTTCAGTTCCATGCAAGTAGCTGCAAAATGCAGTATTTTTGTTAACTGAACATTCATTATTCCATGGTAATTTTCTTTATTTACTTATTTGTTACTGGGCACATCTTTGCAATGGTGATATTAGCTTACATTTCCCTGATAATCAGTGACTTAAGGCATTTTTTATTTGTTTGTTAACTAGTTGTCTATCTTCTTTTGGGAAAGATTTGTTCATGACTTTTGCTCTTTTGAAGGAGTTGTTTTTTCCTTGCTAATTTGTTTGAGTTCTTTGAATATTGTTAGCCATTGCCATATTTATAGTTTATGAGTTTTTTTCCATTCTTGTGTATTCTGTTATTTCCTTTGCTATATGAAACTTATTTTACTCTAAGTCCAATTTATTTGTTCTGATTGTTACTATATGTGTTGAGGTTGTATTAATAAATTTATTGCCTAGGCCAATTTCCAGAAGAGTTTTTCTTACATTTACTTACAGAATTTATAAAATCAAATATAAATTTATATTTATATATGATGAGAGGTAGGGATCCAGTTTCATTCTTCTGGATGTGGCTATCCGGTCTTGCCAGGACCATTTGTTGTATAGGTCATCCTTTCCCAGTGTATACTTTGTGGAAAATCACTTGGTTATAGCCATGTGGTTTTCCTTCTGGGTTTTCTGCTCCACTGATCTATGTGTTTACCTTTATACCAGTCCCATACTGTTTTGTTTCCCATGGTCTTGTAGTAGAATTTGAAGTCAAGTAAAATGTGATGCCTGATATTTGATCTTTTTGCTTAACATCGCTTGGCTGTTTGGAGCATTTTTTAGTTTTATTTGAAGTTCAGGATTGTTTTTTTCTAGATCAGTGAACAATAATGTTGGTATTTTGATGGGAATTGCATGAAATCTACAAATTATTTTGGGCACTGTGGTCATAACAATGTTGATTCTTTTAATTGCCATGAGCATGAAATGTTTTTCCATTTCTTTGTGTCATCTGTGATTTCTCTCATATAAAGCCTGCATTTTAAAACAAAAACCCCCATAGCAACATAAAGCAGATTGGTTTTGCCAGGGGCAATGGAAGATGGAATACAGAATGAGTACTTTAATTGCATAGAGCTTAATACTGTGGTGATGAAAATATTTTGGAATTAGATACATGTGGTGTTTGTAAAACACTGTGACTGTACTAAATACCACAGAGTTGGTTACTTTAAAATAGATATGCATTTCACTTTTTAAAATAGTCAAAATGTAAGTTGAGACTGTTCTAAGTTTACATACAATTACCTTTCATTTGTTTGGGTTATGAAGCTCTCAGGTAATCATATACTTTGGAAAAATAAAATTAAAAATTTATACTCCCTTGACTACCTACCATTTTTCTCTTTTTTCTCCAAAAAAAGAGAAAAAATGTAATAATTTTTGTTCATGATATTGGACAACCATATATAGCCACCATTTTGTGAATATGTAGAACTTATTTAAAAATTTTATTTCTTGCAAAGGCAATTAAGAACACTTGGAATAAACAAGCATCAAAGTTATTCTTGAATATTTGGGAATAAGAAGCTTAAGAAAATAAGTAATTGTAATTGTTGGCTTCTAGATAATATACTACTAATTACTTTAAAGAATGATATCATGTTTTTTTTTAAGCAGCATTTTTCCTCAATAACAAAAGCTTTATACATTATAATAGCTAATTGGATAATGCTAAAACTAGAGATAAATAATGCTATGTCTTCATAATTACCTTTTGTATTTGGCAATACATTCAATAGAAGACTTTTTTTTTTTAATTTTTTTATTGAGACAGTCTCACTATGTCGCCCTTGGCAGGGTGCCGTGGGCGACCTCAAACTCCTGGGCTTAAGCAATTCTCTTGCCTTAGCCTCCCAAACAGCTGGGACTACAGGTGTCGCACAATACCTGCTATTTTTTGTTGCAGTTGTCACTGTTGTCCAGCTGGCCCGGGCCAGGTTTGAACCTGCCATCCTCAGTGTATGTGGCTGCCAAGCCAACAGAAGACATTTTAAAAACAGATCCCAAATCTGCAATAATAATTTAAATGAGCGTAAACCATTTCAAACACCAGGAAATCATCTTTCTATTTTGAGTTTAAAATTTTTGGTTTAAAATCTTCCTCGTTCCAATCCTCATATGTCTAGCCCTTCATTATTATAAATATTTATAGTATTGAGATAATCAATTCATGAATAATGCATTCTTATTTTAAATATTTTTGCTACTACCATGAATAAAGCTTTCTAACACAATCATTTAGGAAAAAAAATTTTTTTTTGGTTCACCATTCATGCTTTGTATAGTGATGTTATTCTCAGGTATGAAGTAAATAACCCAGGATTCATATAGCTCCAATTAAAATCTAACGTCATACAGGGGTATTTGCGAAACTTGGTAAATGTAGAATATAAATGTTTTGGCACAGTAACTGAGATAATGCCGGAAAGGCTATGTTAACCACTGGGATAAAAATGTGTCAAATGGTTTATGAAGTGAGTGTATGATGCCCCATAATCATATCATTGTATACACTTATGATTTAATAAAAAAATTAAAAAAAAAAAAAAATCTAACGTCATGTTGTTGTATTCTCCATGAATAGTAAATAAAAAATCAAAACATGACTTTGCTTCATATTTTGTCATATTTAGTCTTGATGTTCTAAATTATTAAAAATTTGAAAGTTAGCTTTGAGTGTCAATCTTTCATTTAAGGAATATTTTTATTTTTTATAGTTCTGAAAGAGGGTGGTTCAGGCTCAGTTATCTGTCTTACACCACTTTCAAACCTCAAGATAGGTGATATAGTGGTAACATGAATAGACATTTCTGTCCCCTTTACCTTTATTCACTTCATGTTAATATTTTTCTCTGTATTTTTTTGTTACTTCTATATGTATAATATACACATAGACATGGCATATGAACATATGAACATGGCATATGAACATTCGTGAACCACTGAAAATATACTTTACCCTTAAGTATGTTAGCCTGCATTCCCTAAGAAAAGAATATTTTTCTGCATAATAACAATGATATTTCTATACCTCAAACATTGTCATTAACTCTACCATTATATAATATATAATCATTCTGCTCACTTTCTATTTTCCCTATTGGTGAATAAACAAGATAGTATGAGATAGTTAAACATTGGGCACATGAAACTTGACAGACAATAAGCTGTTTATAAGTCACATACAGCTGTAGGAGGAGGACAGCACATGTCATGCAGGTTCGCGTAGGTGTTGTACTTAGA
The DNA here is from genome assembly GCF_027406575.1 of Nycticebus coucang. Classification (NCBI taxonomy): domain Eukaryota; kingdom Metazoa; phylum Chordata; class Mammalia; order Primates; family Lorisidae; genus Nycticebus; species Nycticebus coucang. Next base: position 3,359,170 of record NC_069805.1, read on the forward strand.
TGCAGAATGAACCGATAAGGGCTTGAAGTTAGACTTTGTCATGATACATAGGTGGGGTGACCCCAGCAATGAAGTTTTACCCTATTAGTATTAGCATTTGGTGGTATGCAGATGGTCTGGCTGATAAGAGGAACTATCCTGTAAGAATCTTTTCATGCTTAGTAAGAGTAATACCTGGCAAGAACATAAATGAACAGATGGGCCCATCTGTGAGTCTTAAAGATGTCAAAGCAGTACTTTAAACTTAACAATTTTGTGCAATAAAATGTCAAATTATATGCTGTGTACTCTTTCCTCAAATTTGCCTACTTTGAAAGCCTTCTCACCCTCTTTCAAGTTTTGTTTTGTTTTTTTTTCTTTCCTAAAATAAAGTGATTTATTCTCCAAGATCAAGGGATCTGTGGGGAAGTATCTACATGTGGAGAAAGAAGGATACAGACTGTGGACTCCTGCAGGCACAGTGATCAGGGGTATCAAATTGTGGGGTGGGTTATCTTTACCACTGCATAACTCTGGACTGACTGGGGAGCTCCTAAAGAGTCTGTGGTGGCTCAAGGAGTAGTGCTGGCCCCATATACTGGAGGTGGTGGGTTCAAACCCAGCCCTGGCCAAAAGCTGCAAAAAAAAATAAAAGTGTGTGGTGAAGCATTGCATCAGAGAGTAAGTGCAAGAGGAATATGATGGCTATATCTAACACAAACCTGAACTCTCATGTACTTGGTGTCTATTTGTTTGGAAGTTGGCTTTCAGCAATAGCCTTTGCAATGTCCCTATCAGGCAGGGGAGGGAGCAGGCTTAGTAGATGCTACCCTGTGCCATGCTTTATGACTGAGAGGTGAGTGCCCCTGCTATACAGCATGTAATCGGAGTACAAGAAGTGTCTTAGGTGCTTATAGGTACAATGTAGAAAGCCTTGTATGACTGCTTCAGTGGGATCTAGGTGATTGCTGGCTAGCAGCCTCACCTTGCCATCATGGTCCCTAGGCCAATGGAACTGACCCGTCTGTGTGACTTGACATTTATAGTCTCTACTGCAGAAGAGCCTCTTGTCTGTGCAGCTCTGCCTCCAGAATCTCTAGCTCAGGCTTTGAGTTTGTTCCATCTGTACTTGAGGCCCCAAGAACTCATGCTCGGCCCATGACTCCATCCCTAAGTTTCTAGTATTTTGTCTAAAGTTCAAGACACACTCCTTCAGAACAGGCCAACTTCTCCAGGGACCCCCACACCTTGAGATGCCATTTCACCTGGAACTGGCTCAAGTACATTCACAGCATAGTCACCCATTATCACTGCCTAGACAGCATTATTGAACTACTTTGTCATGTTCATGATGAGACCCTGGGCAAAGCAATCCCCAACAATGTCAGCTTATAGAATAGGTCTCACCTAGGATTAAGATTGAACTTTCAACAGTGATCTGAGAACAACTTGCCAATCCTGCATGAAGATTGGCTTGAATTGTGATAACTGCAAGGGAAAGGGAAAAAATAGAAGAGCTGCACTAGAAACTCTCAGTGCATCTGCCCCTCCCTCAAGATTTCAAAAGCACCATGTAGGGACCCTGTTTCTACTCATTACGTAGAGGAATAAAAGGAGAGCTGGTGTCCTGTAAATTCATCAGCCTTAAGATAAGAGAAGAGAATTCACATAGTAAAAAACTATGGCAACATGGAATAATGAAACAATTTTATTTTTAATGATAAAACAGCCCCTATGAGCTACCATAGGGGACCCAAAAAGAAATTATCAAAAGCCTGAATTAGAAATTAAAATATAGATGGTAAATAAGGCGAATGAATTGAAGAGAAAGTTGAAAGGAAAACCAAGCCAAATAAGGAAGCATTTTCAGGAACTCAATTAAAAAATGAAAAGTTGCTAAAAAACTAGCCAACGCACAAAAAAGATATAACTTAAAAGAATGAAAATATCGTGTAAGGAATTTCAAAAAACAGCAGAAGGCTTCAAAAACAGGCTAAATCAAAAAGAAGAAAGAAACCTCAAGGATTGAAGACAAGGCTCTCAGGTAACACATTCATTTAAAGAGGCAGAAAAGAATAAAAATGACTAAGCAACCACTTAGAAGAATATGGGATTATGAAAAACCAATTAATATATGAGTTATAGGTATCCTTGAAAGAGAAGAACAAAAATTGTGAAAAATTTATTCAAGGGAATTAGTGCAGAAAACTTCTCTAGTATTGCCAGGTTTTCATACACCCAGAACACTGGAAAACCACGGAAAGATTCCTAGAAAATAGGGCATTCCCAAAACACATCAATAAACCTAGACAAAGATTAAATGAAAGGGAAAATTTACAAATGGCAAGATGAAAGCAAAAATTAACCTATGAGGGAAAATCTATCAGCTAGAAGGATATCTTCAGTGTTCATTGACAGTATGGCCAGCCAGCCAGTCAAAATTCTTGTATGTTACAAAATTCAGTTTTATAAATGATGAAAAAATGAAAAGAACTTTTCCAGACAAGCAAATACTGAGAGAATTTGTTATGACCAAATCTGCCCTAAAGTAAATAACTCAGAATAGCATACATGGGTCAGCATAATAGATGCCCACCAAAATCATCAAAAAGCTAAAGGTCACAACTTGTGTGAAACGATTTGCCAACAAACAAACAACAAAACTGCAATCACCAAGGCACTACCTAATACGATGAACAGAACCTCATCTGCATGTCAGACTTAACATTAATACTCTGAATTTTCCATTCAAAAGATACAGTGTCACTGAATGGAAGGAGAATATGATATAAATTTTAACATAAAAGCTCTCTAATCTATAAGAAAAGTTAGGTGAAGACCATGCTGAAGTAAAAAGCATCTTATCTAATTCTAATTAAAGGTCACATTCTACTGATATTTATTTATATATTTATTTTCATTTTATTTTTTGAGACAGTCTCACTTTCTCACCCTGGGTAGAGAGTGCTGTGTTGTCACACAGCTCACAGCAACCTCAAACTCTTTTTTTTTTTTTGTAGAGACAGCCTCAGCCTCCCAAGGAGGTGGGAGGAGCTACAGGAGCTCTCTACAGCACCCAGCTGTGTTTTTGGACACAGGGTCTCCCTCTGGCTCAGGCTAGTCTAGAACCTGTGAGTTCAGGCCATCCGCCCACAGTGCTGGGATGACAGGCATGAGCCACCGCGGCCGGCCGGCTAATTTATTTTTGAGACAGAATCTCAGATCTATTACCCAGACTAGAGTGCTGTGGCACCAACCTCAAACTCCTGGGCTCAGGCACTCCTGCTTCGGGAACCCAAGTAGCTTGAGACTACAGGTGATCTCGTTTTTTGCATTCATATTATGGCTCTCTTAACTCAGTCTGAAGCCAAGAGATCATGATCGATAATAATAATCAATAGGTATTGATGGCACTGGAAAACCCAACCCTGTTCCAAGGGTTCAAGAGATCTAGGTCACCATACGACTGCCCAGAAGCCAGCAACCGTGCGGGGGCAGCGGGACACTGCTGTTTTGTGGATTGCAGGGCTTTCTTCTCCCCAGGGTTCCTCCCGCCAACGCGATACCCTGGCCGTTTGTAGCTGCCCCTTTTGTGACTCGGCCACCCGCCCACTCTTCTTCCCTGAAAATTTTCTAGACGGTAGGGACTATTTTTTTTTTTATAATGTAACCTTCCACCAAACTGGAAGGGAAAAAAGTTATCCAAAGCCAGAGACTGGCTGTGGCTTTGCAAAGTGTTTGTGTTCTTCCTTGAAAATCAACAATTTTTCGTTCTTTGGTTAATAGTTCAAGGTACATTATGATGCTAAATATTTAAGATGGAGATTACATGTTTTGATAGAAAAATAAGAAAAGAAAAATTAAGGACTAATATCAAAATACTGCAGACTAAATAAAACTTAAAAGTGATGCAAAACGCGAGCATCTGATAATGGGTCCACCAAACTTGTTTTGAAATACCAGTTTTCTTTGTTTCTACTTTTTCATTTTTACTAGAGCATTTTTTAAATTGGCTTTTCTTACTCCTTTTTAAAAAAGGAATATTGGGTATTCAACCAACATTCAACCATGCCAAGGATTTTACAGAAAACTCCATGAGTTTGGTTAATTCCTCTTAATCAAGGGCCTAAAGTAACTTGAGGTTCCTAGGAACTGTCAGAAAATGACATTCTGTAACTGCCTCAAATCACAAATGTTATAGATAAGATAGCAGGCTGGGCGCGGTGCCTGTGGTTCAGTGAGCAGGGCGCCGACCCCATATACCGATGGTGGTGGGTTCAAACCTATTCCCGGCCAAACTGCAACAACAACAAAAAAATAGCCGGGCGTTGTGGCAGGCGCCTGTAGTCCCAGCTACTCCGGAGGCTGAGCAAGAGAATCGCCTAAACCCAGAAGTTGGAGGTTGCTGTGAGTTGTGATGTCATAGCACTCTACCAAAGGTGATAAAGTGAGACTGTCTCTAAAAAAAAAAAAAAAAAAAGAAAAATAGCAGGCTGGTATAATCCCCCCATCCACCAGACACATACACACAGGACTTTTTATTCCCTTATAAAGTCAGCCTAATTTCTCAAAGCAGTCTAAGTATATTTGAAAATATACCATTCCAATCAAAGCCTTAGTGAAATAACTAGCATCTCTAATTTTGTCCTGTTGTAAAAGAAAAAGTGTCTCATTGATTATGTAAGTAGCTATATTACCATAAAAATAGATTTATGAATAGTTTTTAAATTCTGAAGAAATCAGTAGAGGAAAATGTTTTAAAATGTTTACAAAATATACTTTACCAATACACTGTAAGATAAAAATAGCTCAAAAGAAAAAAAAGCATTTTCTTACCTTCTGAAGAACAAAACATGAAAGAATTAGCAATGCCTTAAAAATAATGGTCAAGAAATGATTTCAGCTCATACAATGAATTCTGTTCTACTTGAGGTTGGGTTATCAATATTCATGAATGTTCAGTTAGTTCCAATTTAATAGTGAATACATGAGGTGTTTCTTTATCCATTCTTACGATGTTTTACAAAAGATGATAGTGTTCGGTTACACCAAGATTGATATAAAAGGCATGAATTTTTTTTTAATGGCTGACTGAATCTCTATGGTATGCATATACCACATTGTAGTAATCTACACAAGGATTGATGGACATTTGGGTTGATTCCACATGTATGTGAGTTGTGCAACAATAAACAACTGCAAGTGTGTTTTTTATAAAATGATTTTTCCCCCCTTTGGGTAAATACACCCTAGTAGGATTGCTGGATCTTGTAGGTATGTTTACTTTTAATTCTTTGAGAAATCACTACACTATTTTCCATAGATACTGTACTTGATCCACAGTTCCACTAACAGTTATGTAAGTGTTCCTTTTTGCTTTTGATGAATTCCACAGATTTTGATAACTTGTATCTCCTTTGTCCTTAATTTTGAGTAATCTTTGATTTTCATCTAAATTTCCTTCTTGACCTAAAAATAAGCCAGCAGTTTGTTGTCTAATTTCCCTGACTTGTGTAGAATGGAGTATTCCTGTTAGAGATGATTTCTAATTTTATTTCTTTGTGGTAAAAAAGATAGCTGGCATTGTGCTTATTTATTTATTTATTTTTAAATTTTTGGACATGTGTTTTTTTACTTAACAGGTCATCTGTCTTAGAATGTTCTATGTGCCTATGAAATTATGGTATTTGCAGTGTTTTTTTGTAGAATATTCTGTAAATGTCTGTTTAGCTCATTTGTTCCAGAGTTTCATTTATATCCAGTATATTCTTATTCTTGGAGCATCTGTTCATTTTTGTCAGAGAGGAATGTTGAAATCCATGACCATCGCTATGCTGTTATTTGTCACTTTGTTTAGATCTAGTAGGGTGTGCTTTGGGAATCTGGGCATACCTATGTTAGGTGCATAGGTATTTAGAATTGTTTGGTCTTCTTGTTGAAATGTTTTCTTTATTATTATATAATGACCATTTTTGTTTTTCTTTACTATTGTTTATATGAACTGCATGTCATCTGATTTGGGAATGGATAGCTATACCTGCTTTCTTTTGGCTTCTGTTAACATGTAATAGGTTGTTTTTTTTCTCTTTTTTTTGAGACAGAGTCTCACTATGTTGCCCCTGGTAGAGTACAGTGGTGTCACAGCTCACAGCAACCTCAAACTCTTGGGCTGAAGCAATCCTCTTGCCTCAGCCTCCCAAGTAGCTGGGACTACAGGCACCTGCAGGTCTTACGGCTTTTCTAAAGAATTTTTATTTTCCAGTTTTTAAATATATATACACAGGCAATCAATTTTTCAATTATCTAGTTAATAGTCCTACGTCAAGGGCAGTAGGTCTAGCTGATTGGACTGTCTCTGAGACACCAAAGATAGATCCCTGCTTGATAGTGTGGTTTTTCTTTATGAAAACAGACCAGTGACCACACCTGAGACCCCCACACACTAAGTTTGATTAGGATAAAATTTGTCCTAGGGTTGTGTTTAAGACCTTTGTTGCTTTGTTTAGTTTTTATTTAGAGGATCTGTCTAACTCTGTCAGAGGGTATTGAAATCTGTAGTGTAAGTGGAGTTAGAAGATATGTGGTTCAGATAATTTAGGGTTTGTTTTATATATCAAGAAGTGCTTAGGTTGGATGCAAATCTCTTCATGTTGTATAATTCCCTTGACCAGTATGTAGTGTCCATCATTGTCTTATTTTTGTTGTTTAAATCCAATTGTATCTTTGTATCTGCAAATAAGATTGAAACACCTGCTTTCTTCTGATTTCTGTTTGCCTGGAATATTATTTTCCATCCCTTCATCCTGAACTTGCTTTATCCTTAGAGGTTAGATGCATTTCTTCAATACAGCAAATTTTAGGTTGAGTTTTTAGGTTTGTTTGTTTTTCCTTGTTGGACATCCAGTTCTTCTTCAGTGGAGAATTCAAGCCATTCACATATATTGATGTTCATCTTGTTTTGTGGAGGTTCATTGCTTAATTTTATCTGTGGTGTCTTGTAAAAACAAGACTTTGTCTTTTAATTTCTGGGTATGCTTATTTTGAACCATTGTGCTAGAAAGTATGAAGATCTGAGTACTTCCTGTAAAGCTGGTCTTATTGTGGCAAATTTCCTCAACATTTGCATTTCTGTAAAATATTTGATTTCTCCATCACATATGAAATATAATACATTAGGATGTAGAATCCTGGGCTGAAAATTATTTAGTTTAAGGTTGAAGGCCATTGACCACCCTCTTTTTTTTTCTTTTTGACCAGGGCCACGTTTGAACCTGCCACCTCTGGTATATGGGGCTTATGCCCTACTCCTTTAAGCCACAGGCGCTACCCCTGACTACTCTGTTCTGCTTGAAAAGGTTCATCTCAAAGGTTTGCTGGCATCCTAATATTTTTTCCTTTTGTAGGTAAGAGTTTTCTTTTCTTTTTCTTTTTTTTTTATTGTTGGGGATTCATTGAGGGTACAATAAGCCAGGTTACACTGATTGCAATTGTTAGGGAAAGTCCCTCTTGCAATCATGTCTTGGGAGTCTTTACCCCAAGGTATGTTCTTGTTTGGTTTATCAAAGATTAGGTGGTTGTAAGATGTTAGTTTCATTTCTTGGTTTTCAATTCGATTCCAAGTGTCTATGTCCCTGTTTTTGTGCCAGTACCATGCTGTCTTGACCACTATGGCTTTGCAGTACAGACTAAAATCTGGTATGCTGATGCCCCCAGCTTTATTCTTATTACTAAGAACTGCCTTAGCTATACAGGGTTTTTTCTGGTTCCATACAAAATGCAGAATCATTTTCTCCAAATCTTGAGAGTACGATGTTGGTATTTTGATAGGAATGGCATTGAATAGGTAGATTGCTTTGGGAAGTATAGACATTTTAACAATGTTGATTCTTCCCATCCATGAGCATGGTATGTTCTTCCATTTGTTAATATCCTCTGCTATTTCCTTTCTGAGGATTTCATAATTTTCTTTATAGAGGTCCTTCACCTCCTTCGTTAGGTATACTCCTAGGTATTTCATTTTCTTTGAGACTATGGTGAAGGGAGTTGTGTCCTTAATTAGCTTCTCATCTTGACTGTTATTGTTGTTATACAAAGGCTACTGACTTGTGGACATTGATTTTATATCCTGAAACATTACTGTATTTTTTGATGCCTTCTAGGAGTCTTGTGGTTGAGTCTTTGGGGTTCTCTAAGTATAAGATCATGTCGTCAGCAAAGAGGGAGAGTTTGACCTCCTCTGCTCCCATTTGGATTCCCTTTATTTCCTTGTCCTGCCTAATTGTATTGGCTAGAACTTCCAGCAACATGTTGAATAGTAAAGGTGACAGAGGACAACCTTGTCTGGTTCCAGTTCTAGGAGGAAAAGCTTTCAGTTTTACTCCATTCAATAAAATATTAGCTGTGGGTTTGTCATAGATAGTTTCAATCAGTTTTAGAAATGTGCCACCTATGCCTATACTCTTCAGTGTTCTAATTAGAAAAGGATGCTGGATTTTATCAAATGCTTTTCCTGCATCTATTGAGAGGATCATGTGATCTTTATTTTTGCCTCTGTTAATATGGTGGATAACGTTTATGGACTTGCATATGTTAAACCAGCCTTTCCTTCCTTGAATGAAGCCTACTTGATCATGATGAATGACTTTTTTGATGATAAGCTGTAATCTATTGCCTAGGATTTTGTTGAGAATTTTTGCATCTATATTCATGAGTGAGATTGGTCTGAAATTCTCCTTTTTGTTTGGGTCTTTTCCTGGTTTTGGTATCAGGGTGATGTTTGCTTCATAGAATGTGTTGGGGAAGAATCCTTCTTCCTCAATTTTTTTGGAATAATTTCTGCAGTATGGGAATAAGCTCTTCCTTGAAGGTTTGATAAAATCTGGTGTGAAGCCATCTGGACCAGGGCATTTTTTGGTTGGAAGATTTTTTATTGTTTCTTTGATCTCAGTGCTTGAAATTCGTCTGTTCAGGAGATCTATTTCTTTCTGGCTGAGTCTAGGGAGAGGGTGTGATTCCAAATATTGATCCATTACCTTCACATTGTCAAATTTCTGGGCATAGAGTTTCTGGTAGTATTCAGAGATGATCTCTTGTATCTCGGTGGGATCAGTTGTTATTTCCCCTTTATCATTTCTGATTGAGGTTACTAGAGATTTTACTTTTCTATTTCTCATTAGTCTGGCCAATGGTTTATCTATTTTATTTATTTTTTCAAAAAAGTAACTCCTTGGGCAGCGCCCGTGGGTCAGTCGGTAAGGCGCCGGCCCCATATACCAAGGGTGGCGGGTTCAAACCTGGCCCCGGCCAAACTGCAACCAAAAAATAGCTGGGTGTTGTGGTGGGCACCTCTGGTCCCAGCTGCTCAGGAGGCTGAGGCAGGAGAATCATTGGGCCCAGGAGTTGGAGGTTGCTGCGAGCTGTGTGATGCCATGGCACTCTACAGAGGGCCATAAAGTGAGACTCTGTCTCTACAAAAAAAGAAAAAAAAAAGAAAAAACAACTAACTCCTTGTTTCATTAATTTTCTGAATGATTCTTTTGTTTTCAATTTCATTGATCTCTGATTTGATTTTGGATATTTCTTTTCTTCTACTGAGTTTAGGCTTAGATTGTTCCCCTTTTTCCAGTTCCATAAGATGGCTTGTGAGATTGTTGATGCGCTCTCTTTCTGTTTTTTGAATGTAGGCACCTAAACCAATGAATTTTCCTCTCAAAACTGCTTTTGCAGTATCCCACAGGTTTTGGTAGCTTGTGTCTTCATTGTTGTTATGCTCAAGGAAGTTAATGATTTCCTGTTTTATTTCTTCCTGCACCCATCTGTTACTCAACAAGATTGTTTAATTTCCATGCCTTTGGGTGGGGTCGAGCATTTTTGTTAGAGTTGAGTTCCACCTTTAGTGCCTTATGGTCTGAGAAGATACAAGGTAAAATTTCAATTCTTTTGATTCTGTTGATATTTGTTTTGTGTCCCAGGATATGATCAATTTTGGAGAATGTTCCATGGGGTGATGAGAAGAATGTATATACTTTATCTTTGGGATGGAGTGTTCTATATGTGTCTATCAAGCACAGTTGTTCTAGGGTGTCATTTAAATCTCTTATATCTTTGTTTAATTTCTGTTTAGAGGATCTGTCCAGCTCTGTAAGAGGAGTGTTGAAGTCCCCTGTTATTATGGTATTATTAGATATCATATTTCTCAGACTGAGTAAGGTCTGTTTCAAGAATCTGGGAGCGGACACGGCTCACAAACCAGGAAGCCTCCAGGGCGGGGCCAACCCAGAGAGGTGTTCAGACGCAATTCTCCAGCAGCAAAGACGTTTGAACTCAAAACAGCCCGTCTCCTGTAGGCGACGACAGGAACAGAGACAGAACCTCACAAAGTTGTCTGTTCTGTTCTGTTCTGCTAGCAGCATCCATCAGGGACGGGGCTAAGCCTCAGTGAACACCTCCTTCCCATCACCTGCATCAAACACTCAAAGATGTCAGGCCCCATCTCCTCCTGCTAGATAGCGGCAGTCTGCGGGGGCCTGGCAGACTTCCTTGCGATTCAGGCAGGTGCAAACCCCTGGAGTGTCGGTTCACTGCAGGCAACTGGGTTAGCCATCTGCAGAGATACCAGTGACTGGGTCTGACGGAGGGGCAAAGTGGGGAAGGAGACGTCAACCTTCCCAGACTGCTCTGTTTGATGGGTGGCTCCTCCTGACTCCACGCTGCACTGGGGTGAGCTGTGTCAGAGGAGTCACCAGGCCCCTGTGATCCAGTTCCCAGAGACCTCTTGAACCCTTCCACCCCAGACAAGTGCCGATTGAGACAGTTGATTTGGACCTTTTGAACTGGGCTAATAGACTGAGGACTTTTCAGGTGGTGCCCTGGGTGTGCGATTGTAGGAAGGTTTGATTCTCCTTTTCCAAGGGGCCAGAGGTGGGCAGGCGGGGTGACTTAATTGCTGATTTTTCCACACAGCTGAGACTTCAAGCCAGAGTAGAAGTTGCAATAGGATCGAACAGAAACCAGCTGAAAACAAGACAGAACCACTTTGCTCCACCACACCAGACAGGGCCCCAGTTTCTCAGGCCACAACACTGTACGGGCCCTCGATAAAACCCCAGGGGAAAAACCAAAGGGAGTAAACCATGGGGCGGAATCAGCGGAAAAACTCTGGTAACATGAATAACCAGAATAGATCAACCCCCCCAAGAAAAGATACGGCAGATGTGATTGAAGATCCCATTCATAAACAACTGGCTGAGATGTCAGAAGTCGAATTCAGAATTTGGTTTGCAGACAAGATTAATAAAATGGAATTAGGAATTCGAGGAGAAATTCAAAAACTGTCTCAAGAATTTAACGAATCTAAAGACAAAACCACCAAAGACTTAGACACACTGAAACAAGAACTTACAGCCCTCAAAGATATGAAAAATACAGTAGAATCCCTCAGTAACAGAATGGAGCAAGCAGAAGAAAGGATTTCTGATATTGAAGATAAAGTCTTCGAACGCTCTCAATCTCTCAAAGAGGAAGAGAAATGGAGAGCAAAAACGGATCACTCACTCAGAGAGCTCTCAGATAATTCGAAAAAAAATAACATAAGGGTTATAGGAATTTCGGAGACTGATGACGTGGCAGCCAAGGGCACAGAGGCCCTTCTACATGAAATTATGAAAGAAAATTTTCCAGACATGCCTAGAGAATCTGAAATTCAGATAGCAGACAGCTTCAGAACCCCAGCACGATTCAACCCCAATAAGCCATCTCCCAGACATATCATAATTAGCTTCACTAAAGTTAACATGAAAGAGAAGATTCTCAAAGCAGCCCGGCGAAAGAAAACTATAACGTACAAAGGTAAGAATATTAGAATAACTGCAGATCTCTCTGCTGAAACTTTTCAAGCAAGAAGAGGCTGGTCATCAACTTTTAATCTCCTAAAGCAAAAAAACTTTCAACCCAGGATCTTGTATCCAGCTAAACTGAGTTTCATCTATGATGGAGAAATTAAATACTTCAATGACATTCATATGTTGAAAAAATTTGCCATAAGTAAACCAGCTCTTCAGGATGTTCTCAGACCTATCCTCCACAATGACCAACCCAATCCTATACCACAAAAGTAAACTCACTCAGAAACTTCGGATCAAACTCCAACTTCCACACTGGCGAAAGGATTAAAAATGTCCACTGGACCTTTGAAAAACTCGATACCCAAAATTCCACCAGACTTATCAATACTCTCCATCAATGTGAATGGCTTAAACTGTCCTCTAAAGAGGCATAGGTTAGCTGACTGGATACAAAAACTGAAGCCAGATATTTGTTGCATACAAGAGTCACATCTCAACTTAAAAGACAAATACAGACTCAGGGTGAAAGGATGGTCCTCCATATTTCAGGCAAATGGTAATCAGAAAAAAGCAGGTGTTGCAATTTTATTTGCAGATACAGTAGGCTTTAAACCATCAAAAGTAAGGAAGGACAAGAATGGTCACTTCATATTTGTTAAGGGTAATACTCAATATGACGAGATCTCAATTATTAATATCTATGCACCCAACCAGAATGCACCTCAATTTATAAGAGAAACTCTAACAGACATGAGTAACTTGATTTCCTCCAGCTCCATAATCGTTGGAGATTTTAACACTCCCTTGGCAGTGTTGGATCGATCCTCCAGAAAGAAGCTGAGCAAAGAAATCTTAGATTTAAACCTAACCATCCAATATTTAGATTTAGCAGACCTCTACAGAACATTTCACCCCAACAAAACTGAATACACATACTTTTCATCAGCCCACGGAACTTACTCCAAAATTGATCACATTTTAGGTCACAAGTCTAACCTCAGTCAATTTAAAGGAATAGAAATTATTCCATGCATCTTCTCGGACCATCATGGAATAAAACTTGAATTGAGTAACAACAGGAATCTGCATACCCATACAAAAACATGGAAGTTAAATAACCTTATGCTGAATGATAGTTGGGTCAGAGATGAGATTAAGAAAGAAATCACCAATTTTTTGGAACAAAATGACAATGAAGACACAAACTATCAGAACCTCTGGGACACTGCAAAGGCAGTTCTAAGAGGGAAATTTATAGCACTGCAAGCTTTCCTCAAGAGAACGGAAAGAGAGGAAGTTAACAACTTAATGGAACATCTCACGCAACTGGAAAAGGAAGAACATTCCAACCCCAAACCCAGTAGAAGAAAAGAAATAACCAAAATTAGAGCAGAATTAAATGAAATTGAAAACAAAAGAATAATACAACAGATCAATAAATCAAAAAGCTGGTTTTTTGAAAAGGTCAATAAAATAGATAAACCTCTGGCCAACCTAATCAGGAAAAAAAGAGTAAAATCTCTAATATCATCAATCAGAAACAACAAAGACGAAATAACCACAGACTCATCAGAAATCCAAAAAATCCTTAATGAATATTACAAGAAACTTTATTCTCAGAAATATGAAAATCTGAAGGAAATAGACCGATACTTGGAAGCACGCCACCTTCCAAGACTTAACCAGAATCAAGTGGAAATGTTGAACAGACCCATATCAAGTTCAGAAATAGCATCAACTATACAAAACCTCCCTAAAAAGAAAAGCCCGGGACCAGATGGTTTCACGTCAGAATTCTACCAAACCTTTAAAGAGGAATTAGTACCTATATTACTCAACCTGTTCCAAAATGTAGAAAAAGAAGGAAGACTACCCAACACGTTCTATGAAGCAAATATCACCCTGATCCCCAAACCAGGAAAAGACCCAACAAGAAAAGAAAATTATAGACCAATATCACTAATGAATATAGATGCAAAAATATTCAACAAGATCCTAACAAACAGAATCCAGCAACACATCAAACAAATTATACATCATGACCAAGTTGGTTTTATCCCAGGGTCTCAAGGCTGGTTCAATATACGTAAATCTATAAATGTAATTCAGCACATAAACAAATTAAAAAACAAAGACCATATGATTCTCTCAATTGATGCAGAAAAAGCTTTTGATAATATCCAGCATCCCTTCATGATCAGAACACTCAAGAAAATTGGTCTAGAAGGGACTTTTCTTAAACTGATAGAGGCTATCTACAGCAAACCCACAGCCAATATCATATTGAATGGAGTTAAATTGGAATCATTTCCACTCAGATCAGGAACCAGACAAGGCTGCCCATTGTCTCCATTGCTTTTCAACATTGTAATGGAAGTTTTAGCCACCGCAATTAGGGAAGAAAAGGCGATCAAGGGTATCCATATAGGGTCAGAAGAAATCAAACTCTCGCTCTTCGCAGATGATATGATTGTGTATCTGGAAAACACTAGGGACTCTACTACAAAACTCCTAGAAGTGATCAAGGAATACAGCAGCGTCTCAGGTTACAAAATCAACATTCATAAATCGGTAGCCTTTATATACACCAACAACAGTCAAATTGAAAAAACAGTTAAGGACTCTATCCCATTCACAGTAGTGCCAAAGAAGATGAAATATTTGGGAATTTACCTAACAAAAGATGTGAAAGATCTCTATAAAGAGAACTATGAAACTCTAAGAAAAGAAATAGCTGAAAATGTTAACAAATGGAAAAACATACCATGCTCATGGCTAGGAAGAATCAACATTATCAAAATGTCCATACTACCCAAAGCAATATATAATTTCAACGCACTCCCTATTAAAGCTCCACTGTCATATTTTAAAGATCTTGAAAAAACATTACTTCGTTTTATATGGAATCAGAAAAAACCTCGAATAGCCAAGACATTACTCAGAAATAAAAACAAAACAGGAGGAATCACATTACCAGACCTCAGACTTTACTACAAATCGATAGTGATCAAAACAGCATGGTATTGGCACAAAAACAGAGAAGTACATATCTGGAATAGAATAGAGAACCAAGAGATGAATCCAGTTACTTACCGCTATTTGATTTTTGACAAGCCAATTAAAAACATTCAGTGGGGAAAAGATTCCCTATTTAACAAATGGTGCTGGGTGAACTGGCTGGCAACCTGCAGAAGACTGAAATTGGACCCACACCTTTCACCATTAACTAAGATAGACTCTCATTGGATTAAAGATTTAAACTTAAGTCATGAAACTATAAAAATAGTAGAGGAGAATGCAGGGAAAACCCTTGAAGAAATTGGTCTGGGTGAGCATTTCATGAGGAGAACCCCCCGGGCAATTGAAGCAGCTTCAAAAATACACTACTGGGACTTGATCAAACTAAAAAGCTTCTGCACAGCTAAGAACACAGTAAGCAGAGCAAGCAGACAGCCCTCAGAATGGGAGAAGATATTTGCAGGGTATAACTCTGACAAAGGTTTAATAACCAGAATCCACAGAGAACTCAAACGCATCAGCAAGAAAAAAACAAGGGATCCCATCGCAGGCTGGGCAAGGGATTTGAAGAGAAACTTCTCTGAAGAAGACAGGCGCACGGCCTTCAGACATATGAAAAAATGCTCATCATCTTTAATCATCAGAGAAATGCAAATCAAAACTACTTTGAGATATCATCTAACTCCAATGAGACTAGCCTATATCACAAAATCTCAAGACCAGAGATGTTGGCGTGGATGCGG
Organism: Nycticebus coucang; assembly: GCF_027406575.1. Lineage (NCBI taxonomy): Eukaryota > Metazoa > Chordata > Mammalia > Primates > Lorisidae > Nycticebus > Nycticebus coucang. The sequence goes on from NC_069805.1 coordinate 3,374,753, forward strand.
AGAAAAGGGAACACTTCTGCACTGCTGGTGGGAATGCAAATTAATACATTCCTTTTGGAAAGATATATGGAGAACACTCAGAGATCTAAAAATAGATCTGCCATTCAATCCTGTAATTCCTCTGCTGGGCATATACCCAGAAGACCAAAAATCACAACATAACAAAGATATTTGTACCAGAATGTTTATTGCAGCCCAATTCATAATAGGTAAGTCATGGAAAAAGCCCAAGTGCCCATCGATCCACGAATGGGTTAATAAATTGTGGTATATGTATACCATGGAATACTATGCAGCGTTAAAGAAAGATGGAGACTTTACCTCTTTCATGTTTACATGGATGGAGCTGGAACATATTCTTCTTAGTAAAGTATCCCAAGAATGGAAGAAAAAATACCCAATGTACACAGCCCTACTATGAAACTAATTTGGGACTCTCACATGAAAGCTATAACCCAGCTACAACTTAACAATAGGGGGAAGTGGGAAAGGGGGGGAGTGGGTAGAGGGAGGGGAATCGGTGGGATCACACCTGTGGTGCATATTACAGGGGTATTTGCGAAACTTGGTAAATGTAGAATGTAAATGTTTTGGCACAGTAACTGAGATAACGCCAGAAAGGCTATGTTAACCACTGTGATAAAAATGTGTCAAATGGTAAAAAAAAAAAAAAAAAAAAAAAAAAAAAGAATCTGGGAGCATTTAAATTGGGTACATAAATATTTAGAATTGAAACATCTTCTTATATTTTTCCCTTGACCCATATAAAGTCACCACCTTTGTCTTTTTTGACTTTATTTGCTTTAAATCCACATGAATCTGAAAATAAGATTGCAACTCCTCTTTTCTTCTGAATGCCATTTGCCTGAAAAATTGTCTTCCAACCTTTGACTCAGAGCTTTAATTTGTCTTTTGAAGCCAGGTGTGTTTCTTGCCGACAGCAAATGGATGTTTGCTGTTTGTGTTTTTTAATCCAGTCAGCCAATCTATGTCTCTTCAGTGGGGAATTCAAGCCATTAACATTTATTGAGATAATTGATAAGTGTGGTAGTATTCTATTCATCTTATTTTGTGAGAGTCCATTGTTTAGTTTTATCTTTTGCATCATTGTGGAGGTTAGGTTCTGTCCTTTAATTTCTGAGTTCTTACTTTGCTGCTGATCCATTGTGGTGGTCAGTGTGCAGAACAGGTTGAAGTATTTCCTGTAGAGCTGGACTTGTGTTTTGTGAATTTTCTCAATGTTTGTATATCTTTAAAGGATTTGATTTCTCCGTCAATTTTGAAGCTTAGCTTAGCAAGGTACAGAATTCTGGGCTGGAAACTGTTCTCTTTAAGTAGATTAAAGGTAGATGACCATTGTCTTCTTGCTTGGAAAGTTTCATTAGAGAAGTCTGCAGTCACTCTCATCGATTTGCCCCTGTAGGTCAACTGGCGCTTACTCCTGGCAGCTTGCAGAATCTTTTCTTTTGTCTTGACTTTGGACAGGTTCATCACAATGTGTCTTGGAGAAGCTCGGTTAGAGTTGAGGCGACCTCGGGTCCGATAGCCCTCTGAAAGCAGTGTATCAGAATCTTTGGTGATATTTGGGAAATTTTCTTTTATAATATTCTCTAGTATGGCTTCCATTCCTCTGGGGCATTCTTCTTCCCCTTCTGGAATTCCTATAACTCGTATGTTGGAACACTTCATAAAGTCCCATAATTCTGACAGTGAACGTTCTGCTTTCTCTCTCTTCTTTTCTGCCTCTTTTACTATCTGAGTTATCTCAAGAACTTTGTCTTCTACCTCTGAAATTCTTTCTTCTGCATGGTCTAACCTGTTGCTGATACTTTCCATTGCATCTTTAAGTTCCCTGATTGACTGTTTCATTTCCTTCAGCGCTGCTATATCCTTTTTATATTCTTCATATCGTTCATCTCTTATTTGATTCTGTTTTTGAATTTCCTTTTGGTTATTTTCCACTTTATTAGCAGTTTCCGTCATTGTTTCCATAATTTCTTTCATTGTTTTCAACATGTGTATTCTAAATTCCCTTTCTGTCATTCCTAACATTTCTGTATAGGTGGAATCCTCTGCAGTAGGTACCTCATGGTCCCTTGGTGGGGTTGTTCTGGACTGGTTCTTCATGTTGCCTGGAGTTTTCTGCTGATTCTTCCTCATGAGTGATTTCTTTTATCTGTTTCCTTGACCTAATTTTCCTTTCACTTCCCCTTGCTTTTTAAGTTCTCGTGCCTGTGGACTAAGGATTAGATGAGTCGTTTTGGTACAGGACCAGAAGGGTGAGAAAGTTGAAGAGCAAGAAAGGGATGAAAGAAAGGCAGACCGAGTGAAAAGAAAAAAAAAATAGAGAAAGGAGAGGGGATGGGTAAAAGGAATATTGACAAAAAGAAGAGAGACACAGAAAGAGGGAGACAGAGCAATATAGGTGTACAGTAGGATACTTTGACACAACCTTAAAAAGAAACCACCTTCTGGGGTTACCCAGTTGGGTGGTTCCCTTGAGGTCAGCAGCTCTTTGCTAACCTGATGAGACACAGTACCCCACCTCCACCAAGTAGAGAGGAAAGACAAAAATGCTTTAAATCAAACCAAAACAAGCAAACAGAAAACTTTACGGGATAAAATTGGGCAAAAAACCAAATAATAGTGGCAGAAACAGTAGCAAAAATGAAGTTCTAGTTATTAAAAAAGGCAGCAATGGGAAATTATAATTAAACTAGAAAAATTGAGAAAGAAAAAAGATCTGTACAGAAAAGGTTGAAATTAAAAAACAAAGCAACATCAACAACATCATAATAAACAAGAAAACAACCAACCCCCCCCCAAAAGAAAACAAAAAAACCCAAAACACAACCAAAAACAAAGCAGTATGTATATGTTGTTGAATATTGTCTGGGCAACACGTGGTCTTCTGGGGTATGAGATGTTAATCACAGTTCTGATGACTGGAGGCTGCTGATTTCTCAAACCCCAGCAGGTAGACACCCTAAATCTCTCTTCAGCCCACTTAAAAGGCACTTTGAACTTGTAAACTTGCTGAGCAGAAGCCTTCCCAGGAAAGTGCTTGTCGCTGGAATCACTGCTGAAGTGGCTATCCACTTACCCAGTGTGCCAAAACCGGTCTCACTCTGCCCCTGAGGGTTAGGGCTGCAAGGCGGCTCAGACCCCACCCTTAGGCTACTCGGTGCTGGGTTACCAGCTCCCATCTGATTCTAGCTCTGCAACCCTGAGGGCGGAGCTGGCCAGGGGCAGATCGCTCACAATGGCTCCCTGTGGCCCACAGCCAAACACTATTAGCTCCATCTGGCTCAGCAGCTCAGACTGGGGCGATAGACAACGGCCAAAGTTCTCCGCACTCCAGCTCAGGCTCTCCCCAAGGCAGCTCAACTGAGTGCCAAGTCCAAGAACACGAAACAGTTCACAGGTAAGGCCTTTCGGGTTTGCAGTCTCACTGCTGCTTGTACTTACGGTTCCTGGCGTGATTAGGTCTATCGAACACACACAACCACTTGCCAGTTTTCCACTGTTTTTGTCCTCCTCTTGGGGTCCTGAAGTCCCTTGCTGGCTCCCTGTATCCTCAAAGGGATGATTATAGGCAGATCCCACAAGCAGACATGTCTGAAGTCTTGTCTCCCCAGACTCGCTGTTCCTAGTTGCAGGGAAGCTGTTACTCGGCCACCATCTTTAATCCAAATCGACCAATTTTCTTAAGTGTTCTGATCATGAAGGGATGTTGGATGTTATCAAAAGCTTTTTCTGCATTGATTGAGACAATCATATGGTCTTTGGTTTTTAATTTGTTTATGTGCTGAATTACATTTATAGATTTACGTATATTGAACCAGCCTTGAGACCCTGGGATAAAACTGACTTGGTCATGATGTATGATTTTTTTGATATCTTGCTGGATTCTGTCTGTTAGGATCTTGTTGAATATTGTTGCATCTATATTCATTAGTGATATTGGTCTATAATTTTCTTTTCTTGTTGGGTCTTTTCCTGGTTTGGGGATCAGGGTGATGTTTGCTTCATAGAACGTGTTGGGTAGTCTTCCTTCCTTTTCTACCTTTTGGAACAGGTTGAGTAATATAGGTAAGAATTCCTCTTTAAAGGTTTGGTAGAATTCTGACGTAAAACCATCTGGTCCTGGGCTTTTCTTTTTGGGGAGATTTTGTATGGTTGATGTTATTTCCGAACTTGATATGGGCCTGTTCAACATTTCCACTTGATTTTGGTTAAGTCTTGGAAGGTGACGTGCTTCCAAATATCGGTCAATTTCCTTCAGATTTTCATATTTCTGAGAGTAAAGTTTCTTGTAATATTCATTAAGGATTTTTTGGATTTCTGAGGAGTCTGTTGTTATTTCGCCTTTGTTATTTCTGATGGATGAGATTAGAGATTTTACTCTTTCTTTTTTCTGATTAGGTTGGCCAAAGGTTTATCTATTTTGTTGACCTTTTCAAAAAACCAGCTTTTTGATTTATTGATCTGTTGTATTATTCTTTTGTTTTCAATTTCATTTAGTTCTGCTCTAATTTTGGTTATTTCTTTTCTTCTACTGGATTTGGGGTTGGAGTGTTCTTCCATTTCCAGTCTCTTGAGATGTCCCATTAAGTTGCTTACTTCCTCTCTTTCCATTCTCTTGAGGAAGGCTTGCAGTGCTATAAATTTCCCTCTTAGAACTGCCTTTGTGGTGTCCCAGAGGTTCTGATAGTTCGTGTCTTCATTGTTGTTTTGTTCCAAAAATTTGGCAATTTCCTTCTTGATCCCATCTCTGACCCAGCTATCATTCAGCGTAAGGTTATTTAACTTCCATGTTTTTGTATGAGTATGCTGATTCCTGTTGTTACTCATTTCAAGTTTTATTCCATGATGGTCTGAGAAGATGCATGGAATAATTTCTATTCCTTTAAATTTACTGAGTTTAGACTTGTGACCTAAGATGTGATTGATTTTGGAGTAAGTTCCATGGGCTGATGAGAAGTATGTGTATTCAGTTTTGTTGGGATGAAATGTTCTGTAGATGTCTGCTAAATCTAAATGTTGGATGGTTAGATTTAAATCTAGAATTTCTTTACTCAGCTTTTTGTTGGAGGATTGGTCCATCACTCCCAAAGGAGTGTTAAATTCTCCGACTACTATGGAGTTGGAGGAAATCAAGTTGCTCATGTCTGTTAGAGTTTCTCTTATAAATTGAGGTGCATTCTGGTTGGGTGCATAGATATTAATAATTGAAATCTCATCATATTGAGTCTTACCCTTAACAAATCTGAAGTGACCATTCTTGTCCTTCCTCACTTTTGTTGGTTTAAAGCCTATTGTATCTGCAAATAAAATTGCAATACCTGCTTTTTTCTGGTTACCATTTCCTGAAATATGGATGACCATCCTTTCACCCTGAGTCTGTATGGGACCCTGTCTCAACAACAACAACAAAAAGTAAAGGAATAAAAAATAAGCAATGAAATAAAATTAAAAAAAAAATTCCAAATTCATACTAAGTTAGCTCCCTGAATGCTTTTCAGCAGTCAATGGGAGATATTAATGGGTTCCCTCTGTTATTGAAACTTACTACAGAAGACTTCAAACCTCCTTTTTACATTCTTGAAGGACCAGCTGGACCTTTCTCTTCTAGTTTTAAACACCTCCTGCATTAGAAGCTCTAACCAAGGTCGACTGCACTTTGCAAAGAGTGCAGCTCACTCGTATTGATTCTGATTTTCCCCATCTATCTACTAATTTTTCCTACTTCTCATAAACCTACTGCTTTCTTATGGCAACCACTTGGTCCTTTGGAATGAGTGCATTTGAGCATAACACCAAAAGGGGTTTTAACTCCCTATTATGAAGTGATTGCCACCTTGGTTCAAAAAGTCTGAAAGCATCTTTGGCAGCTCCTGGGCACTGATCCTATGTTCACTGTTGTACCATATTCTTCCAACCTTCAACAATGGCTTTGGTAAACTTCCTCAAGGTGACAAACTCCATTTGCTAACTTTATTGGACAGACTGATTTCCACTATCCCCCAAATAAGTTTATTCAATTTGCTTCTACCATTTCCTTCTTTTCCCCATCCACTATTGTTTCTCAGCCACTTCCTCACATTCCTGCAGTTTTTACCGATGATTGAATTTCAGGCATTGCTGCTATAGTTGCTAATGATGAAGTGTTTAACTGAGAAAGTATCTTATACCTCAGCTCAGGGAGTAGAGTTACGTGCTGTCATTATGGCTTTTACTCATTTTTCTCAAACTTCTTTTAACCTCTACACAGACAGCAAATATTTACTTGGAGTATTGGCCACTATTGAAACAGCTCTCATTAGACATACTACTGATGAGTTTCTCTTTAATCAATTTCTTTCCTTATAAAGGCTAATCCATGCACACCCAGGACAATGCTTTGTTGGGCACCTTAGAACCCACTCTTCCCTTCCAGGTCTACTTGCTTGTGGAAATGGCCTTGGCTGACAGACACACTCATCTTTTGTATCACTACATTTTTCTGCAGAATGATCTCAGAATCACCAAAATGCTGCTGCTCTTTGATTTCAATTTCACAAAATCCATGAAGCTGCCCCCCAAATTGCTAAAACTTGTTCTTGTCCTCAGTCTCCTACTGCCCCTCATTTTGGTGTAAACCCTCAGGGTCTTTAACCTGGTCAGTTATGGCAAATGGATGTAAACCATATCTCTTCTTTTGGAAAGCTTTCCTTTATTCGTGTTACCATTGACACTCAGGTTTCATTTTTGCTTCTGCTAGAGTAACTGAAGCTGTCATAGCCCATTGTTTGACTATCTTTTCTGTCATACGAATTCTATAACTCATCAAGACTGACAATGGTGTTGCCTATACAAGCACCCCTTTTCTTACATTTTGTTAGTATGAGGTTCAGGGCAATCTCTCCAAACCAAGAAATCTATTTCTAAGGGAGGAAATTACTTGAGTGCTGGGGCTCTGAGCCAGGATCCTTTCACCCTTGTCCAGTAGCATAGTTTGTCTGTGAGATGAGATGAGCACTCTCCCTAATTATCTCTTCCTGAAGTCCCATGCCACTGAACTATCAGATGAGTCTGCATGAGTTTCTTTACCACTCAACGCCAGCTGTGAACTTTTCCTTAGTCTGTGAGTCTTATTCACTAGTGTATGTGTCTGTGAAACACTGAAGGGATTGTAGGTTTCTTGATTATACATCCTTCTACAACTGGATGACCCTAAGGGGAAAGAAGCAGCTCTCGTGTCCACAGGGGCATCTGCAAGGGGCACACTGCCACTGAAAAAGCAGCAGCCACTTGTGAGATTCTTGACTCAAGCTTCATTCCCTAGAAGTGAGTGAGGGAAGAGACCCCGGTTTTCATTCAGTTGCTGTCCAAGATATTTGGCTGCCATGGAAACCTGGCTATGATAATTCACTCTGAGTGCCATTCTCTTTTCCCATATGGTGGTTCTCCACCAGGGAGAGGGGGACGTTGTATTCGCTTTCATTCCTTCGCATCCTTTGACAGCCTTACACTAGATATGTCCATAGAGATTTCCTCACTACCTGAGTTTGGGACCAATGCCAGTCTCCTATGTTCTCCTACACTACTTTTCCATCTGTGAAGCCCCAGATTTAGCCCCCCTGACTAAGTCATCTCATGAATCTGGTGGGTAGGAAGCTCTCAGATTATGGCTGTTCAGTTCTCTATGGCAGTCTTGGCTGAGAAAAAGTGCCTACCCTAAAGAAGCAGCTGGTCATGTGCTTATCCATTCAGAGTACTCTCCCTGCTGCAGTTTTAGAGAGATTTACCAGCTAATCTCTAAACAGAGAATGTGCAGAGGAGGAGGTATCCAGGTGTAAAAAAAGGGCTCTGGTCTCCTGTGGCACTCACTTGTGGGTGCTCAATCCCCTGGAGTTCACTGGTTCTTACATTCTTCTGTTTATTCACTGTTTCTGCCCTTGTATAGGAAACAATATGTGTATTTTATTTCAGATTGGTCACCAAAATCACCTGTGTGGGGAAATTATTCTTCCTCTCAGCTCTGAACCTCCCTCAGTTGGGTCCACACCACAAACTTCTACTCTGTATAGTCATCTTTCTTAGCTTCATGGTTTTTGCAGACTGGTCCCTATGTCTCAGATGTCTCTTTCTACAGTCCATACCTGCTACTGTTCTCTACTGTCTTCAGTTCAAAATTCTAGCTTCTAAACAAGAAGTGACTATATGCAATGTCTTTAATCAGCATCTTGCTCTTCTATATCTATCTATATAAATATATACAACATTGTTTTATAACATTGTTATATAGAACATATATAAAAACATTGTTTTTATAACTTTTTTTCTGTATAAGCCTCACATCTAAGTTTTTCTTATTATTATGCATGTAGAATTTTTTCTCATATTTCTGGTAATTTTAATTATATATGTTTATTAAAAATGCTTAATTTCATTAAAAATTTACATAAAGTAACTTTGAACTATATTACTCCCTAATTTTTTGAGTACCTCTAAATATATTTACCTTATTATATTATATAAAAAGAGATTGCTGAGGATGGGGATAAGATAGCCAACTAGAGGCAGTCCTTGTTGGACTGTCTGAGCTAAAAGGAGAAGGATTAGGGAGAAGTAACAGAGGTATTCAGCGACTCCACAAAGATCTATGAAGACAAAAATGAGAAAAGACAAAGAAAGAGAAAGGACAGTCCTGAGGTGAACCAGATCTGAAGGCACACAGAGCCAAATAGAAGTATAAGGAGGACTCACTCTCCAAACTGAGAACAGCATAATATAGGAACTGTCGCTTAACAAGAGTGCCCTATTTCCTGTTTTGAATCTTCTTTTCACCTGGCAGAATAGAGAGGAATTTTGGTTCCAGCTGCCTTGTATCCATAGCCCATCCTTACCTTTAGCAACCAGATAGAATGCCCCTTGCTGGCACGTGGCAGACACACCAGCCCGACTTAGCCTGGATGTGCTGGTCCCCCCTCCAGGTGTTGGAAAAACAAAGGGAGTCTGCCTCTCCCCCATAACAATTATGAAAAGCACATGTTTCAGAGGCTAGCTTTTCTCTCCTGACACCTACCAGGAACAACAGCTTGTGAGTTGGATAGGGTTCAGGAGCAGTGAGGCCCTGTCTCTCCACCATATCAGCTTGGAACTAACTCCTCTCCCACTCCACATTGTGTGATTCTACTTAGCAACACTGGCAGGCTGGAAGCTGGGAGAACCCTTCCCCCAACCGAGGATGAAGCAGTGATTCTTTTTTTTTTTTTTTTAATTGTTGGGGATTCATTGAGGGTACAATAAGCCAGGTTACACTGATTGCAATTGTTAGGTAAAGTCCAACTTGCAATCATGTCTTGCCCCGATAAAGTGTGACACACACCAAGGCCCTACCCCCCTCCTTCCGTCCCTCTTTCTGCTTTCCCCCCCATAACCTTAATTGTCATTAATTGTCCTCATATCAAAATTGAGTACATAGGATTCATGCTTCTCCATTCTTGTGATGCTTTACTAAGAATAATGTCTTCCACGTCCATCCAGGTTAATACGAAGGATGTAAAGTCTCCATTTTTTTAAATGGCTGAATGGTATTCCATGGTATACATATACCACAGCTTGTTAATCCATTCCTGGGTTGGTGGGCATTTAGGCTGTTTCCACATTTTGGCGACTATAAATTGAGCTGCAATAAACAGTCTAGTACAAGTGTCCTTATGATAAAAGGATTTTTTTCCTTCTGGGTACATGCCCAGTAATGGGACTGCAGGATCAAATGGGAGGTCTAGCTTGAGTGCTTTGAGGTTTCTCCATACTTCCTTCCAAAAAGGTTGTACTAGTTTGCAGTCCCACCAGCAGTGTAAAAGTGTTCCCTTCTCTCCACATCCACGCCAGCATCTGCAGTTTTGAGATTTTGAGATGTGGGCCATTCTCATTGGGGTTAGATGGTATCTCAGGGTTGTTTTGATTTGCATTTCTCTAATATATAGAGATGATGGACATTTTTTCATGTCTTTGTTAGCCATTCGTCTGTCATCTTTAGAGAAAGTTCTATTCATGTCTCTTGCCCATTGATATATGGGATTGTTGGCTTTGTTCATGTGGATTAATTTGAGTTCTCTATAGATCCTAGTTATCCAGCTTTTGTCTGATTGAAAATATGCAAATATCCTTTCCCATTGTGTAGGTTGTCTCTTTGCTTTGGTTATTGTCTCCTTAGCTGTACAGAAGCTTTTCAATTTAATGAAGTCCCATTTGTTTATTTTTCTTGTTGTTGCAATTGCCATGGCAGTCTTCTTCATGAAGTCTTTCCCCAGGCCAAAATCTTCCAGTGTTTTTCCTATGCTTTCTTGGAGGATTTTTATTGTTTCATGCCTTAAATTTAAGTCCTTTATCCATCTTGAATCCATTTTTGTGAGTGGGGAAAGGTGTGGGTCCAGTTTCAGTCTTTTACATGTAGACATCCAGTTCTCCCAACACCATTTATTGAATAGGGAGTCTTTCCCCCAAGGTATGTTCTTGTTTGGTTTATCAAAGATTAGGTGGTTGTAAGATGTTAGTTTCATTTCTTGGTTTTCAATTCAATTCCAAGTGTCTATGTCTCTGTTTTTGTGCCAGTACGATGCTGTCTTGAGCATTATGGCTTTGTAGTACAGACTAAAATCTGGTATGCTGATGCCCCCAGCTTTATTTTTGTTACTAAGAACTGCCTTAGTTATATGGGGTTTTTTCCGGTTCCATACAAAACGCAGAATCATTTTTTCCAAATCTTGAAAGTACAATGTTGGTATTTTGATAGGAATGGCATTGAATAGGTAGATTGCTTTGGGAAGTATAGACATTTTAACAATGTTGATTCTTCCCATCCATGAGCATGGTATGTTCTTCCATTTGTTAATATCCTCTGCTATTTCCTTTCTGAGGATTTCATAGTTTTCTTTATAGAGGTCCTTCACCTCCTTCGTTAGGTATATTCCTAGGTATTTCATTTTCTTTGAGACTATGGTGAAGGGAGTTGTGTCCTTAATTAGCTTCTCATCTTGACTGTTATTGGTGTATACAAAGGCTACTGACTTGTGAACATTGATTTTATATCCTTAAACATTACTGTATTTTTTGATGACTTCTAGGAGTCTTGTGGTTGAGTCTTTGGGGTTCTCTAAGTATAAGATCATGTCGTCAGCAAAGAGGGAGAGTTTGACCTCCTCTGCTCCCATTTGGATTCCCTTTATTTCTTTGTCTTGCCTAATTGTATTGGCTAGAACTTCCAGCACTACGTTGAATAGTAAAGGTGACAGAGACAATCTTGTCTGGTTCCAGTTCTAAGAGGAAAAGCTTTGAGTTTTACTCCATTCAGTAAAATATTGGCTGTGGGTTTGTGATAGATAGCTTCAATCAGTTTTAGAAATGTGCCACCTATGCCTATACTCTTCAGTGTTCTAATTAGAAACGGATGCTGGATTTTATCAAATGCTTTTCCTGCATCTATTGAGAGGATCATGTGATCTTTATTTTTGCCTCTGTTAATATGGTGGATAATGTTTATGGAGTTGCGTGTGTTAAAGCAGCCTTGCATCCCTGGAATGAAGCCTACTTGATCATGATGAATGACTTTTTTCATGATAAGCTGTAATCTATTGGCTAGGATTTTGCTGAGGATTTTTGCATGTATATTCATGAGTGAGATTGGTCTGAAATTCTCCTTTTTGTTTGGGTCTTTTCCTGGTTTTGGTATCAGGGTGATGTTGGCTTCATAGAATGTGTTGGGGAAGAATCCTTCTTCCTTAATTTTTTGGAATAATTTCTGCAGTACAGGAATAAGCTCTTCCTTGAAGGTTTGATAGAATTCTGGTGTGAAGCCATCTGGACCAGGGCATTTTTTGGTTGGAAGATTTTTTTATTGTTTCTTTGATCTTGGTGCTTGAAATTGGTCTGTTCAGGAGCTCTATTTCTTCCTGGCTAAGTCTAGGGAGAGGGTGTGATTCCAAATATTGATCCATTACCTTCACATTGTTAAATTTCTGGGCATAGTGTTTCTGGTAGTATTCAGAGATGATCTCTTATATCTCTGTGGGATACGTTGTTATTTCCCCTTTATCATTTCTGATTGAGGTTACTAGAGATTTTACTTTTCTATTCCTCGTTAGTCTGGCCAATGGTTTATCTATTTTATTTATTTTTTCAAAAAACTAACTCCTTGTTTCATTAATTTTCTGAATGATTCTTTTGTTTTCAATTTCATTGATCTCTGATTTGATTTTGGATATTTCTTTTCTTCTGCTGACTTTAGGCTTAGATTTTTCTTCTTTTTCCAATTCCATAAGCTCTCTTGTGAGATTGTTGATGTGCTCTCTTTCTGTTTTTCCAATGTAGGCATCTAAAGCGATGAATTTTCCTCCCAAAACTGCTTTTGCAGTATCCCACAGGTTTTGGTAGCTTGTGTCTTCATTGTTGTTATGCTCAAGGAAGTTAATGATTTCCTGTTTTATTTCTTCCTGCACCCATCTGTTATTCAACAGAAGATTGTTTAATTTCCATGCCTTTGGGTGGGGTCGAGCATTTTTGTTAGAGTTGAGTTCCACCTTTAGTGCCTTATGGTCTGAGAAGATACAAGGTAAAATTTCAATTCTTTTGATTCTGTTGATATTTGCTTTGTGTCCCAGGATATGATCAATTTTGGAGAATGTTCCATGGGGTGATGAGAAGAATGTATATTCTTTATCTTTGGGATGGAGTGTTCTATATGCATCTATCAAGCAGAGTTGTTCTAGGGTCTCATTTAAGTCTCTTATATCCTTGTTTAATTTCTGTTTAGAGGATCTGTCCAGCTCTGTAAGAGGAGTGTTAAGGTCTCCTGTAATTATGGTATTATCAGATATCATATTGCTCGGACTGAGTAAGGTCTGTTTCAAGAATCTGGGAGCATTTAAATTGGGTGCATAGATATTTAGAATTGAAATGTCTTCTTGTTGTATTTTTCCCTTGACCAATATAAAGTGACCATCTTTGTCTTTTTTGACTTTAGTTGCTTTAAATCCACATGTATCTGAAAATAAGATTGCAACTTCTCTTTTCTTCTGAATTCCATTTGCCTGAAAAATTGTCTTCCAACCCTTGACTCGGAGCTTTAAATTTGTCTTTTGAAGCCAGGTGTGTTTCTTGCAGACAGCAAAAGTATGGCTTGTGTTTTTTAATCCAGTCAACCAATCTATGTCTCTTCAGTGGGGAATTCAAGCCATTAACATTTATTGAGATAATTGATAAGTGTGGTAGTATTCTATTTGTCTTTTTTTGTGAGAGTCCATTGCTTAGTTTTATCTTTTGCATCGGTGTGAGAGGTTAGGTTCTGTCCTTTAATTTCTGAGTTCTTACTTTGATGCTGATCCATTGTGGTGGTCAGTGTGCAGAACAGGTTGAAGTATTTCCTGTAGAGCTGGTCTTGTTGTGGCGAATTTTCTCAATGTTTGTATATCTGTAAAGGATTTGATTTCTCCGTCAATTTTTAAGCTTAGCTTAGCAGGGTACAGAATTCTGAGCTGTAAATTGTTCTGTTTAAGTAGATTAAAGGTAGATGACCATTGTCTTCTTGCTTGGAAAGTTTCATTAGAGAAGTCTGCGGTCACTCCGATGGATTTGCCTCTGTAGGTCAACTGGCGCTTACTCCTGGCAGCTTGCAGAATCTTTTCTTTTGTCTTGACTTTGGACAGGTTCATCACAATGTGTCTTGGAGAAGCTCGGTTAGAGTTGAGGCGACCTGGGGTCCGATATCCCTCTGAAAGCAGTGTGTCAGAATCTTTGGTGATATTTGGGAAATTTTCTTTTATAATATTCTCTAGTATGGCTTCCCTTCCTCTGGGGCATTCTTCTTCCCCTTCTGGAATTCCTATAACTCATATGTTGGAATGCTTCATAAAGTCCCATAATTCTGACAGTGAATGTTCTGCTTTCTCTCTGTTCTTTTCTGCCTCTTTTACTATCTCAGTTATCTCAAGAACTTTGTCTTCTACCTCTGCATGGTCTAACCTGTTGCTGATACTTTCCATTGCATCTTTAAGTTTCCTAATTGACTGTTTCAGTTCCTTCAGCTCTGCTATATCATTTTTATATTCTTCATATTGTTCGTCTCTTATTTGAGTCATTTTTTGAATTTCCTTTTGGTTATTTTCCACTTTATTAGCAGTTTCCTTCATTGTTTCCATCATTTCTTTCATTGTTTTCAACATGTGTATTCTAAATTCCCTTTCTGTCATTCCTAACATTTCTTCATAGGTGGAATCCTCTGCAGTAGGTACCTCATGGTCCCTTGGCGGGGTTGTTCTGGAGGGGTTCTTCATGTTGCCTGGAGTTTTCTGCTGATTCTTCCTCATGAGTGGTTTCTTTTATCTGTTTCCTTGCCCTAATTTTCCTTTCACTTCCTCTTGCTCTTTAAGTTCTCATGACTGTGGACTAAGGTTTACAGGACCAGAGGGGTGAGAAGGTTGAAGAGCAAAAAAGGGATGAAAGAAAGGAGGACCGAGTGATAAGAAAAAAAAGAAAAATAGAGAAAGGAGAGGGGTTGGGTAAAAGGAATATTGACAAAAAGAAGAGAGGCACAGAAAGAGGGAGGCAGAACAATATAGGTGTACAGTAGGGTACTTTGACACAACCTTAAAAAAAAAAACCGCCTTCTGGGGGTGCCCAGTAGGGTAGTTCCCTTGAGGTCAGCAGCTCTTTGCTAACCTGATCAGACACAGTACCCCACCTCCACCAAGTAGAGAGGAAAGACAAAAATGCTATAAATCAGGGGAGGCGGAGCAAGATGGCAGCCGAGTAATAGCTTCCTTGCATCTGGGCACCGTAAGTCTGGGGAGATAGAACTCCAGGCATCTCTGGCTGGTGGGATCTGCCTATCATCACCCCTGAGAGGATACAGGGAGTCAGCAAGAGACTTCTGGACCCCAAGAGGAGGACTAAAACAGTGGAAAACTGGCAAGTGGTCGCGTGTGTTCAATCCGTCTAAACCCGCCGCAACTGTAAGTTCAGTAGCAGCAAGACTGCAAACCAGAAAGGCCTTACCTGTGAACTGTTTTGATGTCTTTGGACTTGGCACTCAGCTGAACTGCCTTGGGGAGAGCCTGAGCGGGAGTGCGGAGAACTTTGGCCTTTGTCTAGGGCCCCAGTCTGAGCTGCTGAGCCAGACGGAGCTAATAGTGTTTGGCTCTGGGTCACAGGCAGACATTGTGAGCGATCTGCCCCGGCAAGCTCCGCCCTCAGGGAAGCAGAGCTGGAATTGGGTGGGAGGTGGTAACCCAGCGACCAAGTAGCCTAAGGGCGGGGTCTGAGCCACCTTGCAGCCCTAACCCTCGGGGGCAGAGTGAGACCAGTTTTGACACAGAGGGTAAGTGGATAGCCACATCAGCAGTGATTCCAGCGACAAGCACTTCCCTGAGAAAGCTTCTGCTCAGCAAGTGAACAAGTTCAAAGTGCCTTTTAAGTGGGCTGAAGAGAGATTTAGGGTGTCTACCTGCTGGGGTTTGAGAAACTAGCAGCCTCCAGTCGTATCAGAACTGTGATTAACACCTCATACCCCAGAAGACCATGTGTTGCCCAGACAATATTCAATAACATATACATACTGCTTTGTTTTTGGTTGTGTGTGTGTTGTTTTTTTTTTTTTGGTTTGGTTGTTTTTTTTGTTTATTTTGATGTTGTGGATTGTTGTTTTGCTTTTTAAGTTCAACGTTTTCCATACAGATCCTTTTTCTTTCTCAATTTTTCTAGTATAATTATAATTTCCCATTGCTGCCTATTTCAATAATTAGAACTTCATTTTTGTTAGTGTTTCTACTGGTATTGTTTGGTTTTTCCAATAATTGCCAATTTTATCCTGTAAAATAGCCAATTTTTCCAAAATAGCCAATTTTATCCCGTAAAGTTTTCTGTTTGCTTGTTTTGGTTTGATTTATAGCATTTTTGTCTTTCCCCTCTACTTGGGGGAGGTGGGGTACTGTGTCTGATCAGGTTAGCAAAGAGCTGCTGACCTCAAGGGAACCACCCAACTGGGCACCCCCAGAAGGTGGGTTTTTTTTTAAGGTTGTATCAAAGGACCCTACTGTACACATATATTGCTCTGTCTCCCTCTTTCTGTGCCTCTCTTCCTTTTGTCAATATTCCTTTTTACCCACCCCCTCTCCTTTCTCCCTTTTTCTTTTTTTTTGCCTTATCACTCGGTCCCTCCTTTCTTTCATCCCTTTTTTGCTCTTCAGGTTTTAAGGGAGCTGTCTGAAACCCCAAAATTTTAGGATGCAGGCAGTTGCCTTGAAATCCAACACTCTCACATATGACCTAAATTTTCCCAGAGTCTGAGGAAAAAGGGTGTTTTTTGACTTTTATTTTTTTAATTTCAGTTTAAAATGAAGGTAGAAATGTCTAAGTTACATTGTTTTTATTTCCACAGTAAAGTTCAAATTGTAATTGAGCACTTCACCCGTGGGTCATGCATGTGAACACCTTCACACTGTGCACATTAAGTGAGATCTCACCATTCACCCTCCTTTCTACCTCCCCTTCTCTCCTCTCCCCTCCCCCCACTAGGATATACTTATGTTTTTCTTTTTCATGTGAACATATAGTTGTTTTTATATTGGATTCATGTTAATACTGAGTACATTGGGTACTTGTTTTTTTCCAATCTTGTGATACTTTGCTAGGAAGAATGTATTTCAATTCCATCCAGGTAAAAACAAAAAATGCAAAATCTCCATCTTTTCTTATGTCTAAATGGTATATATGTGATATACATAAATCATACTTTGTTAATCCATTCAAAACAAGGGGTTAATTAACATCTTAAAGCAGCAGTTCTCAACCTGTGGGTTGAGAGTTATTCCAAATTAAAGAGTTGGAATATTAGGAAGGTTGCGAACCACTGTCTTAAAGCATGTGGATAGACAATGTAAGCTCTTTAAATTTGAGTTTGGACATATTAGAAGAAAACAATAGTAATAGGAATTCACTTATAGATCTTTATGAGGAGTCCAGCTTCATTTAAATGGATTGTATTTAATCTCAGGCTTCCCCCCAAAAAGAGAAAGAAATATAATGAGAATAAGCTATGCATTATGTTTATATCTGTTTTTTTTACAAAGGTACATTTTTAAAAGTCTTCAACCCACACCTTTTCTTGTCAAGATCTAAAGAAAGGAGAAGACATTTAATTTATGACACATTTACTTGCCTTCGACATAGCCAATTTTTTTATATATCAATATATATACCCAGGCCAAAAATTTTCTCACAGTACAAAATAATTTTGGATAGCCTTAAAAGCAAGATTACATAACACAGTACCAAAGAGGGTTAGTTTTATATCTGAGATAAATATGTTTAGGACTTTTAGATTCTGTAAGAGAAATAGTAGATTCCCCAAAGGGAAGAAAAGGATACTCCTTTTCTGAGTTCAAGGAGCTGAGTCATTAGAAAAAGCCAAATTTCAGCTGAGACGATGACATTTTAGCTTTTGACTTTTTAAATAAAGTAGGAGGTTTCTCTAAAGGGGTATAAAACAGTTTTTACAAAGTCCAGAAAAGTGAAAAACACACCTCAAAAAAAGAAAAATCTTGCTAGCCATAAACTAGCTAGTACCCACATCTCTGGCTATATTTTTTTAGGGTCTTAGTTTCTTAGCTGATCATTTACCTATAAAAGTTGAAAAACCTTTTCTGCCCTTCACAGATGGAAGAAAACAGTAAATTAGAGGCATCTTATGTAATAAACGACAAAATTATATAAAATCAAAGTAGACATTCAGTCTGTAAAGACAAAGCACAGAATTTTAACCATTAAGCTACAAGGTAAACTTGCCTCTGTTGTTAATCCTACAGGGAAAGCATACAAAATATTACTATGTTTTACGTCAGGTTTTGCTGTTTAATTTTATCAAATGAATTTGTAAGGCAAGCCATAACCAATTATGTCTTAAAAAATATAATTTCTGTACTAATACAAAAGGCAAACTGTTCAGATAAGAGATCTCTAAAATTCATTTTTTAATTTAAAGCAGGGTGTCCAACTCATAGCTTTCAGGCTGCATGAAGCTTACCATGGCTGTGAAGGTGGTCCAGAGTAAAATTATAAACTCACTAAAAACCTTGTAAGTTTTTTTTTCTTTTTTGTTATTTTTGGTGTAAGTCAATTATGCTGTTCTACTCTCCTTCATGGTTTCTTTTTATTGTCACTATTTGTCAAACCAAATAAATGCCTGACACAAAAAACTCAATGAATAATTTGTGTTTTTTCTCTCATTGTGGTTCTATGGATGTTCATCCTCTAATAGTCTAATTATCATGTACTAAGTACATGACATGCTTGCTTTTTCATTCTTGAGAGACTTTACTAAGGAATGTGATTTTCATCACTAGAGATTTGTACTGTGATACGAAGTCTGGTAACAGATGCCTCAAAATTTGCAGATGCCTCAAGATTTCACTTCATATTGGCTGTATGGTTTTTCCCTGGTTCTATATGAAATGAACTATTGTTTTTTCTTTAAAGTCTGAATTTTATGTTTTAATAGGGATGGCATTGAATCTGTATAGACATTTTAACAATGCTGATTCTTGCCAGCCAAGAGCACGCTATGCTTCCATTTGTTAATGTCTTCTGCTGTTTCTTTTCTCAGAGTTTCTTAGTTTTCTCTGTAGAGATCCTTCATATCCATTTTTAGGTATATTCCAAAGTACTTCATTTTCTTTGAAGCTACTATGAAGTGTATTTTGTCTTTGTTTTGATTCTCACCTTGAAAGTTTTGGCATATATGAAGGCTACCGATTTGAGTACTTTGATTTTATATCCCAAGATATTGCTGTATTTCTTGATGGCTTCCAGTAGTCTTGTGGTTGGAATCATAAGTATCAGATCATATTATCAGTAAACAGTCTGACCTCCTCTGTCCTCATTTGAACACCTTTGATATCCTTCTGTTGACTTATTGTACTGGCTAGAACCTGAGCACTATATTGAATAGTTGTGTTAATAGTGGACATCATTGTGTGGTTTCAATCCTAAGTGTTAAGGCTTTTAGTTTTCTTCCATTCAATATGGTGTTGGTTGTGGTTTTGCTATTAGTTTAAGAAATGTTTGCTATAAGAAATGTTCCATCTATGAGTTGTTTTTTTAAGTGTTTTATCAGAAAGGGATGCCGAATTTTCATGAATGGTTTTTCTTCATCTATTGACAGGATCATGCGGCCTTTGTTTTTTGCTTCTATTTATGTATTAAATTATGTTTATGGATTTGCATATATTGAACTAGCCAGGGATAAAACACATTTGATGATGATTTTTTTTAAATATGTAGCTATATTCTACTTGCTATAATTTTATTAAGTGTTTTTATATCAGTAGTCCTTAATGATATTGGTCTGTAGTTTTTCTTTTTTGATGGTCCTTTCATGGTTTTTGTATCAGGGTGAAATTTGCATCATAGTAGGAGTTGGGGAGTGTTCTCTCCTTTTCAATCTCTTGGAATAGGTTCTGCAATATAGGTATGAGCTCTTTTAACATTTGGTGGAATTCAGGTATAAAACTATCTGGCCTAGGTCTTTTTTTGTGGAAGCTATTTTATTCTTGTTGCAATTTTGATGTTTGGTATTAGTCTGTTCAAGAGTTCTAATTCTTCCTGGTTAAGTGTAGGTGATTGTGTGATTCCAAAAATTGTACCATTTCTTCCATATTTTCAAATTTCTGGGCATAGAGTTTTTTTGTAGTAAACAGTGATGATATTTTTGTATTTCTGTGGTATACATTGCTATTTCCCTTTTGTTTCTGATTGTGGTTATTAGAGGTATTATTTTTCTGTTTCTAGTTAATTCAGCCAGGAGTCATCAATTTTAATATATTTCCACTTATTCAATTTTTTTGGTTAATCTTTCAAATAGATATTTTATTTCAATTTCTTTTAATTCTGATCTAATTTTGTTCATATCTTTTCTAATGCTATGGTTGGGGATTGGATTACTCTGCCTTTCTCATTACTTGAGATGATTCATTTGATTGTCAATTTGCACATTTTTTGTATTTTGTATATAGGCATTAATGCAACAGATTTCCAAATTGGGGCTGCTTTTGCAGAGACAGAGATGAGCTAAGATTCCCTTGACATGAAAAAGGGCAGGAATAGATAATCTCCCTGATATCCAGTGGGGATTAGTAGGATCTGGATAAATGTAATTTGAATTAAATCATCCTGGAATCCTCTAACTCTCTATTATCTGTATTTCTGGATCTTTGGCAATGCTTGGGAAATTATTCACTGTGATATCTTCAAGTTGATGTTTCATGCTTTGGGACTCTTTTTCTTTAGGGATAGCTAGGATTCATATGTTTGTACACTTTATGTATCCTTTATCTCTTTAAAAGAGCTCTGCTTTCACTGTATTCTTTTTTGTTTTTTTAAATGATTGAGTTGGCTTAAGAATCTGATCTTCGAGTTCTGAGATTCTTGTTTCTCCCCATCTTCTGTTTTGAAATTCCATGACTGCCTCTTTCAATTCTTTCAGCTTCCTAATATTTCTAATTATATCCTCATTCTTGGTGATTTTTCCTTTAATTTCATTGATTTTTGAGACAATTTTTGGATCAACTTTTCTAGTATCCCTTTAATTTCATTTATTTTTTTGCCATCTATATTCTAAATTCCATTTCTATCATTTCTACAATTTATTTGTGAAATCATATTTCCAATGGTAGCTCCATTGTAAGCCATTCAGGTAGCTAATGAGATTTGAATTTTTATGTTGCCAGAGTTGTTCTGCCATGTGTGTTTTCTATTTACTTTTATAGTTCTACCATTTGGGGTGCTCCTAAATTATAAGTGGGGGCTATTCTGCTGGGGCTTGAGTAGAGGCTCACAGGAGGCAGTTGAGACCTGCAGGGCCGTGGCTGGGTTGACCAAACTGCACACCAGTCTGTCAGCTATAGTGTCATTCAGCAATCTGTAGGATTGTTTTGAAATCTAGTCAGGAATCTGTCTCCAAGCCCTCTTATGATAAACCTGAAATGCTGATCTGCTTTTTAGGAGGCCATCCTCAGTTACTTGCCCAATTGTTCTGGACAGAGTGATGGCTAGAGCCACAGGGTGCTTCAGCCAAATGCCCCATAAAATATCTGACCATTCCCAATAATGCAGTCATTAAGTACTAGTCATTCCCTAGAGACATTGCTATTAAATATGATAGTAGCCCAGAAAAGAACTTCAAGCCACTTAACAACTTTCTCAGCCCAAGTTGAGAAACTGCCCACTCGTGGATTCTTGTATAAATTGTGGCATAATGGAAGCAAGGGTCCAGTTATTTTAATCCCCCCTGACCCACTACCTGATTATCAGGTGGGACCAGAAGGGCTCTAATGAACACAATGGTGGGAAGCCTTCTCCCTTAAATTTCTGAAAAATCTTAAAGCTGCAATAGCACAATGTGGTGCCAACTCTTCTTTGGTTCAGAATTCTTTAAGAACTCTAACCAAAGATCAAAAACTAGTGCCTTATGATTGGGAAAAGTTAGGAAAACCTAGCTTGAACAAATCTCAATTTCTGCAATTCCATACTTTGTGGTCAGATGCTGTGCGAATCACAGCTCATAATAATAGACAGAGAAATATCCCAGTTACTGAGGATGAAATAATAGGGACTGGAAAATTTAATAATGTTAGTTGTCAGTTGGAAATGACCTCTCAGGCCATTGAGCAACTATGCCAATGTTGCTTAGGAGCCTGAAGCAAGATCCAAAACGAGGGAGAAACCTGTCCATCCTTTAAGACAGTAAGACAGAAGATCAATGAGCCATACCCAGATTTCACAGCGTGTTTACAAGACGTGGATGAGAAGGCCATGCCTGATGAGGCAGGAAGGGAAATGATTGTTGAATTCATGGCATATGAGTAGGTGAATGCTGAGTGCCAGGCTGCCATATGGCCAGTAAAAAATAAAGTTCCTCCAGGAGGAGACAGACTTTTTATGTATATAAAAGCATGTGCTGATATAGGAAGCTCTATTTACATGCAAAACTTACTGCTGAAGCCTTAGCTGGCCTGAATGTAGGAGGCCCTAGCACTGGCTTTGAAGGAAAGTGCCATTCTTGAAGCCAAATGAGACATACTAAAAAGCAATGTCAACAATCCTCTTTCAAGGAAAAAGGAGTTCTGGTAAGCAGAAAGAACCACCCAGCGTGTGTCCTAAATGTAAGAAGGGATGCTCAATTGCCCTACTATTTGTCAACATTTGATCAATATCTTGGTCAAATTCTTGCCCAGTGAGCATACTCAGTGTTATGTTACGTCACCATATGGATGACGTCCTTTATGCTGCATCTTCTTGCTCTAAATTAATTGCATGTTTTAAGGACTAACAAATAGCCATCACTCAGGCAGGATTAATTATTGCTAGTGATAAATTAAAACTGCCTATCCATATCAGTATCTTGGAGTGAGGCTTGAAGATGATTTCATAAGACCTTCTGAGGTCTTTTTTTTGTTTGTTTATTTATTTTATTAAATCATAGCTGTGTACATTAATGCAATTATGGGGTACAATATGCTGGTTTTATATACAATTTGAAATATTTTCATGAAACTGGTTAACATAGCCTTCACGGCATTTTCTTAGTTATTGTGTTAAGACATTTATATTCTACACTTAGTAGATTTGACACATACCCTTGTAAAATGCACTATAATGGTTCGCTACATCCCCTGGTCAGCATATAACCATCACTGACCAGGCACTTTTTCTGTCATAGCTGAGGGCACAGCAGTGAAGGTGTGAATAGGAGATTATTAGTTAACTATTAACATTTGTTTGTTTGTTTTGTTTTTGAGACAGGATCTTACTCTGTTGCCTGGGTTAGAATGTAGTGGTTCCATCATAGCTCACAGCAACCTCAAACTCCTAGGCTCAAGGGCTCCTCCTGCCTCAGCCTCACACATAGCTGGGACTACAAGTGCCTACCAAGCTTGGCTAGTGTTTCCACTTTTTTGTTTTGTTTTGTTTTTTTGTAGGGGTAGGGTCTTACTCTGTAGCTCACGCTGGTCTCAAACTCCTGGCTTCAGGTGATCCTCCTGCCTTGGCCTTCCAAAGTACTATCGTTACAGATATGAGCCACCAAGGCTGGTCCAACATTTGTTTTTTAATAGCACTTAATAATAGCATACAAAGAATAAGAAGACAGCTATAATTTTTAAAATATTCTCAAGATATTAAAATATTTATTTTACAAAGCTGTTTTAGTTAGAGTGTTCCTTTGACTCATGCTGCCACAATTATTTCTTTATTGCTGTTACTTTTAATTTTATTAATTTAAAACAGAAAATTTAGAATTACTATTGGCTTTTATGAGTCCATTATTTTATGACCCATCAAGAAGGCTGTTTTGTTCCAGAATTTAAAGGAAACTTATTTTTAAGAAATCAGAACCATTTGGATTTAAAAGCCCAATCCACTCTCCTGACCAGGGTCTAGATTAATGACATGTAACAAGAAAGGCTGGAGAAGACAAATGTTGGCTCATGGAGCAGGTCCTCATCTGTGAATGGTGTGGCAGGCTGTGGCATAATCATCACAATATCTTTCATGCATTTTGGGGCTTTTTCTAAAGTAGCATCTCTGGGAAAGGAAGGAAAAACATTTCTAGAATGCTTTACCTGCCAAGGAGAGCAAATGATTTTCAGTTGTTTTATCCCCTGTGTAGACCTTCTGAGGTCTTATGAAAAGACAACACTCTTAATGATTTTCAAAAATTATTAGGTGATATAAATTGGATTCGTTCTTCCTTAGGTTTTCCAAACAACTCTTTGACACATTTAAATGCTATCTTAAGGGGACCCCTTGATTAAAAAAGTCCTCATAACTTAAGTCCAAAAGCTGCAATGAATTATAACTCATACAAAAAAGAATTCGAGAAGCTCAAATTTGTAGAATAAATTTAAATAAACCCATAGGAATTCTTATTTTTCCTACTTCTAATTCTCTAACAGGAATGATTTTGCAGGATACTCACATTTTAGAATGGATTTTTCTTCCATATAACACCTCAAAAACTCTGATTATGTGGACATTTCTCAACTAATTGGAGAAACCAGAACATAAGTTGTTAAAGCTTACTGGATTTGATTTCCATTATATAATTGTTCCCTCACTTGTGATAAAGTCAAACAAGCTTTTGATTCAGTCAAGTGGCAGACAAATTTAGTTGACTTTGTAGGCAAAATTGATAGTTATCTGTGAAACAACTTCAATTAAAGCTCGCTCAATGAATTTTGCCACGCAATTGCAGGGATCAGCCACTAGAGGGAACCATTACATGGTTTACTGATGCTTCTAGTAATGGTAAAGCAGCATACAGGTCCCTGCAGAAAAGGTAAATACTCCTTATACTTCTGTACAAAGAGCCCAATTGGCTGCTGTAATAGAAGTTTTTAAAGATTATTCTGGACTTCTAAATATAATTTCCGATTATGCCTATACAGTTTTTGTGACAAAACCTGTTGAAACAGCCTTAATAAAATATCTATCTGATGCTCAATTATTTTATCTTTTCAGCACCTTACAGTCCTTAATTAGATCTAGAGATCAGCCATTTTATATTACCCCTATTCGAGCTAATAAAAATCTACCTGGTCCTTTAGTAGAGGCCAATAACAGAGTTGATACCTTATTGGCCTTTGTCTTCACAGAAGCCAAACAGCTATATTCCTTGACTCATGTTAATGCTAAAGCCTTAAAGAATAAATTTCAATTAACCTGGAGACAAGCAAAGGGCATTGTTCATCCATACCCCCAATGTCAAATGATTGTCATGCCTGCTCAATCAGCAGTAGTCAGGTGTTGAGGACTGAATGCCAATCAAATCTGGTAGATGGATGTTACATATGTACCTTGTTTTGGTAAACTTTGTTATGTTCATGTAACAGTAGATACTTTCTCTTATGTTCATGTAACAGTAGATATTTTCACTTCATTTGGGCTTCATGTAACAGTATATACTTTCTCTCACTTCATTCATGCCAATCTGGAGAAAATGCCACTTATGTTAAAAGGTACCTCTTTTTGTGTTTTGCACTAAAGGGAAAACTTCTACAAATTAAAACAGATACTGGACAGCTATTGTAACAAAACTATGGCAAAATTTTTTCAAAAATGGTATATTATCCACATTACTGGACTCCCATATAATTCGCAAGGACAGGCTATTGTTGAAAGAGCTAATAGAACCCAAAAAGTTCAGTTACAAAACTAAAAACGAATAAAAAAGGGGGAGATAGAAAAGAGGAATTATGTGACTCCTACAAATACAATAAAGTGCTTTTCACTTTCAGTTTCTTAAATTATCCCCAAACACAACCATTTATAGCCACAGAACAGCATTTCACAGGGAAACAATTGAGCCCAAAGGAGAAATATTTGGTATGGTAGAAGATGTTAGAATTCAGCAATGGAAAAAAGGTGAAATTGTTCTATGGGAAAGGGGTTTTGCTTATATTTTCACAGGAGACAACTCCGATTATGTGTGGTTCCATCAAGATTTATTAAGGTCAATCATGCACACAGATCAGAAAGAGCAGAAGATTGCCAGGAAAAAAAAAAGAGGCTGGCATACTCTCAGAGGCAACTCAAGAAACTTCAGAGTATGATGGCCATTCCCCTGAAGAAGACCTGGTACCCAACCACCAACATGGGGACAGATCAAGGCTTTGCCCAACCAGACCCAGACGTACCTGCATAAGACCCAGTTCCAGATGACTTCAGAAAATTATATTCTGGGGTTCCTGGCAGTAGTGGTGAGTAGTCCTGTAGCTACAGTGCCCACCACTGCTACTAGTCTGACAAATTTCCCTTATTGGGCTTATGTCCATTTTCTATCATTAGTGAGACCTGTATCTTGAGTAGAGTTACCTGTTGAAGTTTATTTGAATGATAGTGCTTGGATGCCAGGTCCTATCGATGACTGATACCCCACACATTCAGCAGAAGAGGGTATGAAAATTAACCCTTCTATTTGTCTTGGAGCTGTTAAAGGCTGCATACCCATGGGCATTCAGGTATGGAGAATAGAAAATCCTGCTTACTCTAATGACACTTATAAAAGTTTCTATGTTGTCTCTGATCTTTCTTTAAATTACCTAAGTAACCACTATAACCCTGTTATGAGATATTTGCTTATCCTTTAAAGATTTTAGTAAAGGGTTAAGATCCTGCTCTATTGAAATGGCTGATGGTCCTAGTCACTTACTAGGCAGTGGTAATCACTAAGGATCAACCTGGTTTTATCACAGATTTGGCTCCCAGAACTTAGGTCTCAAAGGATTATTCTAGACAGAAAGAGTGTGAGGAAAAATCAAACATTATGACTTATAAGCTTCATGCTCCTCACCCTTTTTTCCTTAAATGCATCTTTCTCTTCTCAACACAGTGGAATAGCCCAGGTCCGACACCCTGAGACTAAAACTGTTGCATTCTCATCTGGGGCCAGAGCATACTGACTTATGAAAGTTAGTAATGGCAATTTCTGGATTGAGAGTATGGCAAGGCCATAATACTAAGATCTATTTCAAATATGGTTCTTACTTCATTAATTATTAGGAACACCTCAATGCTGATTATTGAGATCCCCTTACAAGCTTTTTATTAAACACCATTACATGCTTGTTGTCAGAATATTAATTATTCTTTCTGACTCTCAGATCATAAGCTATAAAGACCATCAGTTTTTACTTATATAAACTTCACTTTTAATTCAAATATTAATATTTTGTTAGATCTTGGGAAGGTATTTGGATCCCTGCACATCTCCCAACACCCCTGGGACGCCTCTCCTTGTATTCATATTTATTGATGTGCTCAGAATGATTCTGAAAAGACCTAAAGGATTTATTTTCACCTTAACAGCAGTCATTATAGGACTGACAGCAGTGACAGCCACCGATAGCTGATATTGATATTCATTGATCCATTCAAACCGCACTTTGTCAATGACTGGCAAAAGAATTTCACTCAATTACGGCATTCACGGTCTGGAATTGATCAAAAATTGGCTAATCAAATCAATGATCTCAAAGCACAATTTGACTTGAAGATAGACTTTGGAGCACCATGCCTAGTTACAATATGATTGGAACACTACAGATTTCTGTATTACTCCATTTGAGTTTAATCAAATTGAACGTGATTGGGATAAAATAAAAGGACATTTAGTTGAATTGGACAATAATTTATCTGATATTGGTATTTGGATATTGACATTATATTTTATTGATATTCCAAAACTAAAAAAACAAATTTTTGAAGCCTTGAGGGCACATTTGAACCCGCTTCCAGGATCTGATACCTTAGAAAGTTTAACAACAAATTTAACAGACCTTACCCCATTAAAGTGGGTTAAAACTCTTGGAGGGTCATTGGTTAACAGTTGTTGTGTTGCTCATGGTATAATTGTTTTGTTTCTTCTTAGTCTGTAGATCCATCCAAAGCCTTTAAGGAGATAACAATTATCATGGTGAATTAATGATGGCTCTTACCATTTTGAAGAATAAAAATTAAAAAGGTGAGAGATGCAGGCAGAATGGGGACCATAGACTCCATTCTTGGAGGGAAAACACCCCCAGAAAAGGAAAAAATAAAAAAGTAAGCTAAGCAAGGCAGAACAAAGTAAATTCTAGTTTACTTTTAAACCAGCCACTGATAAATTTCTTAACTGAGCAGGTATCCTGCTTTTCCTAGAAGCCTGGCCTACTGGGGATAGCTTACTAACATGCCTGCTGGGTAAGCACTCTAAAGGAATAATGGCCCTAGAGAAAGCTGTGTGCAAGGCCTAACAAGAAACATTAACTAGGCCACATCCTGCCTAGTTAACAAGCAAAGCATATTCCCATTGTGGAGATTTGTATTTGACTGGGGCAGAGATCAAGAGAACAGCTGTAGCCCTGAAATATGGGTAGGAGGTCATATATCCTTTAAAAGCACAGGAAGACCTTCTGTGGTGGTGATGAGAGGAAAATTCCTCTCTCCCACGATTGATGCCAGTGGCATTTTACTTTGCAGTGAAGTAGCAGGGATTAACACCCTCCTAGGAATCTATGTGTGTGACCATGGACAGGAGGTTGCTCCCACACAAGACTCAGGTTCCGGATTTCTGAAGGCTGCTCAGACCTTTAAGGTTTATGATTATAAAAACAATAGGTGCTAATATAATCACTCAGAGAAACTGCTGGCATCTTTTTTACCTTCCTCAGCTTACCCTCTGGGATAAAAAACAAATAGCCTTCAATAAAAGCTGAGTGGAACCGACACTTAGGGCCATCTTCAGAATCTCATAAAAAGGCAGTAATCCCTTATGTTTCTTGTCTGTCTTTTGTCATTGTTTCTAAGTTTACTTTTCCCCAGTTGACCGTGGCCAGATCCACAGGTCTTAACAGACCCTGCCCCCTAGGAGGGACCTTAAATGTAGGATCTAGTATGCAGGAAATGTATATGAAGAAATCCTTCGCAGCAGACTATAATCTTTGCCTGCAGGATAAAGATAGCAAAAAGGCATGTGAGCAAACTATCGAAAGTATTTTGAAAGGAGACAAATTCTGTTGTGATGAGTTCCACAGCTGGAAGGCAGGAGGCAAAATACTAAGCATTCAGAACTTCAAGGTGTCCAGAATCCTGTCCTGGTCACCTTCTAAAACCTGAAGATACAAAAGATCTCCACATCATCTGTAACCTTCTGCGTGGATAGGCTCCTGGCATATCCCTGCAGTCCCCCAGGCTACTAGACCTGGGCAAGGGTTTTGTTCTCTCTTTTTTTTTTTTTTTTGGCAGTTTTTGGCCCGGGCTGGGTTTGAACCCGCCACCTCTGGCATATGGGGGCCCTATTCCTTTGAGCCACAGGTGCTGCCCAGGCCAAAAGTTTTCTATACAAAGGGTTCTATACCCTTGACTCCTTTGTGATTCCCATTCTACCACCAAACCAGCAAACCAGGGCAGAGACTAGTAGCATAAACCTGCAGATCTTCTGTCTCTTTCTCTTTCTCTCACATGGGATATATTCCTCATGGAGTGGCAGGAAAGCAAGTGGAAACCTGTAGGGACAAAGCCTAACTATATGACGGGGCCAAAAGCATGTGACATTGATGATTCCCAGAAATCTCTCTGGAGAGTTAGGTCCCCTCCTGCTGGGCTTCCAAAACCCCACAATTTCAAAAATGCTTAGTTTTCAGCCAGAGGCCACAGGGGTCTGGACTTATGGCCACCAAAGCCCTCTGCACCCAGGTCAGCGCTACCTCACTACTGTGTTCAAATTGATGTGCTCTATAGTGTCAACTCTTCAAAGGGTCCCTGAAAAGTCCTGACACTGTTCTTTGCAATACCCCAGGCCACTCACCAAACCTTGACGTTAGGTAACTTTAATGGAGACAGCTTCCTATCAACTTGTGCTTAGGCTTTAAACTGGAAAGCATGGTGGGTGGGGAAGAAGTAGCACAGTAGAAAACTAGAGCAAGATACTCTTCAGCTTGGTTTCCCTGCCCAGCAGAATGTGAGGTTCCTTTTGTCAGCTCCCTAAGTCTGGATCCAACTACTTTTCTCCTCCTACAATTCTCTCCTTCTCTACAACCTCTTACCTTGGGCAGCTTGTAAGAAGGGTTGGAGGGCAACAACTAAAGCAATGCTTATTGCACATCCAAGGGATAAGAGTTTTCTGGAAGAGTTGGGTTCCTGTAGTCTTCATCCAGACTTACCAGGCAGGCCCTTGACTAGTTACATGCTTACCCGATCATAGTGGAATGTTGCATCCCCAGCAGCAGCCAATTGTCATAGCCTAGTTCAATGCCTGGCTACCCCACTGCTACAACTCAACTCACAAAAAATAAATAGATATATAAAAACTTGACCTGGATTTTGAGTGGGTTTTTACCTCACAGCTCTCAGCCAGCAGTGGAAAATAAACATGGGGCTAATATACACAAAGGCCATCTTTGGCTCATTTACATAGTTATTTTTATATCAGATCTTGGCAGTAATAAAAGAAAACAGTAGATAGTTCAGGGCTAGGATAGAAGAAATACTGGCAAGAGTGGTCAGGGTTGAGTCAGATAATAGAATAGTTGCCATGACTGAATGAAATACACAGGGTATTTTGGGATTTTCCTGTAAGTAAATAACATATAATGGAAAAAAAGAAAAGACAGGGGTAAAGTTAAGAGCATATGCTTAACCTGTGCGTAAGTTTTTAGAAAATACAAAAAAATTATTTTGGGAAAAACTGCAATCCAAGGAAAACATCTATTTTGACTACAGGTAATTATTATTATATTAAAGTAAAACTGAAAGATAAACAATGTTAAGGGTAAGTTCCAAAACAAAACAAAACAAAATGGCCTATTAGTTCTACTAAAAGACTATCAACAAGAGCACAAAGTGAGGAGGCTTACAAACTCATGATACTTGAGAAAATAAGTTTACTATATTTAATTAAATCCTTACTTTCACTAGTCTCCTAGGGCTCAACAAAGGTAGCTAGCCATCCTGCCAACTGTCTTTGCATATCTGAAGAACTAAGAATGTCTTTTACATTTTTAAATGGTTAAGATAGGCGGCGCCTGTGGCTCAGTCGGTAAGGCGCCGGCCCCATATACCAAGGGTGGCAGGTTCAAATCCGGCCCTGGCCAAACTGCAACCAAAAAATAGCCGGGCGTTGTGGCGGGCACCTGTAGTCCCAGCTACTCAGGAGGCTGAGGCAAGAGAATCGCTTAAGCCCAGGAGTTGGAGGTTGCTGTGAGCTGTGTGAGGCCACCGCACTCTACCGAGAGCCATAAAGTGAGACTCTGTCTCTGCAATAAAAAAAAAAAAAAAAAAAAAAAGATTCAATGGTTAAGATAGATAGATAGATAATTTTGCCATATAATAATTTTTACAAAATTGAAGTTTCAGAGATAATAAATAAAATCATACAGAAACATAGCCTGTCTTTTCATTTACATTTGAAGAGGTGAATAGTTACAAAACAGTGTATGGAACTCTCTTCCTCCCACTGATCCTTGACACACAACAAATCCCACTGATGCAATTATATAATTCAGTACTATTTCAAAAGTACTACATGTATTGCATTGGGCTTCACTTTCATTTTTTACTTATTGCTAGTGTCTGCCCATCACAAAAAGAAAAGTAGATGATGACTGCTAGACATGGTACAGAGGGAATCATTCTGTTGTTATATTAGAAGGCCAAGTTTTGTGTTTATTGTGTAATAATATGATAGGTTATAAGATAAGGGGTGGCATCAGCAGACAGGATGCAGGAATATGAGGTCACCCATTCAGGTCCTGATCACCTTACATGGCCACCAACAAGAATTTCCTTACCCAGGGACAAATGTCTCTTTCTGAGACTCTTGGGACTCAGAAAAGAATGTATTAAAATCCTAGGACCTCAAAACACCCAGGTACATTTGCAAGTGCATTGTTAATCTGTGAACTACATTTCTGGATTCAGACACAGAAATGGCACTTTTGGCTAGGCTGAAACATCATATGGCTTTGGTCCTGCTACCATCAGCTAAGGAGCCCAGTAAGAATTACATATATAAATGCCGCAACAGTCTTATTTGCCCACCATCAGTCTTAGCAGTGGACCTCAAAGTTATCCTTTAATTCAGCTCAATCCCTCCTCAGCCACAGTCCCAGCTTAGAACTATTTAAATAAGGACTCAAAGCAAGACTCCCACCTATGCCACAAAGGTAGCAGGCCAGCCTCCATACTGTGGTAGTTTCTGAAAGGACCCCATTTCAGTTACAGTCCCTGGCTGCAGCCAGGAAGCTATCCTAAAGTCAAAGTTATCTACTGAGAGATTCATTTGTTTGAACCATTGGGACACGCTTGTTAGCCTGTCCAGACCCAAAAGAGCTCAGTTCCTTTGTCTCAGCTTCAATCACACTTTGTCCCTATTATTCTACGTGTGTAGGGAATTCCTAAGAGACATTCAGCTTCCATCCTAAGCAGACTCTAAAAGAGCCCTCTTTTAGCTCTCTGTCACAGCCCCAAATTTACTCAACATCTGCAGAGAACTGGGAGATACAACTGGACAATCTTGCAGGTCTCTAATCCTAATCAGTTCCTAAAGGAATCCTATCTCTGTTTTTTTTTTTTTTTCAGTTTTTGGCCAGGGCTGGGTTTGAACCTGCCTCCTCCAGCATATGGGGCCGGCGTCCTACCCTGTGAGCCACAGGTGCTGCCTCAGGAATCCTATTTCTATGTATGTATCTAAAGAAACTGAAATGAGCATGCTGTAGAGATACTTAATATCCAAGATATGGAATCATCCTAAGGCCCCTCAATGGCTAAATGGAAAAATGGCTACATGGATATCACCAATGCTGATATTATTCCATGTATATAAATATACATACACATATAGAATAATGTGGAGGACAAGAGGAAAGCCTATCATTTGTGATAAGAAAAATGATACTTGTTGTTAAATCAAGTAAGCCAGGCACTGAAAACCAATTATATATCATCTTACATATGAAATCTAAAAAAAAAACAACTAAATTTATAGAAGAGTAAACTGATGGTTACCAGAGATTTGGGGAGCAAAGTGGAAGAATGAGAAAAGGATTATGTTGATGTGTTGATGAAACAGGTAAAAAGTTTCAGTTATATAGGAGGAATAAGTTTTAGTGGGTGGTTATGAAAGTTCTGAAATTTACAAAAATCAAGAAATGTAAAATCCTCATGGAGAGGAACAACTGAAGTCCTCCAGCAATACTGATAAGCTGATCAAGTTGAACCTTGTATAGATGAATTAGAAAGTACGCTGTCAACTTTGACACAGAAATGAAATAGAGCATAATGTCTGTCTCAAAACTTTTGAAGAGGCCAAATGTGACTCCATTTTGTAAAAAGGCTTCATTTCGAAACCTAGCCCCACTACAGGAAAAGACCATGGCGATGCCCCTTCTGGGCAGAACCAATTAGCCCAGGTGGGGCCAGCCTATCAGGAAGTGGGCAGGCATTTCTTCTTCCTAGAAAGTTTCTAACACAAACTCACCCTATGGCCCTCTAATGCATCAGGTGGCACCAAGTACCCCTAGATAACAGCTCAGCCAATGGCACCCCTATCCCCAACAAACGCCTGATAGAATTCCCCCATGAGCCTTTAAGACTCTTCCCCCGCGCCATTTTTGGGTCGCCCCTCCAAAGCCATGCTGGAGAGTGGAGTGACCTGAGCATATGCTTGAATAAAGACACTCCTTTGTTTTTACATGTGTTTGGTGGTCTCAGTGGCGATACTGGTCCTAACATTTGGGAGCTCGTCAGGGATCGTTGCCCCTGAGACCCCACCTTGCACGGAGTGCTTCACACCGTTGAGTTGTGTGTTGATTGTCTAGTCATTGTCTTGTCGTGGCGCCTAGAGCTTCAGGTAGCCGAGGGCTCTAGGCAGACGTGCCGATAGAGGGTCCTGGCTGTGGGCTGAGAGAGATGTTTCCTGTCCACCTGGCGGATATGACTGAGAGTTAAAGTCCTTGCGGCCAAACAGAAAGCCGGCGGAGGGGATAGAGTCCCAGTGGCCGAGTTGATACCAGGGAGGCTGGCAGTGCATTTGGAATGTATGTATGTTAGTCTGTGCTTAAGGTGTAAATTCCAATCATTTGTGTGGTGTCTCTTGGAGGATTGGTCTCGTCCCATAACGAACACTCCTGAACACGTCTGTGAGTGGGTTGCGGATCTTTTCCTCCAGGGAACCTTGCAGGATTTTTCCCTTTTTGAAATTGCTCTACTAACATCTATGTATCCTACACCCCTAAGCGCTTGGTGTGGTTTTGGCTTAGCAGTACATTATTCTCTTCATCCTTGTTGTCAGTGTTGGGTTTGGTAGCGCCCCCTCCCCCTGTTGGTCTGCCAGGGAACGGGTAGCATTAACTTGTTTTTATTTCTTATTAGTGATCTTGTTCGCGAAGTCTTCACACCCTGTTTTAATACATGCGCCCATAGTTCTCAGGATGGGGCAAGCCCAGACCACCCCCTGTTCCTTGACCACTTTGGAGAGGTTAGAGGAGAAGCTGCCAACTTAGGGCTAGTAGTCAAGAAAAACTGGCTAATCACCTTCTGCCGGACTGAGTGGCCCGAGGAAGGGACTTTCCACCTCCTGACCATTTATCAGGTCAAAGACATTGTCTACAGAAAGCCGGGCCACCCTGAACAGGTGGCCTACATCACTACTTGGCAGGTTTTAGTGGAAAAACCACCCCCTTGGTTACAGCCCTTCCTTCCCCCTAACCCTGCAGTTCTGGCCCTCAGAACTGGAAAACCCACAGCACCTCCCAGCGGCCCAGTCCTGCCCCCTTCCACTGATCCCCATGAGGAGGCTGTGTTATTGACACTACCCCCATACCAGGCTGCAGGAGGGAATGAAGCAGAACAGCTGGCACCCACAGGGGCCAGGGAGAGGAGGAACAGGACATTAGGGGAAGAACCCAAAGGGAAAGAGCTAATAGAGCAGGCCCTGAACCAGACTCCATGCCCTTCCCCTTAAGAACTGTGGGGCCACCAGACGCTCAAGAGTGACAAAATGTTATATACTGGCCGTTTTCCATAAGCAACCTATATAATTGGAAGATACAGACCTCCATTTTCAGAGAAGCCTAGCTGGCTTATTAATTTGTTAGATTCCATCTTATTCACCCACCAGCCCACCTGAGACGATTGCAGCCAGCTCTTCCAGATTCTATTCACAACAGAGGAGAGAGAGAATCCTGGCAGAGGCACGGAAGCACATCCCCGGGGACAACGGGAACCCTACTTCCAACCCTGAGAAGGTGGCAGAAGGGTTCCCCATCATCTGTTCAGATTGGGATTATAACACCACCCCTGGTAAGGGGAAAATTCAGGTCTACCACCAGGTTCTTATGAAAGGCCTCCGGGGGGGCAGCCCAGAGGCCCACTAATTTGGCCACAGTTAGTCAGTTCCATCAGGGTAAGGTAAGCCCCTGGGGCTTTTCTAGAGCGCCTCCTAGAGGTATACCATACTTACACCCCCATGGACCCTGAAGACCCCATAAACCGATCAATGGTGATCATGGCCTTTGTGAACCAGGCGGCACCCGACATCCATCGGAAGCTGCAGCACCTAGATAGACTAGGAGATAAGACCATCTCAGAACTGTTAGCAGTAGCAGAGGAAATGTATAATAACTGAGAACCCCCAGAGGAAAAGCAGACCAGATCATTGATTGCAGCCAACAAAAACACACCCAAGGCCTAGCCAAAGTACTGCTAGCTACTACAGGAGCAACGAACAGGTCACCAAGACGCCCTCGGAGGGGGGAAGGTAAGCTGGAAAACTAGGGGGATGGAAGGGCACCTTTGGAGAAAGACCAATGTGCCTTTTGTAAAAAGAAGGGGCACTGGATGAGAAAATGTCTGGAGCAAGCTCGAGGAGGTGCAGCTCGAGTCCTAGAGTTGGATGAAATGAGTGAATAGAGGGGACGGGGTTCAGAGCCCCTCCCTAAACCCAGGGTAACCCTAAAAGTGGAGGGGAAACCTGTTGATTTCCTAGTGGACACAGGCATGCAGGACTCCATTCTCAAATGACTGCTTGGGACGCTGTCCAATCAAAGTCATGGGTTCAAAAGGCAACAGGAAACAGCCAGTATTCATGGACTACCTGAAGGACAGTGGACCTAGGGACCAGCCGGGTATGCCACGCTTTCATGGTCATAACCAAGTGCCCCTACCCCTTGTTGCGGAGAGATTTACTAACAAAGATCGGAGCCCATATCCACTTCCAACCTCAAGGGGTCTCACTGAGGAGCACCGACTCCATGAGACTCAGGCTGGTCCCTACCCATCACCTGACCTAGAAGAATGGCTGTCTGAATTCCCAAAGGCATGGGCGGAGATTGGGGAGATAGGGCATGCCACCCACCACCCCCCAGTACTAGTGGAACTAAAGACTGGGGTCCTGCTGATACAAGTAAAGCAGTATCCCATGTCTAGGGAGCTCAGAAAGGCATTACTCCCCATATAAGACATTTGAGACAAATAGGGGTTTTGGTTCCATGCCAGTAGCTCCGGAACATACCCCTGCTGCCTGTCAAGAAACCAAATTCCAATGACTACTGGCCAGTCCAGGATCTCAGAGATGTCAACGAACAGAAAGCTGATATGCACCCCACGGTGCCTAACTCCTACACCTTGTTAAGCACCTTATCCCCCATCTCGCAATGGTATACCATCCTAGATTTAAAGGATGCTTTCTATTGCCTGTCTCTGGCCCCTTCAAGCCAACCCATGTTTGCATTTGTGTAGCATGACCCCACAGATGGATTCAATGGACAACTTACTTGGACACGGCTGCCTCAGGGGTTTAAAAACTCCCGCACCATCTTTGATGAGGCACTACATGAAGACCTCAGTGAGTACCAAAGGGACAATCCCAATGTTAGCCTACTCTAGTATATAGATGACCTTCTAGTGGCCTTAGACAGTAAATCTGAGGGCTGGAAAGCCACCTGTAACTTACTTAAGGCTCTTGGCAACCATGGGTACAACCAGGGCTGCAGCCAAAAAGGCCCACATTTGTAAGACCTAGGTAACCTACTTGGATTATATATTCAAAGAGGGACAGAGGTGGCTGTCAGACTCAAGGAAAGAGACCATCCTAAAAATCCCTACCCCCAAAACCTGATGGGAAGTCAGGTAATTCCTGGGGTCTGCAGGATTCTGTCGGCTGTGGATTCTGGGGTTCACAGAAAAGGCAAAACTATTGTATGAGGTGACTCAGGGCCAGGAACCTTTAAGGTGGACAGAATTCCTAGCCCATGCCTTTGAAGCCATAAAAACCAAACTGCTACACGCCCCGGCCTTAGCCCTGCCAGACATCACAAAGCCCTTCCACTTGTATGTGGGCAAAAAAGCAGGAATAGCAAAGGGAGTACTAACCCAGGCTCTAGGACAGTGGAGGAAACTGGTGGCCTATTTTTTAAAGAAACTAGATCCCATAGTGGCAGGATGACCCCCCACTGCCTACCTAGCATTGCTGCTACCACCTTATTGGTCAAAGATGCAAATAAACTAACTTTGGGGCAAGATATAATGGTAACAACCTTACATGCCATCGAGAAGGTACTCAAACAGCCGCCTGATCGCTGGCTGACAAAGAGTAGTATCAAGCCCTACTCTTAACCCCCCCAAAAATTCAGTTGAGTTCTAATGCAGCCCTCAATCCAGCCCCCCTGCTGCCTGTCCTGGATTTGGCATGGCCACTTCACAACTGCACCAAGATCCTGAGCCAAGCCTATTGCATCGGGGACAGACTCCAGGACCGGCCCCTGTCACAAGGTGATACTACTTGGTACACAGATGGTAGTAGTTTCATCAAGGATGGCACCAGGTATGCAGGGGCAGCAGTAACAATAGAAACTAAGGTAGTATGAGCTGAGCCTTTGCCCCCAGGAACTTCAGCCCAGAGGGCAGGACCTGTTGCCCTGACCCAACCCTCCAAATGGGTAAGGGCAAGCGACTGAATGTATACACCGACAGCCGCTATGCCTTTGCCAGGGCGCACGTACATGGGGCCATCTACTGGGAAAGGTTATTAACAGCAGAAGGAAAAACAATTAAAACCAAGCAAGAAATATTAGATTTACTCCAGGCGCTTTAAACCCCTTACCCCAGTGGCGAAGGGGAACTGCTGAGCAGATAGCGCCACACAGGAGGTGGCCCTCACTGCCAGGCCTCCAGCTACCCCGGCTTTGATGGCACAATTGCCCCCTGTGCCTGCACCAACCCTGT
This sequence comes from Nycticebus coucang, assembly GCF_027406575.1. Classification (NCBI taxonomy): domain Eukaryota; kingdom Metazoa; phylum Chordata; class Mammalia; order Primates; family Lorisidae; genus Nycticebus; species Nycticebus coucang. The sequence continues at coordinate 3,412,550 of NC_069805.1, forward strand.
CCTGCACTGGGTACACACAGGAGGACCTGGCACAAATAAGACAGAAAGTCCCCCTACACTATCAAAGAGATGAATGGTACTATACACCAACTAAAAGACTGATCCTTCTGGATAAGCTCAGCCTAGACCAAGCACACCAAATCCATCCCAGCACACATATGGGACCACAGGAAATAGAAGATTTGTTACAGAAAGGCCCCGTTAAGGTTTTTAACTTTAAGACTAAGACATAATCAGTCCCTTCCAAATGTGCAGTGTGCAAGATGGTGAATGCCAAGTCCACTACTGGGCCCCCTGGGTCATGGGAAAGAGGAACCCGACCTGGGGCATAGTGGGAAACAGACTTTACTGAAATAAAACCTGGTAAATATGGGTACAAACATCTTTTAGTCTTCATAGATACCTTCTCAGGATGGGTATCTGAGGCCTTCCCCACCAAGGTGGAGACAGCAACCGTGGTAAGCAAAAAACTGTTAGAATACATCATCCCGAGGTATGGACTCGCCACCCAAATGGGGTCTGACAACAATTCAGCTTTTGTTTCCCAAATACAGCATAGCCTAGCCTCTTTCCTAAATATTAATTGGAAATTACATTGTGCTTATAGGTCCCAGAGTTCAGGACAGGTAGAAAGAATGAATAGAACCTTAAAAGAAACATTAACTAAATTAACCTTAGAAACTGGTGGTGACTGGATATCTCTCCTCCCTTTCATTTTTTATATAGAGTAAGAAACTCCTCTTACCCCCTTGGTTTAACTACCTTTGAAATATTGTTTGGAAGACCACCCCCATCCTGCCTAACCTAAAATTAAAGTTAGTAACAGAATTTAATCACTCTGACTTCCGTTCTTCTCTGGACTTACTGCACATTATCCAGCAACAAGTGTGGCCTCAACTGCGAGCTGTATATGAAAAGGACCCCATGCCTGAGCCTCAAGAATATTGGCCTGGAGACTGGGTGTTTGTCAAACGCCATGGAAAAGAAACCCTTGAGCTGAGGTGGAAAGGACCACATGTCATCATCCTGACTACCCCAACTGCCGTTAAAGTCACAGGATTGTTGTGTGGGTCAACCAATCCCCATCCGGCCTGCAGACCCCCAAGCAGAAAAGGAAGACTACCAACCCGCCTGGCGAATCCAGCCATCCCAGAACCCGTTGAAGCTCAAGCTGCAAAAATGTCCCACCCAGGACTGCGCCTAATATTCTTTTTCACCTTACTAACTTCATCACCCCTTTTTGCCCTGAACAACCCCCACGCTCCGGTCAACGTCATCTGGAAAATTGTAAGTGCTATCACGGGCCACACTATGAATCAGACTTCAGGCCTCCACCCTCCCATAATTGGTGGCCAACCCTTCAATTTGACTTGTGTGCCCTGGCTGCTGGCACCTGGGACATACATGATCAAACACCGGGGGGAGCTTAGGTCCCTGGCTGCACTCAGCCATCCCAGAGGGCAGACCTGCACAATACCTATTTCTAAGTTTGCCCTGGAACAGAAAGGGGCAGGACTGACTAAGAAAATGTGGGGGGCCCCAAGACTTCTATTGCTCCTCCTGAGAGTGAGAGTCTTCTGGCTGGTTTAGCTGGAACATTCCTGTGAAAACTGATCTCATCCAGGTCCACAAAGCTACTGGGTCAAGAACAGTGGAGTGGGGCATCAAAGGGGAGGGGACTTGGAGGACCGTGCAGCTGACCTTTGTGTAACCCCTTTGTGTAACTCCTTAACACATGAAGCAGGCCATAAAAACCCAAGGGTGGGAAATGGGCAAAACATGGGGGCTAGGATTATACCAGTCCGGGTGTGACAATGGACTGCTTTTCACTGTCCAAAGATTAGAACGGCCCCCAGTAGCACCTGTAGTTGCGCCTGTGGGACCCAGTTCATTTTTAAATACTAACCCGCAGGCAGGACTCCCCAAACAGCCTCCCAATATTACTGAAATTCCACCACCCAAATCCGATATACTGCTATAGCCCCAAAACACACCAGAAAAACCTGAAACCCGAGGAGCCGCCTCCATTTGGAACCTTTTTCAAGGCACCTACCTGGTCCTAAATTCCTCCCACCCCAACCCGATCCAGAAGTGGTGGTTGTGCCTAAGCCCCCAACTACCATTTTATCAGGCTTTAGCTCTGAACAGTGCCATTGGCACTACCAATACTTCCAGCCACTGCCAATGGGAAAGAGAAAGAACTCGAGTAACCTTCCAAGAAGTCCAAGGACAGGGAACTTGTCTAATCTCCTATCACCAAACTCCTCCTACCTCATGTGCAACAACACACAGCATAGTCAAGATAATACTTACTACACCCCAGCCCCCCAGCACCTGGTGGGCCTGCACAACAGGATTAACTCCCTGTGTGCATGGCACAATTTTAAAGCAGACCTCAGGGTACTGCGTCATGGTCTAATTGTTCCCCATAATAACCTATTTTCCAGAAGATCAAATAGAAATTGCCTTTTCCCCATCCCAAATGAGCCCCAGAACCAAATGGGCAGTAGGTGCTGCCGCGGTCCTCATCTCCTCATTAGTAGGGCTAGGGATCACTGGCGCCACTGGAGTAGGGACCTCAGCCCTAAAAATACAAGACAAAAAATATCAGTTACTCAAAACTGCCATAGACCTAGATTTAAAAGAAATAGAAAACTCCATTAGCCAGTTAGAAGAGTCCCTGTCTTCATTAGCAGAATTAATGTTAGAAAATCGGAGAGGGCTGGACCTTCTCCTCCTGCAGCAAGGTGGTCTATGCACCACACTGGGAGAACAGTGTTGCTTTTACATCAACCATTCAGGAATTATAAGAGATTCCATGGCTCAACTAGGAAGGAAGTTTAGAGAAAGGGAATTAGAAGGACAACAGCAGACCTCCTGGTATGAGTCATTGTTTAATTGGTCTCCCTTGGCTAACTACTTTGATTTCCACCCTAATTGGCCCGGTAATACTCCTCATACTCATTTTAACCTTTGGCCCCTGTGTTCTAAACAAGTTAATATCTTTTATCAAAGAAGATACCGTCCAGATTTTAGTCTTGAGATCACAGTACCAACCCTTAGAACAAGAAACCCCCCTGGGCATATGATTGGGCCCAGATAGCAACAAACTCAAGGGGGTAATGAAGAGGCCAAATGTGACTCCATTTTGTAAAAAGGCTTCATTTTGAAACCTAGCCCCACTACAGGAAAAGACCTCTGTGACGCCCCTTCTGGGCAGAACCCATTAACCCAGGTGGGGCCAGCCTATCAGTAAGTGGGCAGGCATTTCTTCTTCCTAGAAAGTTTCTAACGCAAACTCACCATATGGCCCTCCACAGTATCAGGTGGCACTAAGTACTCCTAGATAATAGCTCATCCAATGGCATCCCCCCGTCCCCCAACAATGCCTGATAGAAATCCCCTATGCACCTTTACAACCCTTCCCCTGTGCCATTTTTGGGTCGCCCTTCCACAGTCACGCTGGGTAGTAGAGTGATCTGAGCATATGCTTGAATAAAGATACTCCTTTGTTTTTACATGTGTGTTTGGTGGTCTCTCAGCGGCGATATGGGTCCTTAACACTTTCATAATGACCTATGTATTAATAAACAAGCACAAGTGTGATCATAAACCAAGGAAAACCCCCAATAGTTGTTATTACCGGGTTAAGCTATCAAAACATTTCCAACTCTCAGAAAGCCATGGTCAGAAAAAGTAGAAAATTTGTATTTCAACAAGGCAGAATTTCCTTAAAAATTATAAAACTGAGTATCTGGAACCAAAGTATTTTCGAACATTCATATCATGGCAAATAAGGATGGCCACTTACCAATGCTGAGTTTTTAAAATTGTGTTTGCAGCAGTTTGAGAAATCTGACCTCAGAAAATAAACTTGTTCAAGACAGTCTTTCAAATTAATAGCTGTTGAAGAGTTGAAGACTTTAAAAGAAATACAATAGTCTATTAACAAGGTAAATGATTTCAAATGGATTTTCTTGACTTTTAAGTTGACAGACATTACCAGTATTGTTCCTTTTTGCTTTTGAGAAACTAAAGTTGGAAGTAACTGAAGAATTAGTTTTTATGAATAAATAGTTCATATAGTATAGTTAGAGGCACCCTGGTAGTCCATTTGGGCTGCTATAGCAAACTATCATATAGATTAGGTGACTTTTAAACAACAGACATTTTAATTCTCAGTTCTGGTGACTGGGAAGTACAAGACACTTAAACTTCTCTTACTTTTCAGTAATCAAATATTGTCATCCTCAATTAAATCTTTCATGTATTCCAATCTGTTCTTGCTGACTTGATGGCTTAGATTTAGTATCTGCAGAGGGTATGCTCCCTGATTCATATACAATAGACTTTGCTGTGTTCTTACACAGTTGAAAGGGGTATCTTTGGGTTCTTTATGAAGACATTAATCATACTCACGTCAGCTACATCCTTATGACCCCATCACCTCCCACAGGTCCCAGATACTATCATGCTGAGGATAAGGTTTCAGCACAGCAATTTTCAGGGCAAAAATATTTAGTCTATGGACGGCAACAATATTTTAAATAAGTAGAGAAAACACAAATTCAATAAAAACTAAGGTAAAAACCAGCTAAGTTACTAACTGGAATGGTAGTAAAAACAGGTACGAAGTAGAAAGACAATTTGCAAAACAGATGTAAATATAGTGTTTAAAGCCTATAGCTATTCATTGTATAATACTCATCTCTAGTCACTACACAGAAAATACTTGAATCTAACATGTGATTCTACACGAGTACCATCAATGATGAACTTCACTCACTATTGTGAATTTAAAAATCATCAGTTTCATGTTTTTTACTATCAATTCAAAATTCTAAGAGGATGCACATGTGTTTTGATAAATACCTTGAGTTAGGGCTGAAAAAATGCCCTGTCACCCAGGTGAGTTTTCTTTCTTAATTTCAGTTTAATGTGAGGGTACAAACACGCAGGTAAAAGTATTTACATAGTAGGTAGACTCCCTATTGTAGTTGTGTCCTGCACCCAAGAGGTGTGCCAAATTTCTTACATTATGCCCAATAGGAAACACAAAAATCTCCTCCCCTTCTCTTTTTCCCCCTGCCTCTATTAGGCTCATATTGAGCACACTGGATTCTTGCTTCTCCATTCTTCTGATACTTTACTAGGAAGAATGCATTCCAACTCCATATAGATTAATACAAAAGATGTAAAGTCTCCATCTTTTTTATAGCTGAATAGTACTCCACAGTATATGCTAATACCACAGCTTGTTAATCCATTCCCAGTTGGGCATTTAGATTGTTTTTGCATCTTCGTGATTGTAAATTGAGCTGTGATAAACAATCTAGTGAAAATGTTCTCATGATAAAATATTTTTTCTTTTGGGTAGATGCCTAGAAGTGGGATTGCAGGATCAAATGGCAGGTCTAATTTTAAGTTGAGGATTCTCCATACTTCTTTTTATTAAATCATAGCTGTGTACATTGATATAACCATGAGGCATCATTCACTAGCTTCACAGACGGTTTACCAAGTTTCACATATACCCTAGTAAGATGCACTGCTGACGTAATCCCACCAATCCCCTTCCCTCTACCCATCTCCCACCTCACGCCCCTCCCTTTCCCACTTCTCTCTATTCTTAGGTTGTAACTGGGTTATAGCTTTCATGTAAAAACCCTACATTAGTTTCATAGTAGGGCTGAGTACATTTGGTACCTTTTCTTCCATTCTTAAGATACTTTACTTAAGAAGAATATGTTCCAGCTCCATCCATGTAAACATGAAAGAGGTAAAGTCTCCATCTATCTTTAAGGCTGCATAATATTCCATGGTGTACACATACCACAATTTATTAATCCATTCGTGGATCGATGGGCACTTGGGCTTCTTCCATGACTTAGCAATTGTGAACTGGGCTGCAATAAACATTCTGGTACAAATATCTTTGTTATGATGTGATTTTTGGTCTTCTGGGTATATGCCCAGTAGAGGGATTATAGGACTGAATGGCAGATCTATTTTTAGATCTCTAAGTGTTCTCTAAGTATCTCTTTCCAAAAGGAATGTATTAATTTGCATTCCCACCAGCAGTGCAAAAGTGTTCCCTTTCTCCACATCCGCGCCAACATCTCTGCTCTTGGGATTTTGTGATATAGGCTAGTCTCACTGGAGTTAGACGGTATCTCAAAGTAGTTTTGATTTGCATTTCTCTGATGATTAAAGATGATGAGCATTTTTTCATATGTCTGAAGGCTGTATGCCTGTCTTCTTCAGAGAAGTTTCTCTTCAAATCCCCTGCCCAGTCTGTGATGGGATCCCTTGCTAATGCGTTTGAGTTCTCTGTGGATTCTGGTTATTAAACCTTTGTCGGAGACATAACCTGCAAATATCTTCTCCCATTATGAGGGCTGTTTGCTTGCTTTCCTTACTGTGTTCTTGGCTGTGCAGAAGCTTTTTAGTTTGATCAAGTCCCAGTAGTGTATTTTTGAAGCTGCTTCAATTGCCCAGGAGCTCCTCCACATAAAATACTTGCCCAGACCGATTTTTTCAAGGGTTTTCCCTGCACTCTCCTCTAGTATTTTTATAGTTTCATGTCTTAAGTTTAAATCTTTAATTCAGTGAGAGTCTATCTTAGTCAATGGTGAAAGGTGTGGGTTCAGTTTCAGTCTTCTGCAGGTTGCCAGCCAGTTCACCCAGCACCATTTGTTAAATAGGGAATCTTTTCCCCACTGAATGTTTTTAATGAGCTTGTCAAAGATGAAATAACGGTAAGTAGCTGGATTCATCTCTTGGTTCTCTATTCTGTTCCAGACATCTACTTCTCTGTTTTTGTGCCAGTACCATGCTGTTTTATCATTACCGATTTTTAGCATAGTCTGAGGTCTGGTAGCGTAATTCCTCCTGCTTTGTATTTATTTCTGAGTAATGTCTTGGCTATTCGAGGTTTTTTCTGATTCCATATAAAACGAAGTATTGTTTTTTCAAGATCTTTAAAGTATGACAGAGGAGCTTTAATACGGATTGCATTGAAATTATATATTGCTTTGGGTTGAATGGACATTTTAACAATGTTGATTCTTCCCAGTCATGAGCATGGTATGTTTTTCCATTTGTTGACATTTTCAGCTATTTCTTTTGTTAGAGTTTCATAGTTCTCTTTATAGAGATCTTTCACGTCCATTGTTAGATAAATTCCCAAATATTTCTTCTTGGGCAACACTGTAAATGGATAGAGTCCTTAACTGTTTTTCAACTTGACTATTGTTAGCATATATAAAGGCTACCGATTTATTAATGTTGATTTTGTAACCAGAGATGTTGCTGTATTCCTTGATCACGTCTAAGAGTTTTGTAGTAGAGTCTGTAGTGTTTTCCAGATGTACTATCACATCATCTGCGAAGAGCAAAAGTTTGATCTCTTCTGACCCTATATGGATACCCTTGATCGCCTTTTCTTCCCTAATTGCAGTGGCTAAAACTTCCATTACAATGTTAAACAGCAATGGAGACAATGGGCAGCCTTTTCTGGTTCCTGATCTGAGTGGAAATGATTCCAATCTAACTCCATTCAATATGATATTGGCTGTGGGTGTGCTGTAGATGGTCTCTAACAGTTTAAGAAATGTCCCTTCTATACTGATTTTCTTAAGTGTTCTGATCATGAAGGGATGCTGGATATTATCAAAAGCATTTTCTGCATCAATTGAGAGAATCATATGGTCTTTGTTTTTTAATTTATGTGCTGGATTACATTTATAGATTTACCCATATTGAACCAGCCTTGACACCCTGGGATAAAACCAACTTGGTCATGATGTATTATTTGTTTGATGTGTTGCTGGATTCTGTTTGCTAGGATCTTGTTGAATATTTTTGCATCTATATTCATTAGTGATATTGGTCTATAATTTTCTTTTGTTGTTGGGTCTATTCCTGGTTTGGGGATCACGGTGACATTTGCTTCATAGAACGTGTTTGGTAGTCTTCCTTCTGTTTCTACCTTTTGGAACAGGTTGAGTAACATAGGTACTAATTCCTCTTTAAAAGTTTGGTAGAATTCTGACATGAAACCATCTGCTCCCGGGCTTTTCCTTTTAGGGAGATTTTGTATGGTTGATGCTATTTCCGAACTTGATATGGGCCTGTTCAACATTTCCACTTGATTCTGGCTAAGTCTTGGAAGGTGATGTGGTTCCAAGTATCAGTCAATTTCCTTCAGATTTTCGTATTTCTGAGAATACAGTTTCTTTTAAGATTCATTAAGGATTTTTTTGATTTCTGAGGAGTCTGTTGTTATATCATCTTTGTTGTTTCTGATTGAAGAGATTAGAGATTTTACTCTTTTTTTCCTGATTAGGTTGGCCAAAGGTTTATCTATTTTATTGACCTTTTCAAAAAACCATCTTTTTGATTTATTGATCTGCTGTATTATTCTTTTGTTTTCAATTTCATTTAATTCTGCTCTAATTTTGTCTATTTCTTTTCTTCTACTGGGTTTGGGGCTGGAATGTTCTTCCTTTTCCAGTTGCTTGAGATGACCCATTAAGTTGTTAACTTCCTCTTTCCGTTTTCTTGAGCAAGGCTTGCAGCGCTATAAATTTCCCTCTTAGAACTGCCTTTACGGTGTGCCAGAGGTTCTGATAGTTCGTGTCTTCATTGTTGTTTTGTTCCAAATTTGGTGATTTCTTTCTTAATCTCATCTCTGACCCAGCTATCATTTAGCATAAGGTTATTAAACTTCCATGTTTTTGTATGAGTATGCAGATTCCTATTGTTACTCAGCTCAAGTTTTATTGCATGATGGTCCGAGAAGATGCATGGAATAATTTCTATTCCTTTAAATTTACTGAGGTTAGACTTGTGACCTAAGATGTGATCAATTTTTGAGTAAGTTCCATGGGCTGACGAGAAGTATGTGTATTCAGCTTCATTGGGATGAAATGTTCTGTAGATGTCTGCTAAATCCAAATATTGGATTGTTAGTTTAAATCTAAGATTTCTTTGCTCAGTTTCTTGTTGGAGGATCGATCCAACATTGCCAAAGGAGTGTTGAAATCTCCGACCATTATGAGCTGGAGGAAATGAAGTTGTTCATGTCTGTTAGAGTTTCTCTTATAAATTGAGGTGCATTCTGGTTGGGTGCATAGATATTAATAATTGAGATCTCATCATATTGAGTATTACCTTTAACAAATATGAAGTGACCATTCTGGTCCTTCCTTACTTTTGTTGGTTTAAAGCCTATGTATCTGCAAATAAAATTGCAACACCTGCTTTTTTCTGATTACCATTTGCCTGAAATATGGATGACCATCCTTTCACCCTGAGTCTGTATTTGTCTTTTAAGTTAAGATGTGACTCTTGTATGCAACAAATATCTGGCCTGAGTTTTTGTATCCAGTCAGCTAACCTATGCCTCTTTATAGGACAGTTTAAGCCGTTCACATTAATGGAGAATATTGGTAAGTTTGGTGAAATTTTGGGTATTGAGTTTTTCAAAAGTCCAGTGGGCATTTTTAATCCTTTCGCCAGTGTGGAAATTGGAGTTTGATCCGATGTTTCTGAGTGGGTTTACTTTTGTGGTATAGGATTGGGTTGGTCATTATGGAGGATAGGTCTGAGAATGTTCTGAAGAGCTGGTTTGGTTATGGCAAATTATTTCAATATATGAATGTCATTAAAGTATTTAATTTCTCCATCATAAATGAAACTCAGTTTAGCTGGATACAAGATCCGTGGTTGAAAGTTATTGTGCTTTAGGAGATTAAAAGTCGGTGACCACTCTCTTCTGCCTTCAAAAGTTTCAGCAGAGAGATCTGCAGTCATTCTAATATTCTTCCCTTTGAATGTAATAGTTTTCTTTCTCCTGGGATCTCTGAGTATTTTCTCCTTCATATTAAGTTTAGTGAAGTTAATTATGATATGCCTGGGGGATGTCTTATTGGGGTTGAGTCGTGCTGGGGTTCTGAAGCTGTCTGCTATCTGAATTTCAGAATCTGTAGGCATGTCTGGAAAATTCTCTTTCATAATTTCATGTAGAAGGGCCTCTGTGCCCAGCCAGGCCACTTCATCTGTTTCTTGAACTACAATGATTCGGATATTTGCCTTCTTCGAATTATCCCAGAGCTCTTGGAGAGAATGATCTGATTTTGCTCTCAATTTCTCTTCGAAAGTTTGGGAGTGTTCAAAGGCTTTATCTTCAAGGTCAGAAATCCTTTCTTCTGCTTGCTCCATTCTGTTGCTGAAGGATTCTACTGTATTTTTCATATCCTTGAGGGCTATGAAGCAAATTCTTGCTTCAGTGTGTCTAAGTCTTTGGTGTTTTGTCTTTAAATTCATTAAATTCTTGAGATATCTTTTGAATTTCTCCTGGAATTCCCTAATTCCACTTTATCTTGTCTGCAATCCAAATTCTGAATTCGATTTCTGACATCTCAGCCAGTTGTTTATGAATGGGATCTTCAGTTACATCTGCCATACCTCTCCTTGGGGGGGTTGATCTATTTTGGTTATTCATGTTACCAGAGTTTTTCCACTGATTCTGCCCCATGGTTTTTTACTCCCTTTGATTTTTTCCCCTGGGGCTTTGTCAAGGGCCTGTACAGTGTTGCGGTCTGAGAAACTGAGGCGCTGTCTGATGTGGTAGGACTAAGTGGTTCTGTTTTGTTTTCAGCTGGTTTCTGTTCCACCCTAGTGAAACAGATTCTCTGGATTAAAGTCTCAGTTGTGGAGAAATATCAGCAATTAAGTCACCCCACCCCCCACCGGCAAACAACTGGAAAAGAAAAATCAAACCTTGCTACCACTGTGCACCCAGGGCACCATCAGATTTGTCCTCAGGCAATTGGTTCAGTTCAAAAAGTCAAATCAATTGTCTCAGTCTGCACCTGTCTTGGGTGAGAAGAGTTTAAGAGGTCTCTGGGAATTGGATCACAGGGGTCTGGTGACTACTCTGGTGTGGCTTGCTCCAGTGCTGCGTGGTATCAGGAGCCACCCTGCGAACAGATCAGTCTGGGAAGGTTGATACCTCCTTCCCCACCTTGCACCACTATCACATCCAGTCACTGATAGCCCTGCAGTTGGCTGACCCAGTTGCCTATAGTGAATCGGTACTCCAGGAGTTTGCACCTGCCTGAATCACAAGGAAGTCTGCCAGGCTGCTGTACTCTGCCTCTCTTTAGCAGGAAAGGGTGAGGCCTGAGAACCTTGGGTGCTTGATGAAGGTTGGGGGGTTTTCACTCAGGTCCAGTCTCACTCCTGATTAATGTTACTGACAGAACAGAACAGAACAACTCTGCGGTTCCCCTGAAGAGAAGCTGAATTGAGTTCCAAATCAGCTTGTCTTTGCTCTTGTATTGTCTATAGGATGATGATCCCCTGAGGGCCAGGTGCATCTTAGGTTTAGTAAAGTGGACCTCTGGGTCAGCCCCGCCCTGGGAGTTTTCCCGGTTTGCAAATGGAGTTGTCAGGCAAATCCTATACTCAAGAGTCTCTGGTTGCCCAGGGAGACAGGGGGTGTGGCTTCAGCATATTCGGTAGTGAGCAGTATTGCTAGCAAAAGAGGGCTGCTATTTTATGGCTGAGGCAACCGCTGCTCCAGTGTAGCTTCCTTCTGGCCAACTGTCCTCTCTCCGCTCCTGTACCCCAGAGTCTGTACTGACTGGCTGCAGCCCAGCACTGTCTACACCCCTCAAGCAGTCGCCCAAGAGTCTGGACCCCTGGGGGACAGGCCTCCAGACCTTGGAGTGAGAGCGGAGGGGAGAACAGGAACCACTGGGAGCCTGGGGTTGCAGGCAGAGAACACACACAGCTTTACACAGTTTTATGCCTGGCCGTATTGTCACCAAAAGACGGCTATCGCACTGTGCCTCAGGGAACTGCCACTCCGGTGCAGTCCCCTCTCCGCCAACTGGGACTGGCCTCCAGACCTCAGTGTGAGTGAAGGGGAGCGCTGGGAGCTCAGAATTCCAGGTAGAGACTATATACAGTTTATGCAGTTTTATGCCTCGCAGGAGGATCCCATGGCACCCTAGTAGGGGAGGTAGGTCCAGTTTTTAGAGGGTCTGTCCCGTGGAGTGTAGTGGGAGGACCTTTGAACTCTGCCTGATTGTTTGTGGGGTACTCTGAGCTGTTCTCATGGGAGAGGGGACTCCCGTACGCTTGGTGATGGATTTTGTACCTTTTGTTTGTATCCTTGTGGTCGCAGCTCACCTCAGCAGGATTGACGTGCGTTCTTCAACCTTCTCTCTTAGTGCAGCTCAAATCCACTAGGTTACTTGCTGAATTTTTGTCCTTTAACTCTCCTCCTGGACAGGAGACTCTGTGGAAAGCTGGCTTCAGTCAGCCATCTTGTCTCCTCCCCCCTCTATACTTCTTTCCAAAGTGGTTGTATTAGTTTGCAATCCCATCAACAGTGTAAAGTGTTTCCCTTTCTCCACATCTGTGTCAGCATGTTAGGTATTTCAATATATTTTTATCAAATTCAAATTCAAGAAGATGAATATCCTACTTAGCTTACCATTTAGTAGTTCAACTATATTATGATTTGTATGTTTGTCCCTTCCGGAAGTCCGGTTCAGATATAAAATAGCATGGTACTTTTAATATAAGAGGTGAGACCTTTGGAGGTGATTAAATCATGAAGGTGGAGCCCTCATGAATGGATCAGCAACCTTATAAAAGGGATGGGAAGAACTATACTCCTCTGCCCTTCCACATTTGCCAAGTGACAAAACAGCACTCAAGACACCCCTGTGGAAGCAAAGCAGTTTCATCAAAAAATGTGCGAGTACCATGTTTTTTTTTTTTTTAATTTTTTTTTTTTTGTAGAGACAGAGTCTCACCTTACCGCCTTCAGTAGAGTGCCATGATGTACACAGGACTCACAGCAACCTCTAGCTCTTGGGCTTCCGCGATTCTCCTGCCTCAGCCTCCCAAGCAGCTGGGATTACAGGCGCCCGCCACAACGCCCGGCTAGTTTTTGGTTGCAGTTCAGCTGGGGCTGGGTTTGAACCCGCCACCCTCGGTATATGGGGCTGGCGCCTTACTCACTGAGCCACAGGTACCACCCGCGAGTACCATGTTTTAATTTCTAGCCTCCATAATTGTGACCAAGAAATTAATAAAATGAACAATCTCTACTACTTTGTTAGGAATGGACTGAGAAAAAATTTGGTACTATGGTCAGATGTTGCTATTATAATTATCTAAAAATATGAAAACAGCTTTCTTAATAACAGACCTAATTACAGGCTACCCCAGTTTATCTTACTTGAAAGGACAGACAACAGGAAGGATGGCAAAAAGTACAAGTACAAAAATTTTTCTGGCAGAAACAGTGTACTCAGTTCTGGCTGAAGTCAACAGGTATGGGGGGGAAAGCACGAAGATTCAATCCAGGTTGACAGAACTTGATTACTGGAAGGAATCAGGAAATAAAAGTCTGTTACTGAATCCCTCCAGGACAACACAGAAGCCTAAACTGATTAATGGTATAAAATGTATACACTATTCCCACTTACTTCTTACAACAGATGAGTTAAATTAGAAGTTATATTCACCATTCGATAGAAAACAAAAGGCTGGCAAGTATATTCAATTCCAACTGCATATGGAAAAGGAGGCTAATAGTAAGTAGCTTGAACAGTTTGGAAAATAAAGAGAAATCATTCTACATTACTGTAAAACTTAATGAAAAACTACAGTAATCAGGCATTGTGTCATTGCAAAAGGGATAGACACAAACAACAATGAAATAGGACAAGGAACCCAGATATAGACACACAAAGTCCACCCAACAAATTTTCAGTGAAGGAACGTGAAGCAATTAAGTGAAGAAGGATCATTTTTGTATAAATAGTGCTAGGTCAACTGGACATCTAAACAGGGAAAACTAAACCTTGGCCTCAATCTCATGTGTTTTGTAAATATCAGCTGTACCTTCTTTTGCCTGCCCACAAGCTTTTAAAATTATATTCAGCCATGCTATTGGAATGTGTGTCAACCTCAGTCCTTTACTCCTATATTTGAATAAGTACAAATCAGACCCACAGTCTCAAAACACATTGTTTTATTTCTAACAAAAGAATCAAATTAAAAAAAGACAGCAACTGGAACAAAGAATTTGTTTTACTCTATTCTTTTTGGTCATAACAAATGTCATACCCAATGTCTTCTTTTACAATGTGAACCAAAGGGAGAAAATAAAAGAAGGCAGAATGAAAATAGAAGTCTTGAAGCACTAAAATATTTTATAAGAGGCAAGAACAAGAAGAAAGTATATAAACAAAGGTGAAAAAAATATGAAATAGAGTGATATACTTAGCCTTTCTCAAGTTTATCTGCCTCTATCCAAACAAGAATAAAACTGGCTTTGAAAATCACTTCCGCATATTAGTCCCAGAAATGCTGCTAACAAAAGACTTCAGAGATGAGGCACACAGGGCATAGTCTTCAGAAACCAAGGGATAAGGCTATCAAAAAAAAAAAAACCCTGAAATGACAAACTCTAGACAGCAACCAAACTCTTTCTTCAGTCCTGGCTAGGAGACAGTGATATTAAAAGCAAAGCAAAAGCAACAACAACAAAAATCACCACCATAATAAAACAGCTTTTGTGCAGCTATCACAATTCTTGAAGAGGGTAGGAGACATGTAGGAAAGGCATTAAAGAAGGAAAAGCAGAGGAGGGGGCTAAATCCTTCTGTTGTAAGGTATTCTGGTTCCCTTTTAACATGGAGCTATGATCTGTGGTTTGTTTGAGGAACATCTTTTCATGTTCTACTTCCCCCTCAAACTGTTCTTTCTCTTGGCCCTCCACCGGGTTAATCCCTGACCTCCGGGACCTTTTTGATTCCAGCTCTTCTTGAATAAAATTTGTAGTCTTCCTACCCTGATCCACTTTCCGTCGCCGCCGTCGCCTCTCCAGTGCCTGGTTGCTTGTCCGAGTCCCTTGATTCTCAGGGTTCTCCAACTATAATCATACAGTGACAAGCAGAAAGAGGTTTTGGGCCAGGGTTCAGGCTTGGGCTCCCTGCTTAGCCTGACCTCCTGGCCTGTTGGTGTCCCCCACTTACTTCTAGAAGTGTGCGGATCCTTTCTAGGTCTGGAGGCTGCCCAGCCTGCAACAGCTGCCAAATGCTATGATTTTCATCTAGAGTCACCTCAAGCAGGTCCCCCTCCATCATGAGCTCCTCCAGCGGGGCCCTGGTTGCCTCAGGCAGCTCTAACACAGGGCCAGTCAACTGCGGCAACAGTGAGGACAGCAGCTCCAGATCTGAAGGGGTTGCAGGGACAGACTGGGTTGGCAGCTATCTTTAGTCTTATTCTCACCACCACTAATGAAGGTAAGAACTACATGGGTCACTTTGTGATGTACATACCCAGACTTACCTTTTTTACTTGAACCCTCCCCTGCAGGTTTCTTCCTAGGACTCTTCTTGCTGTCTCTATTCTCCAACAACCTTTGGTCCTATCAAAGAGCAAGAATGGCTAAAGGTAACTAAACTGAAGAACCAGACGCCATTCTTTCTCTACTAATCCAAAACTTAAAAACCTTTATCTCCTACTGGACTAAGGCTGCCAGCAAGAAGTGGAATATAGGGGACAGATGCCAAATGGGGCAGGAAGGATAGGACACAGAAAGCTTACAACTAGTGGATAGAGGCAAGGCTGAAGTCCACAGAAGGGCTACTAGGGCTAGAAAATAAAAATATGACAAGATCTGGGTTGGGCAGCTCACCTTAGAAATGTTGCCACTGCCTTCTCTGAGAGGGTCAGAGGGGGTCAGAATGGCTGAAGTGTATGCAGGGGCCTCCTTGGGCCTGGCTTCTGCCTGTAGCTGTTGGCGAAGCTCAGCCAGACGTCTCAACAGAGCAGTGACATCCTCAGAGGCTAGAGCCTGTCTGGCACGGCCTTGCCAGCCAATGGCCCTCTCTGTGAGACACTGCAGGGCTTCGCCCTCAGGGAGCCGCACAGGCAGTCTTTGAAGGGCTACCAGCAGTGCTAGGATGGTTTCTAGGCGTGGGCGCCGTGAGCGCATACACAGTGGACACAGAAATTTTGTGTCCCACTCCCACCAGGCCAGAAGGGGAGACGAGTTGGGATTGGGGCTTGGAGAGCTAAGAAGGCGGGGCACCGACACACACCGCCCATGGAACCAGTCCTGACACAGGTCACACTGCAGAGCTCCCACCCCTGCTGGCACCTGTCCACACACACAGATAGAGGTTGCAGAAGAGGCTGTAGTTGATGATGCCAGTGGACTGGGCTTGGCTGAATTGCTATGACGTAGCTGCATGATACCCTCCTTCTCCTTCTGTTCTCCCTCCTTGAAGGCCACGATCTACCAAGTCCAGAACAGAGAGAAAGCAAGTCAGCAGGTATCTTTTCCCTTCTCTGGCACCATTAACTCCCACTCCCAAGTAAGAACTGACTTCCATGGTTATCTGGCTCAGATACTCTGTCATCACCCAGGTACTCCTTTTTAGGGTACTCCTAGTATCTGACTAATTCCCTTTTGGGCCAAGCTTCTTACCACAGAGCCTGGGTCTCTGAGGTCCTGTGCAGACAGCCCCAGCAGCTCTGGATCAGATCTATACAACCCCAGCTCCTTCTTCATCCACCGACTGCGCTTAATGCTATCTGAGCCGGCGTCCGCACATGGACATAGAACCTGAGGCAGACAGAGGGGAAATAACTGAGCTTTTCCCACGTCTATACCCTCTTCTGCTCCTTGCTGGTGTCCTTTTATAAAACTTCATAGGAGCCATCTCACAACAGCCAGGCCATACATATCAGACTCTGTGGGTCAGGGTCTCATGCCTCACCTCTAATAGTGTGTAGCAAGAATTCTTCTTGAGGAAGGTCTTGGAAGCTTTCTCCCGCCAGGAATGTGCTGTGAGTACCTGCACTTCTAGATGTCTTAGCTCCTCCAACCCAACAGGTAGGTCTCGACCCACAGCCACCAGGCCCTCCAAGTCATCCAAACAAGGGTAGTGGTCACCGTTCTTGAGTAACAGTAAGAGAAAGTTCAGTTTAACTATGGTCTAGATTTTTCCTGAGCAATGTGGGGGTATGCTAAATAATCACAGAACAGTAAAACTTTTTCTGAAAGAAAAAAGTGAGATTAAAAACAGTTTTCTCTATACTCCCAATTCTAATGGCTTAGACTCTAAAATTTCAGTGAGGCCAGTTACTCTGTTTTACTTTGCTTCATCTGTGTTCTTTACCAATTGATAAGTTTCTGTTCAGCTCTAGTCCATTCTCAAGTTTCCCTCTTCCCTCTATTCCTATCCCAATATCCTCAGCGCCCTTGGAACTCTCTGATCTATAACTTTTACCCTTCAGTAAACCCAATTGAGGAAATAAGATTCTCACTTGAATCTCAACCACATCAGCAATCCAAGCCTGTGCCTTCTTAAGAACTTCTTTGAGTGCCTGGATGTTAGGCAGGTGAACAGGAATGTTTTCTGTTTCACGTATTATGGCTTCCAAAGTACCTGGTGGATGTTTCTGCCTAAAAATTTTTGAGACAAGGGAAATCTATTATTAAATGTTATAAGCATATACTAAACACTATAAGCATACATAATATAAAGTTTGTCAGGTTTAGAAACAACAACGTTCCAATTCCAAGGAACTACGAAACATAGGAGGAGGTCACTATTTAAATCAAGTTCAGTACTCATGATCTAAGTACTAAGCCAGGTTAAGTTTATGGGGGGGGGAAGCAGAAAGAGGGATGGAGGGAGGAGGGTGGGGCCTTAGTGTGTGTCACACTTTATGGGGGCAAGACATGATTGCAAGAGGGACTTTACCTAACAATTGCAATCAGTGTAACTGGCTTATTGTACCCTCAATGAATCCCCAACAATAAAAAAAAAAAAAAGAAAAAAAAAGAAGTATTTTCTCAATTAATGCTTTATAACACTTAAAGATTGGCATGTGATATAGACGGGGGAATCAATGACATGTCCTATCACTTCTTCAGAGTTTAGAAAATGTCTAACTGAAACTCTGGTACTCAAGATCACTCAGAGAAACCATACTAAGGAACACCCACAATCTCTAAAAATAGATGAAGAAAGGTAGGCCCCACCTGGCCTCCAAGCAATAATGAGCTTTTTCTTCCCAGCGCTCGGCAATGGTCAGCAGTTCTTGCAGCTCAGCTCGGGCCTTGTCCACAGATGGGCTAGAGGCTATCTTGGCACCCATAACCAACAGCCCCTGCATGATGACTAAAGAGCCCCTTTGGGCTGATGGAGCCAGTGCCTGCTTCACTTCCTCTAGCCATTGCACCTGCTCCACCTGTTGCTGGAGCTGATGGGCCTCAGGAACCACCACACCCAGGTGCTGCCCCCTTTTCAGAAGGGACTGTAATTGCCCTAGACTAGAGGGCACTGAAGCCAGAGCCTCACGGGCCTCAGCTTGGTAGGCCTCCACCTGTTCCAGGACATCCTGCAAGGATACATAATAAAATGCAGTTTCTTTAGCCACTTATATTCTCACCTGAATCTGACACAACCCATCTTCTCTCAAAGGCATTTATTCTCACTTTTCAGTTATTTTCAACCGTATCCTAAAATATGATCTACTTTATATCAGTAAAACTCCTTTTCTACCCTAGAGTTCTCCCATTCTCCTTTAATTCACTCAATTTACTTCTCTAGATCCACTTTAATATACTCTTTCTCTCTGGGAAGTCTCAGGACACTCTACGCATCTGAACAAAACTCTTCACTCAGATTCTCCAATCCCAAGAGTCAGACTTTTATGTAGCCCTGTTAATGTCTTTAATTATTTTTGTGTGGAAACATCCCTTGTATTATAACCCGAAGGGATGGAGACAGTAGAGAATCACTCATTTCCACGCATTCTAGGAAAGAACTGATGTTCTCAATGTTATAAAGGGCTCTTCGGAACAATCAGATTCTCAATAATTTCCCGATATCTCAGACTTCCCAAATATTTCTTGTTAACAAAAATTCCATCATGTCCTGCTCCTCCTCACCTTGACATTCCCAATCTGATGCATGGCACAGGGCAGGCTACCCATCTGTTCCAGAAGAATCCGCAGGTCAGTCACGGTCATTTGTGTGGATTCCATCCTACAGAATCCAGGAAGGAAGAACTTGTTCACTATACTTGCCACCCTCACGTATCAAGCATTTTTAGAATGTGAACATCCACATTCCTCCCCCATGTTATAGTGTAACTACAAAGGTCATTTTCTAAGTTGACAAACATTGAACTTATCAGTTAAGATAAAAAACAAAAAAACAATTACTTGACATTTTTTTGAAAGTTGACAGAGAAGAGACCAAAGGTATTGAAGTCAAGAGATTCCAACTTTCTGAGGTAATGTAATAGTATAGATCTGATATCATTAGATAGATGAATTATAAATACTATCAATTCAATGCCAGGATAATAAGGAAAAAAGAAATATGAATAGGTGTATTTTTAAGAGGGAACAAAATTTGAGATGGATCCTAGATAATTCTATTTTCTATAGTAATTCCCTTAAGAATCAAAATAAAGAATGATACCTAAAAATTAGGTATCTGAGGATACCTGAGTAGTAGCTTTCACAGTAAGGTAAGAAATGATAAAAAGAATTTAAAATAAAAAGCAACAGAATAAAAGGCAGAAGTATTAAATGTCAAAATAATGTTTATTGCAGCCCTATTCATAATTGCTAAATCATGGAAAAAGCCCAAGTGCCCATCGATCTACGAATGGATTAATAAATTGTGGTATATGTACACCATGGAATATTATGCAGCTTTAAAGAAAGATGGAGACTTTACCTCTTTCATGTTTATGTGGATGGAGCTGGAACATATTCTTCTTAGTAAAGTATCTCAAGAATGGAAGAAAAAGTATCCAATGTACTCAGCCCTACTATGAAACTAATTTACGGCTTTCATATGAAAGCTATAACCCAGTTACAACCTAAGAATGGGGGAAGGGGAAAGGGAAGGGAGGGAGAGGAGAGGTGGGCAGAGGGAGGGGGATTAGGGGGATTACACCTGTGGTGCATCTTACAAGGGCATATGTGAAACTTAGTAAAAGTGGAATGTAAACATCTTAGCACAATAACTAAGAAAATGCCAGGAAGGCTATGTTAACCAGAGTGATGAAAATGTGTCAAATGGTCTATGAAACTAGTGTATGGTGCCCCATGATCACATTAATGTACACAGCTATGATTTAATAAAAAAAAATAATAAATAAAAAAAAAGAACTGTGCTAAGAAAAAAAAAACGGTCAAAATAATGAACATGCTTCAGATAAAGAAATAACAGTTCATTTTGTCAAAAGAGGAACAGTACTGAGTGACTGTAAGTTCTAAGACATAGTTTTTAAGAATAATTGTCTGCAAGAAGAGAACTGCAGAGGCCAGGAAGTTAGATGCATGAGGAAAACTTGAGATAAAGATCTTAAGTGTTAAGATTCATGGCTATTTCATTATCATAGGCTTAAGAAAGAAAAGCTTTATTTTTTTTGAACTATAGCAGGGAAAGGACTTACCTATGAAAAAAGAATTCATTTTAAACCCTTCACATGGAAAAGAAACTTAGCAATGAGAAAACAAGTTAAAAACAATAAGCAGAAATAGAGTATTAAAATAACATGTTTCAAAAGTTTGACACAGTTGAAAATAATTATGAAACATAGGAAAATAACAAACTCAGGTGGCACAAAAAAAGCACAACAGCAATCTATCTTTCTAGTATCTATTTTTTCAATCATGTCTCAGGTTATTAATGACTTATTGGAGGCTAGTATAATAGTTTTCTGAACAAGTTATTTTTCATAAATTAGATCCCGTCCAATTCTGTTTTATCTACCCTATAAATTAATCTAAAATAATGAATTTTCTAGTGTATGTGTTACCATATGTACTTCTTCACCCCAAAATATTTTACTGTTTTGTCAGTTTATTGAAATAATTACTTAAATTCTCAGGTATAGAATTTTTTCCAAATCTTGAAAGTATGATGATGGTATTTTAATGGCGATTACACTGAATCTATAGATTGCTTTGCCAAGTATAGACATTTTAACAATATTAATTCTTACCAGCCATGAGCAAGGTATAGTAAATATATGTCACCATGGTAGTGGTGATAGAAGACAACCTTTTCTTGTTTCAGTTCTGAGTGGAAAAGTTTTCAGTTTTATTCCATTCAGTATAATCGCACCTGTAAGTTTGTTGTACAGAGCTTTAATCGGTTTAAGGAATGTGCTACGTATGCCTATATTCTTCAGAGTTCTAATTAGAAAAGTATGTTGAATTTTACTGAATGCTTCTACATCTATTGAGAAGATCATGTAATCTTTGCTTTTGCTGTTGATATAGTAAATTATGTTTATGGACTTGCATATGTTAAATCAGCCTTGCATCCCTGGGATCATGATGTATGACTTTTTTTTTGGGTGGGGGGGAGACAGTCTCACTATGTTGCCCTCTGTAGGGTGCTATAGCATCACAGCTCACAGCAACCTCCAACTCTTGGGCTTAAGAAATTCTCTTGCCTCAGCCTCCCATGTTAACTGGGACTATAGGTGCCTGCCACAATGCCTGGCTATTTTTTTGTTGCAGTTGTCAATTGTTTTACCTGGCCAGCCTTGGTGTATGTGGCTGGCACCCTAACCACTGTGCTATGGGCACGGAGCCATGATATATGACTTTTTTTGCGGTGGGGGAGGGGTAAGAGCTGTTGCCCTGGGTAGAGTGCTGTCGCTTCGGCAGGGGGTAGAGTGCCATGGCTCACAGCAACCTCCAACTCCTGGGTTCAAGCGAGTCTCAGGCTGGGTCACAGGTGCCTGCCACAATGCCTGGCTATTTTTTTTGGTTGTAGCTGTCACTGTTGTTTGGCAGGCCCAGCTGGATTCGCACCCGCCAGCCCAGGTTTATGTGGCTGGCGCCTTAGCCGCTTGAGCCATAGGCACAGAGTCATGATATATGACTTTTTAATGAGAAGCCTTAATCTATTGGCTAGGATTTTTTTTTTCGGTTTTTAGCCAGCACTGGGTTTGAAACCCCCACCTCCAGTATATGGGGCCAGTGCCTTACTCCTTGAGCCACAAGGGCCGCCCCCCAGTATTGGCTAGGATCTGATTGAGAATTTTTACATTAGCGAAATTGGTCTGAAGTTCTGCTTTTTGATTGGGTCTTTTCCTGTTTTGGTATCAGGGTGATATGTGCTTTACAGAATGTGTTGGGGAAGAGTCCTTTCTCAAATTTTTTGGAATAGCTGTTGTAGTATGAGTATAAACTCTTCTTTGAAGGTTTGATAGAATTGTGGTGTGTAGCCACTTGGACAAGGGATTTTATTTGTTGGGAGATTTTTTATTGTTACATTGCTCTCAGTGCTTGAAACTGGTCTGTTCAGATCTATTTCTTCTTCAGTCTAGAGAGAGGGTGGGATTCCAAGTACTGATCGATTTTTCCATGTTATCAAATTTCCTTTAATGTTGCAGAAGTTCTATTTGTATCCTAGGATGTGATACACACTGGCAGAAAAGAATCCTTATACAATAAATGGACTGGGAGAACTGGATAACTACATGTAAAGACTCACTAAAATTGATTCAAGATAGATAAAAATTCTAAATCTAAGGCAAGAAACAATAAAAATCCTTGAAGAAAAAAAGTGTGAACACTTGAAGGTATCAGCCTGGGGAAAGACTTTATGAAGACTCCAGTGGCAACTAATACAACAACAAAAATAAACAAATGTTACTTAATTAAACTGAATAATTTTTGTAAGCTAAGGAGACAACAACCAAAGCAAAGAGACAATCATCAGAATGGTAAAAGACATTTGCATATTGGCAATCAGACGAAAACTTGATAACTAGAATCCATAGAGAATTAATCAACATAAAAAGAGCCAATGATCTCTTTTATCAATGGGCAAGTGATATGAATATAATCTTCTCTAAAAACGACAAGACGAATGCTAACAAACATATGAAAAAATGCTCACTGTCCCTAATTATCAGAGAAATGCAAATCAAAACCACCCTGAGATGTCACCTAATCCCAGTGAAAATGACTCACATCACAAATTCTCAAAGCTGCAGATGCTGGCGTGGATGTGGAGAGAAGGGAACACTTTTACACTGCTGGTGGGACAGCAAACTAATACAAACTTTTTGGAAGTAAGTATAAAGAACCCTCAAAGAGCTCAAACAAGATCTCCCATTTGATCCTGCAATCCCATTTCTAGCCATCTACCCAGAAGAAAAAAAAAATTCTTTTATCATAAGGACATTTGCACTAGACCGTTCACTGCAACTCAGTTTACAATTGTCAAATTGTGGACACAACCTAAATGCCCACCAACCCAGGAAGGCATTAACAAGCTGTAGTATATGTATGGAATACTATTCAGCCGTTAAAAAAGATGGAGACTTTACATCTTTTGTATTAACCTGATGGAGGTGGAACACATGCTTCTTAGTAAAGCATCACAAGAATGAAGAAGCAAGAATTCAGGGTCCTAGATTCTGATATTAGGACAACTGATGCTAGTATATAGGAGGGGTGGGAGAATGGGGTAGCTGAGAGAGGAAAGGAGGGAGATGGGTGGGGGGTACAAATGTGTGACACACTTCTTGGTAGCAGGACACAATTATAAGAGGAACTTTAACAAATGCAAGCAGGGTAACCTACTTCTTTGTATCCTCAATTCCCCAACAATAAAAATAAATAAATAAATAAATTAATTAATTAATTCTCAGGTAAAGACTGGTTCAAATTGATACCCTTACTTTTTCTTCTTCATGTCCACATTCGGACTTTATACCAAATGACAAAAAATTCCCACCTGTGTCTAAAATTCCTTACTACTAAATGCATCTTCAATTTTTTAAGTTACAATTTGAATTTTTAAATATGTATTATGTGATTTACAGCTACCACTATCCCTACTTTAACCTGAAATTTACAGTGTATGTACAATTATACTATATAACATTATGTCAAATGATAAATTACATAATCATGGTAGTCCCATAAGATTATAAAAGATTATAAAGTCCCATAAGATAATAAGATGTTACCTAGTAATATTTTAGCCCTCTTTACAAAACAAAGCATTACTTACATGTGTGGTGATGCTGTTAAAAAGTTGCCAGCTGTATAAAAGTACAGCATATATAATTGTGTAAATGTGCTAATACTTAATGATAAACAACCATTACATTATATATTACAAAATATATAGCATAGTAAATATGTACAAAATTACATATTTACTATGCTATATATTTTATCATATTAAAGTATATTTCTTATAATTAAAATAAAAAAGCTGTAACACCATCTTAGCAGATCCTTCAGGAGGTATTCCTGAAGAAGCCATTGTCATCACAGATGAAGGATCAGGATCCATTGTAAGGTTAGGCTAATGTGTGTGTGTTAGAAAAACATGTGTATAAAAAGGTTGTGGCATAAGGATTTATTTTTATACATCATGACAGTATTTTTGTTTTGTAAAGTAAATTTTATTACATTGCAAAAGGGTCAAAAGTGAAAAAAGTTTAAAGCTGAAAATATAAAAGTTACAGGAAGATAAAACCAACCTTATTGAAAAATATATATATATATTTTTAATAAATTTAGTGTAGAGTGTTTATAAAGTCCTCATTAGTGCACAGAAATGCCCTAGGCTTTCAGGTTCACTTATCATTCACCAACTCACCCAGAGCAACTAGGTAAATTATTTTTTATCTTTTATACCCTATTTTTACTATTCCTTATCCATGTACACATATACTTAGTATGTGCTAACAGAATTGAGTATTGTCAAATAGTGCACAGGTATATGGCCCAGGAGCAGTAAGCTATACTCTAACACTTAGGCAGGTGTCCTCAAATTTTTTAAACAGGGGACCAACAGGGGGCCAGTTCACTGTCCCTCAGACTGTTGGATGGCTGGACTATAGTTTAAAAAAAAAAACTATGAACAAATTCCTATGCACACTGCACATATCTTATTTTGAAGTAAAAAAACAAAACAGGGACAAATACACTGCCTCATGTGGCCTACGGGCCACAGTTTGAGGACCCGTGGCTTAGGGTATGCAGTAGCTAGCTACACCTCTAGGTTTGTATGAGTTTGCATACTGTTTGCCCAATGACAAAATACCCTAAAGATTAATTTCTCAGTGTACCCTGTTGTTAATGTGACCCATTGTCTGTATGCAAATAATCGTTTGCTTGATTTTTCAATCTAAAGAATGTATATATTTACTCTTATTAGCAAAGGACAGGCAAATAAATTGGAGGAGATTGTTTCAACTTCTAAAATTTTACAACTATGTAGCCAATAATAAATTTTGTAGCAAACTCAATGTCTGAATAATTTCATGAGATTTGCTAAGAAATAGAGCAGGCCTACAATTTTCTACTTCATCTTCATTATTGTCATTTATGGTGAAAGTCTGAACTATGTATCATTCCCAAAATAGTCTACTTTACCAATTTCTACTTTATATTATATTGTTTTCTGATCATGTATTACCTATTTTCATTATTTGCCCATTATAGGCTCCTTTGCCTTCATTTAGGTATTTACATAAATTTTGGTTACCAATAAAGCTATACGTAACACACATTTTTCTAAGTGGATTATATTCTGTCAATTCTGTTTCTCATTTTCACACACTGCCACCCTTTTTTGCCATCTCCTCCTATAACATACCTGGCCACTTGACCACTGACCAGTCCCAGCACTTGGGAAATACAAGCCTCTGCCTCACTCAGGCAGTTTTTCAATTGCTGAAGCAGCTCAGTATTAGGAAACCTCCTTTCATGAGCTTCAGACTCCAGTGCTTGTAGCTCTTCAAAGCCTAGAGAAAGTCCAAGTGGCAAGAGGTAGGGAGTGTTATCAAAAAGCAGAAAAGAAAGACTGAAAAGGGGCGGTGCTTGTGCCCCAGTGAGTAGGGCACTGGCACCGTATACCGAAGGTGGCGTGTTCAAACCTGACCCCGGCCAAACTGCAACAACAACAACAACAACAACAACAACAAAAAATAGCCAGGCGCTGTGGCGGGCACCTGTAGTCCCAGCTACTCCGAACTAGAGAGCAAGAGAATTGCCTAAGCCCAGGTACTGGAGGTTGCTGTGAGCTATGTGACGCCACTGTACTGTACTGAGGGCGATAAAGTAAGACTCTTACCTCTTCAGGAGAAAAAAAAAAAAAGAAAGCCTGGAAATATTGAAAGGAAAATAGAACTTGTTTCAAGGTGTCTTTTCATTTTTCATCACTTACTGCGTTTCCGGCCATCCTCCACTTCCAAGGCCACTCGCACTTTGTTAGCCCAGGTGTCAAAAGACTCAGCTCGAATCTTTAGTTTATGCAACATAGTGGGGAGCTCATCCAAAGTGTACCGATACCTGCAGAGAGCAGGGAAGAGCATATCTGGTCCAGAACTGTAACTTCTTCCAGGTTCTCCCATTAAGCTCTATGCTTACCGTAGGTATTGCCGGCTACTCGAGCATTTGCAGAGGTCATTAATATGAGAAAGGCAGACAAGACCATCTGGGCAGTCATAGCAGGCCAAGGCTGATAGGAAGCACGTGGTCTTGCACTTGATGCATTGGCGTTCATCATCTGGAAGCAGCTCGAAAGCCTCTCGCTCAGCCTCTGTGACACCCTGGGGGTGTTCAACCCAGATATACTGTAAAGACTAGGACTATAGTTGTGGATACCCCACCTCAGACAACATTAAGCCCTGCTGCAGGCTCAACCTTATAAGGATAGCTGTAGAGAAATTGGAAGAAAACATATTAACAGTCTCTGTTTTTCCATTTCTAAACACATTACTTAAAAGATGAGGCACAGATGTTGGTCTGTGTCTTGCTACTACATCATACTTGACTATGTTACGAAGCCCTGCTGTCTACTCCACCTGTCTACTCCTGCTGTCTAGCCCACCTTCTCCAACAGGGCCTTTCGCAGACGTCGCTCCTCCTGAACCATAATGAACATCTCTTTGTGCACAGCCACTGCTAGATTCAGATCCAATTTCTCTGGGAAGGCAGCCATCTTGCAGATAAGCTCCTCATGGGAGAAAACACAGTAACGCCGGAGGCGGCGGTAGTGTTCAATGCACTGGCGTCCAGCAGGTAGCTGCAAGTACATTTAACATTGTGTGTGGCTATCAGGAGAACATGATTCTTAACTTCTCCACAACATCCCCTACCCATGTTCTTGATACCTTTTTACCTGTAGGACCATCACATTGCAGACTCACCCAGTCAGCAGTGCAAAAATTGACAGCCTCAGCAAAGTTATAGCCTTGATTAAATCCACTGTGGTAAGCACGAGGGAAAGTGATGACAAATTCACCTGCACACTGGTTTGTGCGAACAACCTGAAACATGAAAGGAAAACAGAAAGGTGTGTGGGTCAGAATTAATGACACAATGTGAACTTAAGAGTATCTCCAAATCCTGTAACAGATGCAGAAAGACTGGAAAGAAACAAAGACTTTACCTACATTATGTCCCTTATAAAGAAAATAAGACTATGAAGGTAAAAAGTAATAGCTGGAGAAAAGGACAAAGAAAATAATGTGCAATTTAAAAAAAGTCTACAAAAAATTGAATTCTAACCTTCTATAAAAAAGCAAAAAAAAAAGAAAATTTAAAGTAATAAAGTCACCAAAAATAAGTGACAAACTCCAAAATTTTAATGTTTTACTAAAAGAATAACTTAGTGCCAAAACATCTTAAAAACTCCATAATACAAACTCCTCAAACCAGAATATTCAGTAAATTAAAAGTTCTGAATTTTAGTTAAATAGTGCTTCCAACTCAGCAGCTACCTTTGGACAGCAGCCTGAGATGCCGGTACCAAGGAGCACAATATGGACCTGTATTTAAAGACCCTGAGTAGTGAGTTTTGATCTATCTGATGGCTTCCTGTAAGAGCTTGACTTTCTTTCACTTATTTAAGGGCTTCCCTAAAACAGACAAAGCTTTCCAGGCTGTTTTATTAGCCATGCCCACCTGTGCTGAGGGAAAACAAACAAACAAAAAAACACTGGGTAAATAGCAACCTTTCTTATGTGCCTAGGAGGAAAATCTTAAGGAAAGATATTTAGGAAACAAGCTTCTATTTATTCCTGGAATTGAAAGATGCACACTCAGAAAAACCCTATGACCTTAAGTTCTCACCTCCATCTGACTTTAATGCTCTGTCTGAGCAGAAGATAAGGTCTAAAGAAGTTTTAAAATCACTGAAAACGTTTCCCCAAACCCACAGTCTCTGAAAAGACAGGAGAGGTTTTTCTTCTTTTTTGGGAGGGGGCGGGGAGGATGTTAAGAACACTTGTCAGATTTCTGTATGACCACGATGCTATCAGGACACAGAAAAAGAGCAGACTTTACAAGATTATATGAAAAGATACGCAACATCATTAGTAATTAAGAAAATGTAAATTAAAAGCACATGCGATATTACTTCTCACCACTATGACAGTCATAAAAAGAAAGAAAAGACAAAGTAATGATGAGGATGTAGAGAAATTTGAATCGTTGTGTAAGACGAGCAAGAACATAAATAGCCATGAAATTTCTGTAAAAAACAGTATACAACTATATGAAAAAGTTCAAAAAGAAAATTACTGCAAAATTATACCACTTCTTGGTATCTACTGAAGTATTAAAAGCAAAATATTAAACAGATGCTTATAAACAAATTGTTTAAAGCAGAATTATTTATGATAGCCAAGAAGTAGAAACAACATAACACAACTGATACCCAAGAGATGGATACACTAAGCTGTATGTCCACACAATGAAATATTATTCAACTGTAAAAAGAAATAAAATTCTGACACACATTACAATGTGGATGAACTCTGAAAAATTACCCTAAATAAAAGAAGCCAGACATATTTCATAATTCCATTTGTAGGTCACATATTTTTTTTTTTTTTTAGAGACAGTTTCACTTTATGGCCCTCCGTAGAGTGCTATGGCATCACACAGCTCACAGCAACCTCCAACTCCTGGGCTGAAGCGATTCTCTTGCCTCAGCCTCTCAAGTAGCTGGGACTACAGGCGCCCGCCACAACGCCCAGCTACTCTTTGGTTGCAGTTCAGTCGGGGCCTGGTTTGAACCCGCTACCCTCGGTATATGGGGCCGGCGCCTTACCGACTGAGCCACAGGCGCCGCCCTGTAGGTCACATATTTTATAATTCCATTTACAGTAAAAACAGACAATCCACTCTGCTTAGCTTCCCAGAGTGCTAGGATTATAGGTGTGAGCCCCTGAGCCTGGACAAACTGCAAGATATGCTGATTAACATTTTCACAATCAAATACATTAACATATGAAGAACCTGAGCCTCAAAAAAGAAGGCAAGAGAAAAAAATGGACTTGAAAGAATATTCAAAGAAAATAATGGATAAACAATTTCCAAATCAGAGTAATCTGTACAATCAAGTTCACTGCACTTAACTTGCACACAGAGTATATCAATCTGTCAAATGATAAAATGCTGAGCAGCAAAAAAGAAGTGACACAACATACAACCACTCTTTAATAAGATTATCAGAAGATTTCTCATTAGAAATCACAAAGGCCAAAAGGCAGAGGGGTGGTAGTAAAAGCAATGAAATGAGGAAAATAATGTTAGAAGAAAAATTTTAAAAAATCCACAACTAAGGGAGTCTGCTGTTAGCTGACCTGTCTACAAAAATACAAAATGATTCCTTCAGTTAAAAAACACTAATAAGTAATCTAAATCTATAGAAAGAAGTAATAACACCAGTAAAGATACCAATATTACCTATGTAAGTATAAACACTAGTATTACATATATGGAACAAGTGAAACGAAAAGCAAAAAAAGGTAAATAAGAACAGAATTAGTCTCAAAAAAAATTAGATTTGTGAGAAAAATAGTATAACTAGAAAGCTTGCTGACTTCATTATCTTCAAAATATTAAGAAACAGGAGTAATATTAGAAAAAGAAAAAAAAAGGATATAAATTAGAACGCATAAAAAAATGCAATGCAAGAAGCCTTAGAGCTTTTGTTCAAATAGAAAAACTGAGGGAGCTGGCTATAATGTAAAGAGTGATGTAGCAGTCAACTAAAAATTTACTTTCCAAACAAGAAAAGGCAGATATAAAATGTTGTAAGATAGAAACTAACCTGGTTAACTCCCACAAATTGCTTTTCTCTTGCAAAACAAGCTGATATAAATGAATTCTGGAAATACCCAAAAGGCTAAAAGTCCCTCATGTCCACCGAGGCTTTATAAAATTAGAATTTATTCCCATTTATTCCCAAAAAGATTAAGAAAAAAATTTGGCTTGCTGTCCGTAGCACAGTGGTATGGAGCTGGCCACACGCACCTAGGCTGATGGGTTTGAACCCGGCATGGGCCAGTTAAATAACAATGACAACTACAACAAAAAAATAGCCAGTTATGATGGTGGGCAGCTGTAGTCACAGCTACTCAGAAGTCTGAAGCAAGACAATCACTTAAGCCCAAGAATTTGAGGTTGCTGTGAGCTGTGACAGCACTCTACCAAGGATGACATAGTGAGACTCTGTCGCAAAAAAAAAAAAACAAAACAAGAGAACTAATGCTTGAGTAGAAGACACATTAAAAGGCCAAGATCCAGGTTTGACTTTTTGTTTCAAAAATTTAACTCTTTTATCTATTGTCTTCCTTTTAGGTACCCAGTGCACTGTACAGCACTAAAGTTTGGCTGCATAGCAAAAGAAAAGGGATGATGCTAACCCTACAACTTTATTTCCTTCCAAACTAGTTTTCCTTCATTCCCGTCTCATGCTAGACCAGGCATTAAGTTTGTTTTACCCCTTGTCCCTCATTTCCTGGTACTCACTGGCACACCATGGGACATGAGGGTGTTAGGATTCATGAGGGTTACAAGCTGGTGTAAGAGGTCAGGCTGGCTATCAAACAGTTCAGGTGTCAGCCTCTTCATCACTTCCTCCAAATGTTCTGCTGCTAGTGAGGGTACCCCATACCAGGTCTTTGGCTCACCCCTGCTCAAATAGAGAGGAGACACATAAAGTCTTAATGTACATACAAATTAGGGAAGCTTGATACCAATCCTAGTAATTGGGGCACCCACTTACCAGTGCAAATAGTTAATGGAGTAACTCCAGTGATCCTCAATATGCCAACAAAATGCTGAGAAAACCATGCCTACGTAGAGCCAGGGCACCTTCATGCCTGAGATGTCTGCATTGATGTGGCAGAGAACAGACTGATCCAGAACTGGCATCACATTCAGATTCCAACCACTATTTGCATATTCCTAGAAGGTCAGAGATTTGTCAGAATGAGTAGGAAGATTGAATAAAGGCAAACTGAGAGAGAAATACAGGAAGAAAAATGTCTTCTTAGAGTGTGCTTCTTGTTAGCATGCATCGTCCTTTATAAAGTATACTGTAATGTGAATGTCCATATATAACTTTTGAATAAAAATCTTTTCTTTTCTGGAGAGGTCAAAATATATATTAATCATTAGAAGTCAAAATATATATTAATCATAATCCAGATTAAGATTCATCTGTCGACCCCACCCCCCAAATATTCTTCATAAATATTCTCTAAAATCACTTTATCTTATTCAGGTATCAGTTATAACAGAGATGCTCTGTCAGTCCTCTAAAATTGAGACTCAACATGTTAATCCTTAAGTACTTCTTACACATCTTCTTAATATCATAATTGTATTTTCTTTTTATCTTCTGTATTATTGGTGAAAAAACAATTATGCTCCAATCTTTTCTAAATCTTAGTTTATATTGGGCATTCAAATAGGATATTTCAAGCTCTTTTCTAATTTTCAATTACTAAATTAATTATACAATGTTGCACTGTTTTCTTCATTGTGTTTTGAAACTCAACATATTAATTAATTTGTTTTTGGAGTATCACAAAACTTCTGTCTAGAGAGGTGTATCAGTAAAATCTCAGAGTAGGGATCCTAGAGAGACATTTTTCTCCACAGAAAAACTGAGAAAAAATTGGCAAAACTGACAGATTCAACTTCATTAAAACTGAGTAACACTCTAAGTTTCATTGCATGAAAAGAAAAAGGTTCTTAACTTAGAAAAGCACTATCACACTTTAACTTACCTTTGCCCACTACCAACTCCCTAGTGTTAAGTGCTAATTTGAAGGCAGCAGCCTACATTTCTGGTATGAGTTCTCTTCTGAAAAATCAGAGACAACCTTGTTCTCAAGAACTGTGTTTGTTTTTATCTATCTGGGATCTGGGAGAATGCTCTAGAAGCATTCTACATGGGCTTACTATGCTTAACGCAAAAACCACCTCAGGGTTGAAAGACAATTTTTTGGAAACCCATTGCTCCAAAAACTGACAGACAAGTAAACTAACCATTCACTCCTAGAGAAAAGGACATCAATTGGGGGAAATAACAGACATGACAAAAACCCTAGGTGTGAGATGCTTACATTCCTAGGAACTTAGAAGACCCATACAGGCAATTTCAAAAAAGATCTTACAAGTCCCAGTATAGCTCTGATGGCCTTCAGGAGCTGTGTAAGCAGGAAGTGAAAGCTAAAAAGATTTGTAAATAAGATTATTTAAGCATTGAAAAATCACACATAGGGATAATATGGAACAAGGAACTGAGAGACACATCAAAGACATGTGACAAAGAATACAGTGTTCAGCACCAATAGTTTAGAAAAGTGACTAAAAACAAATAGCACCCAGAAGAAGCAAAAACAAATACAGAGGGTTTGTAATTGATTTCCAGGGTAACAACATTAAAATATTCAAATATCAAATGTTAACAATTACAAGAAATGCAAAACTAAACAAAAACCAGAAAATACGTCCCATTCAAGGAAAATAATAATAGAAACTCTCCTTGAGAAAGCAGATGTTGAATTTTTCAGAACAAACTAAATTAAGTGTCTTAAATAAATTCGGAAGCTAAAGTAAGCCATATAATAAAATGAAAAAAACCTGGAAAGCAATTTCTCTATTAATAGTCTCAAATAAGAAAAAGAAAGTAAAAAGCAAACTATAAGAACTTATCAAATATAACAAAAGCAAACAACTGTAAGAACTTATCAAATATAACTTCTGAAGCTGAAAAATACCTTAACTATAGTGAAATTCTCACTAGTTCAACAGTAGATGTAAGAATCACAAAAAAAATGTTTAAAAACTTGTAGATAAAGTTGTATCCACTTCTGAAGGACAAAAAAAGAATAGAAAGACAAATAAACAGAGCCTAAGACAGCTGAAGAACACCATGAAGAGAATTATATACACAACAAAATCATGGACAGAGAGAAGGGAAATAGACAGAAAACTTCAAAAATACTGGTGGAAAACTTCTCAAACTGGATGAAAGACATCTACATAGCCAATAAACTCAATGCACTCTAAGGAAAAAAAAAAAGCCCTCAGAAAAGTTCTATACCTCACAGTCAAACTACTGAAACACGGGGAATATTAGAATCAACAAGGTAGAAGTGACATCTTTCTTATAAAGGTGTTATCAGTTTGATTAACAGACTAGTTCTCATCAGAAACTAGAGACCAAAGGAAGAGTACCATCAGTAAGATGATGAACAATTCCCCTGCTTCATTCCCTACCCACAAAAAAATGAACTTACTGAATGAATAATATTCAGGCAGGCATATTACCCTGAATGTCCCAGAGTGAAGAATGAGGTTATAACAGTCCCTTGAACTACAGAACCAAAAAGAGGTTTGCTCTTGCAGCTGTACCATCTATACCCTGATCTGGACCACCACCACACACAGAGAATTTCCCTGCACCCTGATTTCTACAGTGGGAAAAGTGAGTTGGACACAAACACCCAGCTTCTCTGCCATTTGGGAAAGCTCACAGGAAGTTCACTTCTGTCAAGTTTCATAAGAATCAATGGGAGGATTGGCAACTATGGGAACACCTGAGATCAGTGAGGAACAAAGAATGGAGATGAATGCACAGCAACAGGCATCTACTTTGGTAGTGGTACTTCTTTACACCAGCAGACACAGCGATCTTAATTTCAGAATGCCACATACAACTACAATGGCTTCAGTGGTCACAAGCTTAGAGATCACTTTAATTCACTGATACCAACTCACATTCACCTTAGGGAAACACGACATCTCCAAACAGGTAAAATAGATGCCAAAGAATGACCCTATAAAGATGGACTGGTATAAACTGTCTGACGAAGAATTCAAAATAGCTATTTTAAGAAAGCTAAAATGTCTACAACAAAGATCACAAATTTATCATAGAAAAAACAACAAAAACAGAAATCCTGAAGCTAAAAAATGCAACTAATAAAATGGAAACACAAAGGAAAACCACATTTGGTGGAACTAGTTAAGCAAATAAATAAGTAAATTTAAAGACAGGTTATTTGAAAATAGAGAAGGAAAAAACAAAAAGCAAGAGGAAAGCTTATAGGATTTATTGGGAAACAAGTATGAGATACTGGCATTTAGGAAGGAACCGAAAAAGTTAATGAAGAGGTATTTAAAGAAATCAATAGCAAAAAACCTTCTCAAACTTAAGAGAAAGATACAGGTATCCACTCTTTAATTTTTTAAAAAATTATTTTATTGGTCCATTGGTTGTCCAGGAAAGCTTCTGAAGTTCATTATGTTAATTTTAGTTTCATAACATTGTGGTCAGTAAATATACTTGATGTGAAATCAGTCTTATCAACATTTGTTAAGTTTAACTTATCTGTGGCTTAACATATAATCAGTTGAGAAGAATGTATATCAAAATGCCACTGGATGGAATGTTTTATAAATGTCTATTAAGGTTTATTTGGTCTGTACTTCACTTTAAATTTAGCGTCCCCTTGTTTATCTCAGCACATGTGAACCTGCAGTTAAACTTCTGCAGCACACTTTAATTATACTGATCCCAAAAAAGAGTAAAAGAAAGAATATACTTTATGATTTACTTATTAACACAAACAAAATCATCAAAAACTAAAATATATTATAATTTGTAATAAAAAGATGACAATTAAAATTCTTTAAAAAATTTATTTATATTTAACATTAAATTTAACATCTAATGAGATACTGAGCTTGACATTTTTTAGAATATCTTCTTTGCAAACTTGAATGCTGGAAAGTTATACTCTTAAATCTTCTTCCAAGGATTCTAGCTGTTGATCAATTTTTATTTATTATTCACTGCCTGCTTCACCCAAATAGTGATGCTGATAATGAAAGTTATTTCCATTGCTTCTTTTGTAATATTTGAAAATTCACCCTTGAGAGATAACCGCAAGGTTGTAATATCTGTTATTGGGTATTTAAATCACAATCTTCTGTTATTTTTTAGTTTTGTTTACTCTTTCTCTTCTGTAAATTTAAGTTTGCTGACATGCACTCACCCAATCCAGAGAGGTTCTGTTGAGTATTTTGCAAAATTTGGATACAATACATCTTAAGTTTAAAAAATTTGTTTAAGAGGATTGTATCCAGTTTATATCTTCATTGGTTCAAGTATTCTACTGCATATTCTTTTAATTCTTTTCTTCCATGGCCGTAATTTTTCTCTGAAAGCATTAATTTTATCTACAGATGTGAGAATATTTTCATGACTTCCCTGTATGCTCTTAGTAAAGAATATTCAAATGCTGAAATAAATCTGCAAGAAATGCAAACTTTATTACACCAAACCTCATCTCAAAGTAAGTCTCCTAATTTAGAATACTTTATTTTTATAAAGGCTGATACTTCCTTAAATTCGTAACATTTGATAGTACTCTTCCAGGAAATAACCATCTGACTTCTTTCTGTATTAAGAGCTGCATATGAGAATCATCCACTGAGGAACAAAATTCTGCAAATAATCTTGATTACAATGGGCTGCTTTTTACATAATTAATTGTTTTAATAGTGTAATCTAGGACCTTTTGTAATTCAGACACTATTTTTTTTTTTTTTTTGAGACAGAGTCTCACTATGTTGCCCTTGGTAGAGTGTCCTGATGTCACAGCTCACAGCAACCTCAAACTCCTGGGCTTAAGTGATTCTTTTGCCTCCCAAGTAGCTGGAGCTACACATGCCCGCCACAACACCTGGCTATTTTTTGGTTGCAGTTGTCATTGTTGTTTAGCAGGCTGAGGCCAGGGTAGAACATGCCGGCTTCAATGTATATGGCTGCTGCCCTACTCACTGAGCTATGGACACCGAGCCAGACACTAATTAATTTTGACAATAGCACTCCTTTGTGTAGAAAATGGGCATGTAAAAATAATCTTTGGGTTCTCTCTTTGTGTAAGTTAACAAATCCTTTAAACGTCTGGACATTTAGATGGGTTCTATTCGAACAAATACTTAATGCAGGCATGTCATGACAAGTTATCAGAATTAAAATAACTGTTAATCAAATTGAAAATATCTTGGGCCCTTTGCTATTCTGTGGAGTGTTGGCAAAATTAAAAGAAAAAAATTGTTGGGTGGCGCCTGTGGCTCAAAAGAGTAGGACAACCGCCCCATATATCAGAGGTAGTGCGTTCAAACTGGCCCCAGCCTAAAAAACAAAAACAAAAACATAAAAACTGCAAATAAAAAACAAAAAGAAAAAATTGTTTTATGACTTCTTCTTTATAGACAAATCTACTGAATGGTAAAACTTAGGGTTTACCACTGATACCAGTAGAGTCCTCCAACTGAAGTGCAAACATTTTTATTTCTTTGAGGTGAAATTGTACTTGAAATTTTGTCTTTTCAGATAAATCCTTAACACACTGACAAACTATATTATCTGAAAGCAGAATCTGAAACATTTTCTTTTTGTGTTCTTCTCCAAACCTCATTTTTATAATTACACAGCAGGCCAGGAAAATAACAAATTCTGCAATTGTACGAGATTTCATTTTCCTAGCTACAATTTCTGCAATTGTGAATCTGTAACTGTGTACCTTGCTTCCTGTGCTTTATCTGATATTGCTGCATATGTGGCCCCTATTTTTGCTTATTTAATATTACTGAGTACAAATTGTTTGAAATATTACACCAGGTTTTCAGATAAGTGAGAATATTTGGATTATAAATGTCTCTTTAATTTGCTAAAACCATACCTTCATTTGCTAATGTTTCATCACATTATGCATTTGGGATGTGATGGATTTCTTTTATTATACATGAAAATTTATGATAAATAATCTTCATTATACTGACAAGTAACTGTTTTTAATTTAGTTCCCAATGTACTGAATTAAGCAGTATTTGATGCACTCCCATTATCTTCTAATTTTTATTCAATAAAAGCTTGTCCATGTTAATTGAATGCTATGTAATAAAAATAAAAAAAGTCGAATAAAAAATAATAGAAGTAAAAAGAAATAAGTAAA
This sequence comes from Nycticebus coucang, assembly GCF_027406575.1. Lineage (NCBI taxonomy): Eukaryota > Metazoa > Chordata > Mammalia > Primates > Lorisidae > Nycticebus > Nycticebus coucang. The sequence goes on from NC_069805.1 coordinate 3,449,939, forward strand.
CAGCTCATACTTTTAAAAAAGAAATATAGGTATTAATTAATCACTCTTGGAAAATTTTCACAACTAGCATTTGCAAGGTAATTGTGTCCAAATACATCATTATTTCAAATCTAGCTAGAACTGTATAGGATGTTGTACAAGCTACACACCTCCTTACTACTCTAGGCACAATGAGAGATTGTTAAGTCATCTGTACTAGTATGAATCTAACAGAAACACAATTACATGCCGAAGGAATCCTTGCATATTATCACATAAAATCAACTGACTGTGATGGGGTGAGAAGACTCAAAGGACTGTCTTGTTAACAAATAGTGTGGGAAAACTGATTACCCACAACAAAAAGAATGAGAAGATTTTAAAAAATTAACTACAATACATTACCATGTGTGAACCCAAGCAATGCTTTCAGTAGGCAATTCTAAGCCATCAAAAAGCACAGGATACTAAGTCCGATTAACTTGGTGGAGATGAGGGGTTCCCCAAACACCCAACTATGTCTCAAGGACATGCTAAAACTTGCTGAGCCTTCTCTATTGCCTCATTTAAGGGTCTGGGATGTTTCATATGTAATCTTTCTTCCGTCTCTCCTTTATTCAGGGTCCAGCTTACAGTGTACTCTAATAGTTCACCCAGCATTTCCCAGCTCTTCCACTGTCTATTTCATCACTCAATAAGGCTCTCACATTTAAAAAAACTCCTACAATACAAAAACAAAAACCCAATTTAAAAATAGGCAAATAACATTTCTACAAAGATATGCATATGCAATATATGCATTATAAGCACATAAAAAGATGCTCAATATACAATCATTACAGAAATGCAAATCAAGACCACTTTATATTCATACTCATTAGGATAGTACTACCCCCAAAAGGAAAAAACAAAAAGTGGCGTTGTGCACTGATGGCTGGCATGTAAAATGGTATACTTGCTACCAGAAACCGTATGGTGGTTTCTCAGAAAATTACACCAAGAATTATCATATAGGCAGCTCAGTGGATAGGGCGCAAGCCACATACACTGCGGCTTGCAAGTTCGAGCCTGGCTTGGCCCTCCTGAACAACAAGGACAACTACAACCAAAAAAATACCTGGGCATTGTGGCAGGTTCCTGTAGTCTCAGCTATTCAGGTGGCTGAGGCAAAAGAATCGATTAAGCCCAAGAGTTTGAGACTGCTGTGCGCTGTGATGCCACAGCACGCTACCAAGGGCAACCTAGTGAGATTGTCTCAAAAAAATAAAAATAAAAAAGAGAATTATCATATAATCCAGCAATTCCTTTCCAGGCTCACAGAACTGAAAGTAAGGACGCAAAATGATGCTTGTAGGTCAACATTCATAAAAGTAGCCAAAAGGTATAACTATCAACAGATGAACAAAATATATTACGTACAAAAGAATATTAGTCTTAGAAAGGAATGAAATTCTAACATACGTAACTTTGAAGACATTATGCTAAGTGAAATAAGCCAGACGAAACAGCAAGCAAATTCTGTAAAGTTCCATTTAAATGAGGCATGCATAATAGGCAAATTCATACACACAGAAAGAGGAACTGGGTTTTTCAGGGACTTATAGCAGGGGAATATGGGGGGTGCTGTTGTCTTAACAGGTACAGTTCATGTTTGAAATGACTAAGTTATGCAAAAGGTTAATGATGATGAATGCACAACATTATGAATGTACGCATACTCAAAACCACTAATACAATTAAAAATAGTTAAAATGATAAATTTTATGTTTTGATATTAACTTTAAGAAAAAGCAATAAAAAGCAAAAAACATAATTAAAAGAGGCAAAGGGCCCAAGCAGGTATTTCCCTAATTAAGGCATTATAAATGGTCAATGTACACATGAATAGATGTTCAATGTCACTTACTAGTCATCAGGGAAACACAAACACAAGACCAGTTTAAACCCATTAAAACAACCATAATCACAAAAGAGTGTAACAAGTGTTCATGAGCATGTATTACCGGTCATACTGAAAAACAGCTTGGACTTTCCTAAACAGTTAAACACAGGTACCATATAACCCAGAAATTGAAATTTTAGATAAGGTACTCAAAAAATTACAAAGGCCAGGTGCCATGGCTCACATCTGTAATCCTAGCATTCTGGGAGGCAGAGGTGGGTGGATTGCCTCAACTCACGGGTTTAAGACCAGACTGAGCAAGACCCAGAGTGAGACCCCATCTCTAAAAATAGCTGGTGTTATTGCCTGTAGTACCAGCTACATGAGCGGCTGAGGCAAAAGAATCTCTTCAGCCCAAGAGTTTGAGGTTGAGTTCAGCTGTGATGCCATGGCACTCTACCGAGGGCAACATAGTGAGACTCTGTCTCAAAAAAAAAAAAAAAAAAAAAAATTAGAAACAGAGGTTTAAACAAAAACATGTACAAGAGTTTCACAGCAGCACTACTCACTATAGATAATAGTGGCAATAACCCAAATGTCAGTCACAAAATATACAGATAAAGAAAATGTGATATATTGGTGAACAGAGTATTAGTCCATCATAAAATAGAATGAAGTACTGACACATGGTACAGCATGGATGAAATTAAAAAAATAAGCTAAGTTTTAAAAGCCAGAAACAAAAGGCCACATGTTACACAATTCTATTCATATGAAATACACACACTGGCTAACTTAACAGAAGTAGAGGTAAATCTGTCCAGCCACTGTGAAAGGTAAATATGAGAGTGAATTGCTTTATAGATACAAGTTTCTGTTTTGAGGAATGAAAACTTCTGAACTACACTGGTGATGTTGTACACCAGTTTAAAAACACTAAATTCTATACTTTAAAATGGTAAAGATGGTAACATATTTAAGCATTTATTTTCATCACAATAAAGAAAAAACTGTTCAATATTTCAAATGCAAACAGCCAACACTGATAAAGAAATTCTTAGAGACATGAACCTGGTCAACACTGGAAAAAAAAGAACTTCTGAAAAATTGTTCTAGGTAAATAATAAATTACACATACATCATGTAGTGACCAGTAAGGAGATTTCATTAGTATTCTTTTAAAAATCTTCCTCCCAAGAAAAAAAACCTACCCCCGAAGCCAAAGACCAATGGTTTGTTTCACTATTGAATTCCACAAAATGTTTTATGAAGTTAGTGTTAACTCTCTGAAACTCTTCCAAAAACTGGAAGAGGAAAGGTCACTTAATTCATTCTGTGAGGGCAACATATCTTGATAGCAAAACCTGAAAAAAAAAAAAAAAAACACTCAAAAAATAACAGACGTAATAGTCAATACCTCTTATGAAGCAAATAGCCTCAACAAAATATTAGGAAATCAAATTCAACATGTTAAAAAGTCATATAGTCTGATCAAATAGAATTTATTTCTGAAACATAAGGATAGTTCAATGTGTGAAAATCAAGGTAATATAGTCACATTAATAATATAAAGAGAGAAAAACACTTATTCATCTTAACTGATGCAGAAGAAAGTATGTGACTAAATCCAACACCTTTTTATAATAAAAACTATCAACCTACTATGAATGGAAGGAAACTTCCTCAACATAATGAAAGCTATATATAAAAACTGACAGATACATTATGACCAATGGTAAAATCAGAAACAAGTTTAAGTTATTCACTCTTGCCACTTATATTCAACAAAGTACAGAAGTCCTAGCCAGAGCAATAGAGCAAGAAAACCAATGAAAAGCATAAAAATTGAAAACAACTAAAATCATTTTTGTAGGGTGGCTCCTGTGGCTCAAAGGGGTAGGGTGGCCCCATATACTGGAAGTGGAGGGTTCAAACCCAGCCCCAGCCAAACACTGCAAAAAAAAAAAATTAAAAAGTAAAAAAATAAGAATAAACTATTTTTGTAGAAAACATAACTTTGTATGTAAAAAAAAAACAAACCTAAAATTACATTAAAATACTTGTTGGAATAAACAATTTCAGCAAAATTACATTGATACAAAATAAACACACAAAATCAGTTTTATTTTATTTGCTAACAATGAAAAACACAAAATGAAACAAGTCCATTTATAAGAATATCAAAAAGAATGAGGTATTTAGGAATAAAATTAATCATGGAGGTGAAAAAAGCATCAAATGGCTGCTGAATGAAATTAAAGGCATAAAATAAAAATACAGTGTTTGTTTATGGAAAACATAATATTAACACATTAGTACCACCAAAATCATCTATCAATTTAGTGCAATCTCATTCAAAATTCCAAGGACACTCTTGGCAGAAATAGAAACACCATGCTAAAGTTGATAGAAGGCTCAAGGACCCCGCACAGCTAAAACTATACTGAAAAAAACCCAAGTTAAATGTCTCAAACATTCTGATTTGTATCTTAACTACAAACAAATAGTAATCAAAATGTTGTGATACTGGCATAATGACAGAGATATAAATCAATGAAATAGACAAGAGATCTCAGAAATAAACCTTCACATGTATGGTCAAAAGATTTCTGACAAGGATGTCATGACACTTGGAAAAAAATGAGGTTAGTATCGTTAATAAATAAGAAAGAAAAAATTAGACATCTATAAGCAAAACATAAAGATAGGCCCATATATAAATATATATTTGTGTATGTGTATATGTATATATATGTATACATATGTGTACATATACATATATACACACACACACATAGTATTAATATAAATTAATACTAAGTGACAAAGATTAAGGGAATTGAAAGTCTAACTACATCAAAGATCTAATTTTAAGGGTCAAAATTATAATACTTATGGAAGAAAACAAAGGAAATTTCGTAATAATGGATATGGCAATGACATCTTGAATTTAACATGAAAAACAAATAAATTGTACCTTATCAAAATTTAGAATTTTTATACTTCAAAGGACACTTTTAGCAAAGTGAAAAGACAACCCCTACAAAGGGGAAAAATTTCTTTAATTCGTGTATCTGACAAGTGATTGATCTTTAGAATAAATAAATAACTTCTATAACTCAACAATAACACAACATGATTAATAAGTGGACAAAGAACTGAACAGATATTCCTCAAAGATGACACACAAAATAAAGACCATATGAGATTCATATCTTACGCATTTAAATCATTACTATCAAAAAACAAAATACGTGTTAAGCAAAAATACAGAAAAAACTGGAACCCCTCAATATTTATGGTGAAAAGATTAATGCTGCAGCTGCTATCTGTTGTGCAAAAACAGTATAGTTGTTCATCAATTAACTGAACACAGAATGAAGGTTATGATTCACCCATTCCACTCTGATTATAGACCCAAAAGAGTGGAAGCAAAGTTTCACAGAGATTTTCACATATCCACAATAACCAAAGGCAAAAATAGCCCAAACGTCTATTAACAGATGAATAACATGTTGCAGATATATAACTGATTATCATTCATCTTTCAAAACGAATTCTGACATATGCTAAAATAAAACCAGACTGTATAAAAGAAGAAAATAGAAGGAGGGAGGGGTGTGGAAAGAAAGAGCAGAGAGAGGGAAGGTGGGAGGGGAGTGGGACCTTGGTGTGTGCTACACCTTTTGAGGGCAAGACACGATTGCAAGAGGGACTTTGCCTAAAAATGCAATGGTTTATTGTACCCTCAATGAATCCCCAACAATATAAAAAAAAAAAAAAAGAAGAAGAAAATAGACAACTTCACTGAAATCAAGACTTTATTCTGTTAACATCCCTAGAACTACAAAAGACAGCCAAAAGGTAACAGAAAAATACTTGCAAATTACAAATATTACTTAGAATGTAAAAAGAATTCTTAAATGAAAGGTACTAAAACCAATTATTAAAAATGGACACTTGAATAGACAAAAGACATCATTAGTAATGAGAAATGCAAATTAAGACTATAATGAAATAGCACTACAATATGTTAAAACGATTAAAATGATAAATAGATACCAACTACTGGCAAGAATGCAGAACTAGAATATACATACACTATGATGAGAATATAAAATGATACAGCCACTCCTGAAAATGGTTTGACTAAATATATATATATAAAAAAAAAGCTAAACATATACTTAAAGATTATCACTCAGTACAATCTAATGAAATGAGAATATATTCACAGCCAGGCATGGTAGCTCACACCTGTAATCCTAGCAAGCAAGTAGGTAGCTTGAGCCCAGGAAGACCAGCCTGAGCAAGAGCAAGACCCTGTCTATCCTAAAAATAAAAAAAACTTAGCTGCAAATTGTGGCAGATGCCTGGTAAGTCCTAGCTGTTTGGGAAGGTAAGACAGGAGGATTGCTTGAGCCAAGAGACTGAGGTTGCTGTGAGCTATGACACCACAACACACTATCCAGAGCAATAGGAATTACAGTCTCAAAAGAGAGGAAAAAAAAAATGATAGCAACGTTCACACAAATATTCAATAAAGGAATGTTTACAGAAGCTCTATTCAAATTTATCAAAAATTAGAAATTCAGAGAGAGAATTCAAGATGGCAGCGAGTAACAGCTTACCTGCAACAGGGCACGGGGAGTCTGGGGAGATAAGACTCTAAGCATCTCTGGCTGGTGGGATCTGCCTATAATCATTCCTTTGAAGATAAAGAGAGTCAGCAAGGGACTTCTGGACCCCAAGAGGAAGACAAAAACAGTTAAAAACTGGCAAGTGGTTGCGTGTGTCTGATTGACCTAATCCGCCTGCAGCCTTAAGTACAAGCAGCAGTGAGACTGCAAACTGGAAAGGCCTTACCTGTGAACTATTCTGGTGTTTTTGGACTTGGCACTCAGTTGAACTGCCTTGGGGAGAGCTTGAGCAGGAGTGCTGAGAACTTTGGGCATTGTCTAGGGCCCCAGACTGAGCCACTGAGCCAGACGGAGCTAATAGTGTTGGGCTGTGGGCCGCAGGGAGCCATTGTGAGAGAACTGCCCTGGCAAGCTCTGCCCTAAAGGTCGCAGAGAAAGGATCGGGTGGGAGCTAGTAACCTAGTGACTGAGCAGCCTAAAGCCTGGGGACTGAGCTGCCTTACAACCTTAACACTCAGGGACAGAATGAGACTGGTTTTGGCACTGGAGCCTTGGGCTATTGCCCTGGGTAGAGTGCCCTGGCGTCAAAACTCACAGCAACCTCAAACTCCTGGGCTTGGCGCTGCCCAGACCTCCATAAGAGCTGCGCCAGGACCCCCAACCTGCGACCTGCTCCCACCAGGCCTCCGCATGCCCTGACCAGGAACCATGGGAGCTGCGCAACCCAGCGTTCTCCCTCCTGTACCCTCCCTGCCTCCACACCAGCTCACTCGTCTGGCCAGGGACTCTAGTAGCCTTGTGCCCTCCGGAGGCCTTCCTGCCTCTGTGCAGAGCCCTTCTCCTGGCCAGAGACTGCTGAAGCCTTGGGCCCTCTGTGCCAAAGTCACTGGGGGCCAGGGACTCCCAGAACCATGCACACCACCTCCTGCCCTGTTGCTGGATCCAAATGTGTCACACTATGGAGCTGCTTCCACAACCAGAACTCCCTCGCTGGGGCAGCACCAGAGGACTACACAGGGTCACTCCCTACAAAGATCCAGCAACAATAGAGTGATCCAACTGGGGTCTAATCTTGCAGAGACACCTCCTCACCTCTGCACCTCCTCACCATCCGGCCAGAGGCAACGGTGAAAAACAATCATGAAGCGAAATCAACTGAAAAACTCTGGCAATATGAATTATCAGAATAGATCAACTCCCCCAAGAATCAATGGGGCAGATATAGCACAAAATCCCATGCACAAACAAATAGCTGAGATGAACTTGAATTCAGAATCTGGATAGCAAATAATATCGAATTAGAATTCCAAGCAGTAACACAAAAGATATCTCAAGAATTCAACGAATTCAAAGACCAAATGACCAAAGATTTTACCACATCAAGACAAGAAGTTGCAGCCCTCAAAGATCTAAGAAACACAATAAATCCCTCAGTAACAGAATGAAGCAAGCAGAAGAAAGGATTTCTGACATTGAAGACAAAGTTTTTCGAACACTCCCAAACTCTCAAAGAGGAAGAGAAATGGAGGGGAAAAACAGCTCTCAAGAGAGCTCTGGGATAATTCGAAGAAAACCAGTATTCATTGGATCCCTGAAAGCAACAAATTGGCTTTATAAGGCACAGTCTCTTCTCCATGAGATTATGAAGAACCTTCCAGACATGCCAAGAGATTCTGAAATTCAGATAAGCAGTTTCAGAACTCCAGCACGACTCAACCCAAATAAGAAATGCCCCAGACACATCATAATCAATTTCACTAAAGTTAGTATGAAGGAGAAAATTCTGAAAGCAGACAGATGAAAGAAAACCATCACCTACAAGGGCAAGAATATTAGAATAATGGCAGATCTCTCTGCTGAAAACTTTAAAGCTAGAAGAGGATGGTCACTGACTTTTAATCTCCTAAAACAAAATAACTTTCAACCCAGGAACCGGGCACCCAGATAAACTGAGTTTCATTTATGACAGAGAAATTCAATACTTTAATGACATTCACATGTTGAAGAAATTTGCCATAACTAAACCAGCTCTCCAGGATATTCTCAGACCTATACTCCATAAAGACCAGCGTAATCCTTCACCATAAAAGTAAACCCACCCAGAAAATTTTGATCAAAATCCAACTACCGAGGGACTTTACCTAACAATTGCAATCAGTGTAACCTTGCTTATTGTACCCTCAATGAATCCCCAACAATTAAAAAAAAAAAAATGAAGTCCCATTTGTTTATTTTTGTTGTTGTTGCAATTGCCATGGCGGTCTGCTTCATGAAGTCTTTCCCCAGGCCAATATTTTCCAGTGTTTTTCCTATGCTTTCTTGGAGGATTTTTATTGTTTCATGCCTTAAATTTAAGTCCTTTATCCATCTTGAATCCATTTTTGTGAGTGGGGAAAGGTGTGGGTCCAGTTTCAGTCTTTTACATGTAGACATCCAGTTCTCCCAACACCATTTATTGAATAGGGAGTCTTTCCCCGAAGATATGTTCTTTTTTGGTTTATCGAAGATTAGGTGGTTGTAAGATGTTAGTTTCATTTCTTGGTTTTCAATTCGATTCCAAGTGTCTATGTCTCTGTTTTTGTGCCAGTACGATGCTGTCTTGAGCACTATGGCTTTGTAGTACAGACTAAAATCTGGTATGCTGATGCCCCCAGCTTTATTTTTGTTACAGAGAACTGCCTTAGCTATACGGGGTTTTTTCCGGTTCCATACAAAACGCAGAATCATTTTTTCCAAATCTTGGAAGTACGATGTTGGTAATTTGATAGGAATGGCATTGAATAGGTAGATTGCTTTGGGAAGTATAGACATTTTAACAATGTTGATTCTTCCCCTTCTCTAAAGATGACAGACGAATGGCTAACAAACACATGAAAAAATGTTCATCATCTCTATATATTAGAGAAATGCAAATCAAAACAACCCTGAGATATCATCTAACCCCAGTGAGAATGGCCCACATCACAAAATCTCAAAACTGCAGATGCTGGCGTGGATGTGGAGAGAAGGGAACACTTTTACACTGCTGGTGGGACTGCAAACTAGTACAACCTTTTTGGAAGGAAGTCTGGAGAAACCTCAAAGCACTCAAGCTAGACCTCCCATTTGATCCTGCAATCCCATTACTGGGCATGTACCCAGAAGGAAAAAAATCCTTTTATCATAAGGACACTTGTACTAGACTGTTTATTGCAGCTCAATTTACAATTGCCAAAATGTGGAAATAGCCTAAATGCCCACCAACCCAGGAATGGATTAACGAGCTGTGGTATATGTACACCATAGAATACTATTCAGCCATTTAAAAAAATGGAGACTTTACATCCTTCGTATTAACCTGGATGGATGTGGAAGACATTATTCTTAGTAAAGCATCACAAGAATGGAGAAGCATGAATCCTAGGTACTCAATTTTGATATGAGGACAATTAATGACAATTAAGGTTATGAGGGGGGGAAGCAGAAAGAGGGACGGAGGGAGGGGGGTGGGGCCTTGGTGTGTGTCACACTTTATAGAGGCTAGACATGATTGCAAGAGGGACTTTACCTAACAATTGCAATCAGAGTAACCTGGCTTATTGTACCCTCAATGAATCCCCAACAATAAAAAATAAATAAAATTAAAAAAAAAAAGAAATCCAACTACCACAGTCGCAAAAGGATTAAAAATGTCCACCCAACTCTCGAAAGGCTTATCAATACTCTCAATTAAAGTGAATGGTTTAAATTGTCCTCTAAAGAGGCACAGGTTGGCTGACTGGATACAAAAACTCAAGCCAGATATCTGCTGCATACAAGAATCGCATCATACATTAAAAGACAAATAATGGACTCAAGGCGAAGAGATGGTCATCTATACTCCAGGCAAATGGAAAGCAGAAAAAAAGCAGGCATTGCAATCCTCTTTGCAGACGCAACAGGCTTTAAACCAACCAAAATAAGGAAGGATAAAGATGGATACTTCATATTTGTTAAAGGTAATACTCAATATGATGACATTTCAATTATTAAAATTCAGGCACCCAACCAGAACACACCTCAATTTATAAGCGAAACTCTACCAGACATGAGCAACTTGATTTCCTCCAGTTCCATAGTAGTTGGTGATTTTAACACCCCTTTAGCAGCACTGGATAGATCCTCCAAAAAGAAGTTCAGCAAAGAAATATTAGATTTAAACTTAACGATTCAACATCCGGACGTAACAGACATCTACAGAACATTTCATCCCAACAAAACTGAATACACATTCCTCTCATCAGCCCATGGAGCTACTGAAAAATAGATCACATCCTAGGCCACAAATGTAACCTCAGCAAATTAAAAAAAATACAACTTATTCCTTGCATCTTCTCAGACCATCATGGAATAAAAGTTGAACTCAATAACAACAGGAATCTGTACAGATGGGTTATAGAGAAGATTCAGAAGAAGATCACCAAATTTTTGGAACAAAACAACAATCAAGACAAGAATTACCAGAACTTCTGGGATACTGCAAAGGCATTCCTAAGAGGGAAATTTATAGCACTGCAAGCCTTCCTCAAGAAAATGGAAAGTGATGAAGTTAATAACTTAATGGAACATCTCAAGCAAAAGGAGAAGGAAGAACGTGCCAACCCCAGAAGCAGCCGAAGAAAAGAAATAACTAAAATCAGAGCAGAATTAAATGAAATTGAAAACAAAAGAATTATACAACAAATCAATAAATCCAAAAGTTGGTTTTTTGAAAAGATCAATAAAATAGATAAACCTTTGGTCAACCTAACCAGGAAAAAAAGAGTAAAATCTCTAATTCCAACAATCAGAAATGGTAATGATGAAATAACAACAGACCCCTCAGAAATTCAAAAAATCCTTAACGAATAGTATAAGAAACTCTAACTCTCAGAAATATGAAAATCTGAAAGAAATCAACCAACACCTGGAAGTAAGCCACCAACAAAGACTTAGCCAGAATGAAGTGGAAATGTTGAACAGGCCTATATCAAGTTCTGAAATAGCATCAACTATACAAAATCTCCCTAAAAAGAAAATCCCAGGACCAGATTGCTTTATGTCAGAATTCTACCAAACCTTTAAAGAAGAACTAGTACCAATATTGCTAAACCTCTTCCAAAATATAGTAAAAGAAGAAATATTACCCAACACGTTCTACAAAGCAAACATCACCTTGGTCCTTAAACCAGGAAAAGACCCAACAAGAAAAGAAAATTATAGATCAATATCACTAATGAATATTGATGCTAAAATACTCAATAAGATCCTAACAAACAGAATCCAACAACACATCAAAAAAATTGTACCCCAAGACCAAGTGGGATTTATCCCAAGGTCTCAAGGCTGGTTCAATATATGTAAATCTATAAATGTAATTCAGCACATAAACTAACTCAAAAATAAGGATCATATGATTTTTTTCAATTGATGCAGAAAAGGCTTTTGATAATATCCAGCATCCCTTCATGATCAGAACATTTATGAAAATGGGTATAGAAAGGACATTTCTTAAAACTACAGCAAAGCCACAGCCAATATCGTATTGAATGGAGTTAAATTGAAATCATTTCCACTTAGATCAGGAACCAGGCAAGGTTGCCCATTGTCTCCAGGGCTCCTTAACATTGTCATGGAAGTTTTAGTCATTGCAATTAGGAAAGAAAAGGCGATCAAGGGTATCCACATAGGGTCAGAAGAGATCAAACTTTCACTCTTTGCAGATGATATGACTGTATATTTGGAAAACACTAGGGATTCTACTACAAAACTTTTAGAAGTGATCAAGGAATATAGCAATGTCTCCGGCTACAAAATCAACACCCATAAATCTGTAGCCTTAATATATACCAACAATAACCAAACCGAAAAAACAGCCATGAACTCCGTTCCTTTCTCAGTAGTGCCAAAGAAGATGAAATATTTGGGAGTACACCTAACAAAGGACGTGAAAGATCTCTACAAAGAGAACTATGAAACTTTAAGAACAGAAATAGCTGAAGACGTTAACAAATGGAAAAACATACCATGCTCATGGCTGGGAAGAATCAACATAGTTAAAATGTCTATACTACCCAAAGCAATATATAATTTTAATGCGGTTCCTATTAAAGCTCCATTGACATATTTTAAAGATCTTGAAAAAATAATACTTCGTTTTATATGGAACCAGAAAAAACCTCAAATAGCCAAAACATTACTCAGCAATAAAAACAAGGCAGGCAGAAATCACGCTACCAGACCTGAGACTGTACTGTAATCCATAGTGATGAAAACAGCATGGTACTGGCACAAAAACAGAGAAGTAAATGTCTGGAACAGAATAGAGAACCAAGAGATGAATCCAGCTACTTACCGTTATTTATCTTTGACAAGCCGATTAAAAACATTCAGTGGGGAAAAGATTCCCTAGTTAACAAACAGTGCTGGGTGAACTGGCTGGCAACCTGTGGAAGATTGAAACTGGACCCACACCTTTCACCATTAACTAAGATAGAGTCTCACTAGATCAAAGATTTAAACGTAAGACATGAAACTATAAAAATACTTGAAAGTGCAGGGAAAACTCTTGAAGGAATCGGCCTGGGTGAATATTTTATGAGGAGGACTCCCCAGGCAATTGAAGCAGTATCAAAAATACACTACTGGGACCTGATCAAACTAAAAAGCTTCTGCACAGCCAAGAACATAGTAAGTAAAGCAAACAGACAGCCCTCCAAATGGGAGAAAATATTTGCAGGTTATACCTCTGATAAAGGTCTAATAACCAGAATCCACAGAGAACCCAAACATATTATCAAGAAAAGAACGCATGATCCCATCTCAGGGTGGGCAAGGGACTTGAAGAGAAACTTCTCTAAAGAAGACAGACGCACCATCTACAAACGCATGAAAAAAAGCTCATCCTCCTTAACCATCAGAGAAATGCAAATCAAAACTACTTTGAGATATTACCTAACCCTAGTAAGAGTAGCCAAAACAAAATCCCAAATCCAGAGATGTTGGCGTGGATGTGGAGAAAAGGGGCACACTTCTACACTGTTAGTGGGAATGCAAACTAATATGTTCCTTCTGGAAGGATGTTTGGAGAATACTTAGAGACCTAAAAATAGACTTGCCATTCAATCCTATAATTCCTTTACTAGGTTTATACCCAGAAGACCAAAAATCACAAGATAACAAAGACATCTGTACCAGAATGTTTATTGCAGTCCAATTCATAATTGCTAAGTCATGGAAGAAGCTCAAGTGCCCACTGACCCACAAATGGACTAGCAAATTGTGGTACATGTATACCATGGAATATTATGCAGCCTTAAAGAAAGATGGAGACTTTACCTCTTTCATGTTTACATGGATGGAGCTGGAACATATTCTTCTTAGCAAAGCATCTCAGGAATGGAAGAAAAAGTATCCAATGTACTCAGCCCTACTATGAAGCTAAATTATAGCTTTCACATGAAGGCTATAACCCAACTACAGCACAAGACTATGAGGAAAGGGCCAAGGAAGGGGAAAGGAGGGGAGAGGTTAGAGTGGAAGGAGAGTAATGGGTGGGGCCACACCTAAGGTGCATCTTAGAATGGGTACAGGCGAAACTTACTAAATGCAGAATACAAATGTCTACATACAATAACTAAGAAAATGCCATGAAGGCTTCGGTGAACAGTTTGATGAGAATATTTCAGGTTGTACATGAAAACAGCACATTGTACCCCTTGATTGCAATAATGTACACAGCTATGATGTAACAATTTACAAAAAATGAGATATAACTCATATCATAAAAATTCCCCCATCTAAAAAAAAATTAGAAATCCAAATGTCATTCAATGTGTATAAACTGTAGTAAACTGAAAACAAATTCTACTGCTTCCAATCCATGTATGTATTACTATCTCCTCTCACCTGAGCTAGCAACAGCATCTGACAACTTCCAATGCTGCATTTCAAAAATAATATAATTCTTGATTAATTTACAGTTCTGGCTTGCAGAATATAATCTATTCTTCCAATTTATCTAGCTATATTCTGTGCTTAGTATGTCAGCCAGTCTTCCTTGGTTTATTATCATTTGTATGCTGATAACTTCCAAATTTATATTAAGTATATCTAGCATGAAGACTTCCTTTAAAAACTGGCCTGGTTAACAAACTTGCTCCCTCAAATGCTCATTTATACATCAAAAAGATATTTCTAAATATCAAAAATATGTCCCCCAAATTGTAGTCTTCTGTTTAATTTCTTATCCTACTCAAGCAAACTTGAGGTGTTAGTTGGTGCTATCACATTTACCTCTCACGTTATTTCCATGCACCTTGAAACTTATATACTTTCATAGTTAGTTAGTTCATAACTAACTCCAATCAGGGTCAGTGTTAATTTGGGATTCCAATTCTAGAGACAAACCAGAGTGAGACGATTCCTTATTTACCACCCAAATTAAAAATAAGAAAGAACCATAAAAATCTCATTTTTACTGGATAAAATCTTGAGGCCTTCCATTTGAAACAATTTGTTTTAATCTTGGACAAAGCAATATATTTCATGTTCTTAATTAGTTAATATTAATTTTCCATAGGCCTTCAGGTAATAATAAAAAAACACCTCAGTACATTACAATGTCTTTGAGACCGATAGTTTTACAAAATTTATTGGCTCCTGATTTGACTTTACTAGTGGGAGACTAGGGTGTTACTTGTAAGAAATATTCCAGACAACCAGAACCTAAGTATCAATTGATAACTTTAGATTAGTTTTAAAAAGTAGTTTATTTGGTGCTTTTTAGAGACCCATTAAATATAGTTTGGTTATATACAATTATTTTAGAAGCACTACTGACAAAGATTCTTTGCCCAAACTTGAGCAAGGCTTTTCAACTTTTTTCTAGGCACACTGGACTTTTCCCTATAAAATCCAGTTTTAACAAAGAACCTCATAGAATTAGTTTAGCAAGAATTCTTTGATAAATCGTCATCCTCCTTATCTGATTAAAATTCTTCACACATGACACTGACATCTGATCACCACAACCTTCCTTTAGCCAGAACTGCCCAAGACTTGTAATTTCTATCTGCCAACTGTCATACTTGTTGGCTGCAAAACCTTACTTCACCCTATTGTATTTGGAATGGCATCCAGTTCCTCATGGTATCTCTTTTCCCAAACTGAAACAGTTGCTAATAAAACAGGCCTTCACCATTTTAACTTCTGAGGCTCTGATTTTAAACCAGCAAAAGAAATCAGAGAAGAGAAAAAAAAGTTGCTAAATATATGCTCTAGGAACTTGACATAATTATATTAATCTGCAGTATTATCAAACAATACAGTTTCAAAAACTTTAGGGTTATAACTTTAATGTACACAACTTCAATCTTCAGCCATCTAACATTATAGTTAGATGTTCAGAGAAAGTACAAAGTAGCTTAAGATGCTAAATAAAAGATCATTTTATTATTTCATTTTTTTATTAAATCTTAACTATGTACATTATGGAGTGATGGTTATGTTAAAAGTTTATTTTAACCACATGTCAACTTCTTTTAAAATAAGAGAAAGTAAGACTGAAACTAAGACTGATGTCTGACAAGTTAATTACAAAGAAATAGCAAGAGAAAAATAAAAACATGAAAGAAAAGTTAAGGAACACATTGAAGAAACCAGAATAAAAAGGTCCAGCTAATAGGAGTTTAAGGAGATGATAATTAAAGAAGTTGTTATTTTCTACAAAGGGTGAAAACAGAATTCTCAAATTTGTAAAGTCCTATGAATTCCTAGAGATTAAATAAAACAGTAACAATTCATGTATCAAGAAAATTTACAAATGGCAGAACAAGGAGATCTCATAGCAGCCAGACAGTAAAAACTGATTATACTCCTCCAAATTAATGTGAGATTTTGAACTAAAACACACTGTTAGTGTACTGAGAAAATAAATATGTAACTACCAAACCAAGTTGTATGTACTCAAATTATCTTTTGTGAAGAATAGAAAATATATTAATTTAACAAAAAAATGGAAAGAATTAAGAAGAAAAAGAGAAAAATGACATATAATTTCTAAAGCATTTACTTCAGAAAAAAGGAAAACGGCCTATGGAAAAGGTCTCAGTAAGAGGAAAAACGAAAAATACATGGAAGGACCTGAAAACATAAACAAAAATAACACCCATTTTATTGAAGAGAAGAATTTAAGAATATGCACAAAAGCTTTACAAGTCACAAGGGACCAGAACAGACTATTTGCAATCTAAAATTAGTATAGAGATAGAAAAATAAATAAGTAAATTTAAATTTACATTATATTTCAAAAGAAAGTATTAAACATAGCACATATTTACATAGTTGCCAAACTAAGAAGTGATTAAGAATGGAATGGTAAGAGTAGCGCACATCACAAAATCCCAAAACAACAAATGTTGGTGTGGATGTGGAGAAAAGGGAACACTTCTGCACTGCTGGTGGGAATGCAAGCTAGTACGTTAATTTTGGAAGGAAGTTTGGAGAACACTCAAGGATCTAAATGTAGACCTGCCATTTGATCCTACAATTCCTCTTCTAGGTGTATATCCAAAGGACCAAAAATCATTTGGCAATAAAGATATCTGCACCAGATTGTTCACTGCAGCTCAATTCATAATTGCCAAGTCACGGAAGAAGCCCAAGTGCCCATCAACCCTTGAATGGATTAATAAATTGTGGTATATGTATACCATGGAGTATTATGCAGCAGTATATGTTTACATGGATGGAACTGGAAAATATTCTTAGTAAAGTTCCTCAGGAATGGTAAAAAAGGTATCCAATGTACTCAGTACTACTGTGAAACCAATACTCTGGTTTCTCTTCAAATTGCATAAATCTTTCACCTTTTACTACTGTGAAACCAACTTATAATAACTTACACTCACACATGAAAAATGAAACACAACTTTAGGCTATGATGAAGGAGGGAAGAGGAGGGTGAGGGTTGGGGAGAGCGTGAGAAGGATAGTAAAGGATAGTAGGGGGATCACACTATGGAGCACATTGCAAATACAAGTTGGTTCTATCATTAGAACACACATGTCCTAATGCTATAATGAGATGAAAGCTATGCTGATTAGTATGATGTAACCACTCCAATTTGTACAAATAATCAACACAATGAAATGGGCATAAATGTATTTATGATCTATGTACAAAAGACTTAATAAAAAAAATAAATTGCACCTGTAGGTGCAGGGTGGAGTAGGGAGCCAGCCAGCGTCAGCCCCAAATACTGGAGGCGGCCTTGAACAAAAAAAAAAAAAAGAAAAGAAAAAATAAATAAATAAAAATATTTGGAGAGGTTGTTTGAAAGGTGGGGAAAAAAAAAAAAAGAAATGGTAGGGTTGCTCAATGGGTAAGGCACCAGCCCCATATGCCAAAGGTGGTGGGTTCAAACTCAGCCCTGGCCAAACTGCAACCAAAAAATAGCTGGGTGTTATGGTGGGCACCTGTAGTTCCAGCTACTCGGGAGGCTGAGGCAAGAGAATTGCCTAAGCCCAGGAGTTGGAGGTTGCTGTGAGCTATGTAATGCCAGGGCACTCTACCAAGGGCAAAAAAGTGAGACTCTGTCTCTACAAAAAAGGAAAAAAAAATGGAATGGGAGACAAATGCAGAAAAAGAAAACAGAAAAAGAAAGTAGAAACCAAGTTCAATATAAGGTAATGAAAATGTATGCAAATCATGAATGACCATAATAAATGAAAACTGTTCATTGAAAAGTTAAAAGCTCAACTGGATTTTTTAAAATTTCAACTTTATATTAGTTACAAATTATACATCTAATGCCAAAATACACAGAAAGACATAAAAACTAGATCTAGAATCTAAAAGAATCTAACAGAACCAGGATTCAACAGCAGGGAAGAGACCACACAAGTATGTTTGTTTTATAAGTTACAAAGGTGATTATTAAGTGGTAGAGAGGTTACTACTCAAAAATATACAGCATATATTCCTATTTCTATCTATATACAAATACCTACTTATGCACAATATATTTTTAAAAGCCAGGGCTTCTATAATAGTTGAATAGATAATACACACCACATACTCTTAAAGGCCTACAAACAGAATAATCTAATGAAAAGTAACTGGTCTAATCAATGAAATTCAAAGTAAAGTAGCAATGAAACAGTTCATATCTACAGATTTAGTAGATTGACAATACAAAGCCCATTCACATAAAGTTTGTGAACATATGAATGAACAGCACTGCAACTAATTTTGAGTGTAACTTGATATATTCCCTTTTTGAAATAATTTGAATAAAAGTAATCTTTCAGTTTCATTTCAAGTCTATAATCCAGAAATTCTTGCTTCAGAAGACATATTAAACAATGTCTTCATGCTTTTAGGAACAAACACTAGAAGCAACCCAACAGAAGAAAAAAATGACAATATAATCTCAGAATGAAATTTTATATAATAGCAAAAACCAGATGAATTAAAACTGTAAGCAATAGTATAGATGAATTTTCAAAATCTAACACAGACTGAGAAAAGCAAGTCAGAAGCACATACAACACATTATTTATGAAGCTCAAGAGTTAATGAAGAAGACATCAGCTTTTAGGTTCAAAAATTGGTTTGTAGGTATAATTTAATACTATACCACACAAGAAATTTTTTTGTGATTTCAAAATTTATTTTATTAATTTCAAAGAAAAAAGAAAGAAAAAATAGAAGTACACCAAAATGTTACCAATTGATGACATTATAGGTGATTTCTCTCCCATTTCCTCATTTATTATTTTTTATCTTCCTTAATTAGTATGTAACACTTATATATTAAGAAAACTAAGGAAAATATCTGTAAGAAAGACTTAATTGCTATTATATATCACTTAATGTAATTTTGAGAAAATATGTAATTAGGTAATTTTACCATTTTGTGAACATGACGGAGTTCTTATACAAATGTAGATGGTACAGCTTACTGAATACCCAAGCTCTTATAATATAGCCTATTATATGTCACTGTACTAATTATAGGCAAGTGCAACACAATGTTAAGTATTTGTCTATCTAAAAGTATCTAAAATAGAAAAAGATATTGTAACAATATAGCATTATGACCTTATGGGACCACTGCTGTGTATCTGAGCTGCTACTGAACCAAAATGTCATTATGTGGTACGTGACTATAAATAATAGCACTTAGACAGACATTGACTATCTCGATCAGCAAATAGTATACATACATAAAAACTGAGTGAAGCCTTCCAGTCACCTCTGTTAGCTAACTACCTTCTCAAACCACTACCTTTGTTTTCTAGATCAACCCTCTCATGAAACCAATGTATAAAAAAGCCAAATAGTAACTCTTTTGGTTCTGGCCAAAATGATTAACAACAGTTGTAACAGAAAAAATTCCTCAATGTTCAAATAATATGTAGGGATGGTTGCTTTTTACCCAAATAAAGTTACTTCAGCCATTCTATTCTTTTGCTTTTCACTCAGGGAAAATTTTCTAATGTGATCAGACTATGGAACATCTATGTGGGTTTCTTTGACTAATAAAAAGAAATCATTTTGTATTCAAGGATGGAAATTTTCTATATTATATTCTATGTGTTCTATGTGAATACAAACAGGTAAATTAATAATGGTACTTCTTGAGGCCCATCTGGTTTTTTCAAATAATAAATATAAATAAACTGCTCACAGTGCTTGTTTTTCTACCTTTCTACGACATAAAAGGTAGTTAACTTCCAATATTTACATTTAGCAAAAAATAGAACACTGTATTTCCTCAAGATATTATACTGTTCCTTGTAACTATCCCCATCAGAAATTTAGGGAGAAAAAGTGGTCGTTAAGATGACTGTCCAAATCGCAAATCGCATTGCCATGCCTTGAAGTGAAAAGAATAGTTTGTGGGAGAACTCACAAGAACAGGTAACTTTATAAGCCAAAATGACCTTCCTTACTTATACTGTTAAACAGAAATTACCAATTTACCTTCTCCTCAGGGGACAGATTCCATTTGCCATTGCTCACAGGAAAGCCACTGCCAAACTCCTTGGAATGAATATCAGCTCCATACTCAACTGTCACATCCTCCTCAATACTGCTGACCAGCCTCCAGAATTCCTTTTCCACAAGTTCTGTAGGTACCATCTGTGAAAGAAGGAAAGATTATCACAGCCCACTATACTTAGTACTTCAGACTCATGTCTCCACGAGAACTAAGAACAGACCCCCAAATGCCTATGATTCTAACCCTCTGTCACATACATGTACAGGCATGTTGAAGTAGTCAGCCTTGAAGGAATCAGCCATCTCACCAAAACTCTGCAATGTATACTCCTGGGTAGCCTGCTCAAAGCCAAAAGCTTCAGGGGGCCGCTTGCATTCCTGAAATAAATATATACAGACATAAGTGTATGTACACATACATACATATACACACACATATATATAGGTATGAATGTATACATATGTATGGTTGCAAAGAAGCAGTTAAAAAACCCAAAGGAAGACCCAAGGGAAGAGAAATTTTTCACATGGTACTCAGTAACTTATGCTGTAACTCCATCTTTTCTTATGTTTCCAGGTATGATAGTTCTTTAATATACAGAAATGCTGAGAATGCCCAGGTTATAAACAAAATAGGTTCTGTAGGTTTGTTCTTAAGTTCAAGTTTTATGTAAGTTAAATAGGCACATTTACCTGTTTCCTGTAATAGCATCCATTCTTAAGTGTTAGTTGTACATTAGTCAGACATTTTAAACTCAGGATTGCCTAAATATTAAACACGTATCATAGGGAGGATATGGGAGGAAGAAGGATATTTGGGGGGACTTTACCTAATATGCATAGTGCAATGGTACATTTCAAAACTATTAAGAAATGAGTATAATTGTGATGGATGTGTTAGTTCAATGTAAGCATTTCACATTGTGTATTGAAGTAGTACCCTGAACCCCATAAATGCATCAATGTACAAAGTTATGATTTAATTAAAAAAATATATATATATATGTATATATATATCCTTATCTTTTCTTCTATTTTTCATGTCTTGCGGTCCCTTATCTCTAGTTTCCTAAAGCTTCTACCATTTACAGCTAGTCTATCTAAATACTCTTATTTATTAGCTCACAGATATCTAATCAAAGTTTTACAAAAGTGTTAACTTGGAAAAGGCAGAAATTATTATCTCCTGTAGTTCCCCTTAAATTTTGTAAGTGGGCATAGTAGAGAAAATTACCAAGTACCAAAATACAGTTAAACATTCATGATGGACAGGCCTTACCGCCAAGATACACCTTGGGCATCTCCAAAACCCTTTGGGGATTTCAGGAAGCGGTGGCAATAGACAGAAGATATGGTAATTGTCATCACAGCCATCACATAGCAGAAGCTTATCATCTTCATCCCCTCGGGAGCATATTCGGCAAAGATATGATTCAGTCTACCAAAAAAAGTAAAAATATAAGCTGTTTGTTCTATAATAGCTTATTGCAGCTCTCTAGACCCTTCATTTTGAATGCCCATCATTAATTCAATGACTATGCAATGTTTTACTCAGAAGTTCATTATCCAGCAGAAAACATGGTAAGACATCATTAAAAAATAATACAACATGTAAATAAATCAAACACGTTTATGGTGCTCTAAAAGAAATAAAGTAAACTTTTCATAAAAGGTTCAGTCGTTTAAGCCAAAATCATCAAACTACACAGACCAGCATGGACCATGTAGGGAATTTTACATAATTAAAAATTTTAGCTGGCACAGTGGCTCATGCCTGTACTCCCAGCACTCTGGGAGCCCAAAGCAGGTAGATCGCCTGATCATGAGTTGAAGACCAGCCTGAACAATAGCCCTAACCTTGACCTCTGTCTCTAGGAATAGCTGGTTGTTGTGGCAGGCCCGTTGTCCCAGCTACTGGGGAGGGTGAGGCAAGAGAACTGCTTGAGTCCAAGAGTCTGACATTGCTGTGAGTTATGACTCCATGGCACTCTACCAGGGGTAATGAAGTGACACTTTTATTATATAAATAATAAAAATTTAAATGGTACAGATGGAAAGTTGAAGATAAAAGGCCAAATAACTAAATATCCAGTTACACCTATTCTTATAGTGAAAAATAATTTCATGCTAGATAATAAATTAGTCAGCCACGAAGTAATAAGTCATAAAAACAGAAAAATTAAGGAAACACTAAAGAATTTGATTCTTACATACTACTGAAAAAAATAGTATTAGTTATCAGTTAAAAAAGAATACAAGACAGATCCACATTTTGAAAAGATTACATGTGATGAGTAAGATGGGTTATAGTGAAAGATTCCTAAAGTAAAATGATCAATAAAAAGTGGATCAAGGTAATTCAGAGAGCAGGAGAAAAATATTTGCTAAATGTATGGAAGCACATATGTATTTTTAGATACTTATATACATACACACAATCTGTGCATACATGTGAATACCTCATAACTCAGAACATTTACAAATAAAGTCCAATAGAATTATAAACAAAAGCCTTCATAAAAATAAAAATATCTTAACACACAAAAAGTGCTCAATATAACGAAATCATAAACCAAGCGTATGTTAAAAAATAAAATAAATACAACTATACATATTCCAGAATGCCTAAGATGAAAACAAAAACTGTCAATTCAGTTGCAAGCATATGTAACAATTGCACTGTTAGCCAAAACTAACTGGAATGTATTATAACTTATAATCATTCTTGAAAGCAATCTAATAATTAATTCTGAAAATATTCACATCTTCAGTCACAAAAAGTTCCAGTCCTACTTAAATTGCAACAGAAAAGTCTACATATGGTACGCAAGGGCATACATTTTAATATTCACAGTGGCATTATTGGTAATAGCCTTAAACTGTTTACCAAAAATGCATGAATAAGCAATTTAAAATACATGCTAAAGCTCTACTCAAAAAATTACATTTAACAATTAACACAACTCATAGATTAAGTTTAGAAACAAAGAAACCAATACAAAAGACTATATGCTATCTAATACTAGTTTTTTTAAAGTACAAAAAGTAAAATTAGTTCATGTATTTTGTGCACATTACAGTGTAATAAAAATAAAAGAAATATAGCAGATAATAAACTAACTATAGGGAAAGAGAAAAGTCAGAATGACTCCCAGACTTCAAATATGAATGCCAAGATATATCTTATATCTGTAACTTGAAAAACAAAGGGGAAACTGGGAACGGGATGGTGGTAGTAAAGATAATTTCCTGTCATCAAGTAGAGATGATTAAGAGAAACAGGACTTTGGAGCTCAAAGTAGAAGTCTGCTTGAAGATAAAATTTCTGGAAACATCATCATCTACAAAACAGAGGGGAAAACAAAAGTTATGAAAAGAAAAGTGAAATTAACTACACAAGGAGAATGAACAAAAAAGGAAACTTTTTTTAAAATGCAGGCTCGAATGTTTAAGATTATAAAAATCTTCTAGAAAAAGAGTGAAGACACGGATATAAGTAAAACAAAGTAATAGAAAAGGAGTTACTATCAAATGAAATGTGATGACTGCACAGTCCTCAAACAGTTCACGAAAATCAAGAGCTCCTTCACATAATTTACAGTTGATTAGATTATCTCTTATAATATTAAGCTGTGATGGTTAAGATGCTTACTGTTTAGATTTGAAAAAGAGAGAACAGTTTAGTGTAAAGTTCTTACAGACAACTTAGGACACAGAATTGTGCTCTTGACTTAGGACCTTGAATAACCTTCTTCCCTTTCTTAGCCATCATTCTGTTCACATATAATGGGCTCATAAGTGAGTAGAAGAAAGGGGAAAAAAGTAAGGTGGAACGAAGTAATTTTAGGTTCAATTTAACCTTGATAATTCAAATAGAGTGTTACAAAGTCAAAGGTGAGTCCTTACAAACTGAGCACTTCTGTGATTCTTCCGCAGCTGCATGGTCATCTTGGTGCAGGACTCTACACTGTGACTCAAGTCTTCCTTGGGTAATACTGATGCCCCTTTCCCATCACTACTGGGTTCTTCTTTCATTGCAATAAAAGGGGGGCACATTACTCCTTCTTTACCTAAAGGAGTTGGAAACAACTGTGAAAACATAGTATGCTATTGTGTCAGGATTAACCAACCATTTTTCTCATGACACTTTACTACTTTACCCCTTACACTTCCTCTGTCTGCTAACCCTTACCTCTCTTCCGTAGAGTCTTATCCTTAGCCATGAGGCCCAACCCCATCATTTTGGGGCCTGGACCATATATCTGTAACTTTTTTAATTCTGGATTCTTCTCGATGTCCTCCTCTGTGGGCTCTGGCTATTGAAATAAGTTTGAAAAAAAGAAGTTAATTTTATATACATAATCCTAACACCTTCTGGCAAAATCATACTTTCGTATTTCCTATAAAGAAGACAGGCTAAAAAATCAATAAATAACCTTCAACCATTTTTTGTACATCTATTAATCATGTATTTTTACCTATGGTATGACCAGCAAATGAAGGAAGAGATTTGGAAGGTACTTAATTTTCTTAATTTTTACAAGATAAAATATTCCTGTATTTGTAAGGTTAGTGAAGCTTAAGTATGTTAAGTCTGTATTTTATGCTCAATTCAATAAAAAATACAAATAAGTCCCTTTCTGCAACTGAGTGAAACATGCTAATGTTGAGACAAATTCAAGACATCCACTGGAACTCAGATCAGCCGAAATATAACTCTTTTCTGCTGACCATGTATTCAGAGACCTGGGAAAATGAAAATCCATTATTTGCCAAAATATTCTGTATATTCTTACCTATTTATCTATACATATGTTAACATTACATAAAATGAATTTTAAGTCAGAAACTGTAAAAAATAGATAAAATCATTATTTAATAATAAAGTGGCAATTTAGAAATAGGATACAAAAATGTTAACTTGCATATGCATATATATTACTACAGCACCTAAGTATATTAAACAAGTACTTAAGATCTAAAGTGATGGGTTGACTGTTAAGATAAGACTTGCTAGGGACTTCAAAACCCCACTTTCAGAAATGGATATTACTCAAATAAAAATTAACAAGCAATATTAGATTTGAACTGCACTCTAGATTAAACGAACTTAATGCACATATAAAGGCATTCCACTTAACAGAATACATATGTACAGAATACATAATCCTCTCAAATTCACAGGAAGTCTTAACACATTTTAGATTGGTATCTTAAATTATCTTTGCCAAAAAACAATGGTATAAAACCATAATCCATATGTGTATTATATAATTTTCAGCACTTACCTCTTTTTAGTCGGCATTGTGAGATGTATTTTTTGTTTCACTTTTTTCTGAACTTTAAAATTAAACCCTATTAAAACTTACCTTACTATTTATTATTTATTGAAGTTTTCTTATAGATGTTCCTCTATATATAATTTAGATAAATATCAATGTAAATTTTCTTCTGTATATAAACACACAACTTATTTTTTGATTTTATTTTCATAGTAATTTATGCAAGCAAAAATACATACTGTATCATAACATTTATGTGTATGCAATAGATTGTTAACCCATTCCAGAAATAATTTAACCTACTCTGTTATTATCCAAAAAATGGGGCTATTTCCAACTTTTCTGGCATTATAATTAATTACAACAACATATAATACTACATAATCATATTTTTCATTTTATGTATTTTTAATGAACTGACCCTTTTAAGGTACCTCCTTGGCTGAGAGACCAGCCCTCCCAAACTTAGCTTACTCATGAAGATAGTAATAGCTTGGTGATGAGTGCACATTTAGAATATAAACCCACCAATTCTGGTGCAAACCCTCAACCACCTACTTTAACTGTTACATAAAAAATCAGTAACTCTCCTATCATAAATAAACTCAGGGCCAAGTACCAGAAAACTAAAGAAAAGTTCCTGTTCCAAACAGTGTACTATAGTTATTCAAATTAGCTAATCTAAAATATCCTGTTCTTCCCACTGGAATCCCAATTAAAAGCTGTTCCTTTTCTCCTCCTCACATGGTTCTTTCCCCTATAGCCCTGTGTGATATGCTGTACCCCTCATTTGGAGAGGAAGTGTAAGCAACATTAAACTTCTCTTTCAACGACATTGTCACCTTTATAAATAAAGAGCAGGGTACAAATTATTAGTAACTGTGTATTTACTGCATACTCATTCTGAAAGATTAATTAATAGACATTAAAAAGGCAGATAACACAGTTTAAAGTTCAGTAATTTCCTATTTTCATTTTTATTAACAGTATTAATAGTAATTTCATTGCTATTTAATTTGTATTACCAACATGTACGATGCCTGGTTCTTCATTTCCTTGATGTATTTTGACTTGTATATACAAAGATATTGGCAGTTATTTTATATCTTCAATTTATAAGTGATATTAAACATTTTTGATTCATTATACGCTAAGACTAATAAAGAAGTATGACTGCAAATAAGCCACGATAAAAATAAAAGAGATCCCAGAAATTTTCTATTTCCAGAACTCTCATTAGTTATACAGTAATTTTTAGCAAAAAAAAAAAAAATCTTTTAAGAGTTAATACTTTTTAAAGAGTTAATTACTCTTTGCATTTATGACATTTTACTATCCATGCTTAAATTACAAACACCTATCATAAATTAGAAAAGATGTGTTAGTCCTGATTCCTTTTCAGCTTTACGCAAAATTTATAATTTTTTTCTCTTAATGTCTTGAAAATACTATCCATACTTATTAGTTTCAAAGAAGCAAACATTTTTAAGAATATTTAAGACTTTTCCAGAAAAAGGACCACCAAACTCCAAGAAAAAAGATGCCTAAACATCCATTTGATATTGAAATATTGTTGTATCCTCGCCTAGTTCTACTGGCTTCCAAATTATTACATCTCATCCTTTTTTTTTTTAAAGACAAGAGTCTTACTATGTCGCCCTCAGTAGAGTGCTATGGTGTCACAGCTCACAGTAACCTCAAACTCTTGGGCTGAAGTGATCCTCTTGCCTCAGCCTCCCTGGGACTAAGGCACCTGCCACAATGCCCAGGTATTTTTTGTTGCAGTTGTCATTGTTGTTTGGGTGGGGCTGAGTTCAAACCCACCAGCCTCACAGTATGTGGCTGACACCATAACCACCGTGCTAAAGCTGCTGAGCCTACATCTCATTTTTCTTATTCAGTTTTTTTCAGCAAACTTCTTTCAACAAAGAACTAAGGCACTAATAAAGACTCTGTTGGAATTTAAATATTATGAATCAGATAAACATTTCTCACTTTATTTTTCTACATTTGAACATTAAATTTTTGCAAAATTTAATATTATTATAATTATTCATAAAACAACTAAATTTATCACTTTATTCTCATTTTTATTCAGATATTTCCTAAATAGAAACATCAAAAATGTTTTTTTTTTTTTAGCTAGTTAATAAGTTATAAAATGCTACTATTTAAATTTTTCATTTTCCATGTATTACAATCTCTGACATCAACCTATCTGAGTAACAAAGATTCCCCATTCCAGGGTCAGCCAATTCTTAGGACAACAAAGGTCTCACCTACCCAAGAGTGTGTCTTTGAGAAGTACGATATCCAATCCAGAGCCAGAGTTCCTCTATCAGACCCATGTACCCAGAAGACAATATTCTTCTGCTTTAATCACCTCAGACGAAGAATACCTTACAGCCTTCAGCCTGGTAAAATTATTCAAACTAGCCAATCCTAAACCGTTCATCCTGTCCTTCCTTGCCTCCTTGTAAAACCCCAATAAAAACTAGAACCTGGGCTCTTCCTTGTTCCTGCCACTTCTCCCTCCTAACACTGGCATTTTCCCTGTGTGTAGCACTGAATGACTATATCTCTGAGTATAAAGTGTTTCACTGGCCCTTTTCTGTCTCCTCTTGTAACCATGCCTGACTGATGATAACAACAACAAAAATACAAGTTTCAAAAACAAAATTATACCTTATGTTTTGAAAAATTACTGAAAAGATTCACAAAAATTAACTAGTAACTATGTTTTAAAAAAATTTATTTTTAAGATGTATAAAAGCCAAATAGTAAAAGCAAAAATACCATAAACCACACCCATGAATGAAATAACTTGTTAGTTTCAATTAGTTCCATCTGAAGCACCTATATATAAATTTTTAAAAAGTATTGGTTTATAGTATTGAATTTTCCCCAACAGCAAAGTCCAGATGAATCTTGGCTTTATAGTACTGAATTTTCCCCAACAACAAAGTCCAGATGAATCTTGGCAGAAAAAGAGATACTCACATCTGGCTGTAGTCTTTTTGCCCTTCGACTGTAGCTGCTGAACTTTGAAGGCTGCACAGATTGCCTAAGGGGGATGCTGTGGGGTTTATATTCCTTGTCTTTTTCCTCACTGTCAAAAGGATGTGTATTACACTGCTGGACAAAAAAAATTATATACACAACTTTAGGAATTGAGTCACATTTGTATTTGGTGATTCTTTCACTCTAAAAGTCACAAAGAAAGCTACAGTTCTTTCTAAACCGTACAAATTCGTTCCTCTGTTCTAATAAAAACAGAACATGTATCATGCAAATTCTCACCTGCCTTTCCTTACACATAAAAAGTAAAAGCATAGGGTGGCGCCTGTGGCTCAGTCAGTAGGGCGCCAGCCCCATATACAAGGTGGCGGGTTCAAGCCTGGCCCTGGCCAAACTGCAACCAAAAAATAGCCGGGCGTTGTGGCGGGCGCCTGTAGTCCCAGCTACTCTGGAGGCTGAGGCAAGAGAATCGCTTAAGCCCAGGAGTTGGAGGTTGCTGTGAGCTGTGTGAGGCCACAGCACTCTACTGAGGGCCATAAAGTGAGACTCTGTCTCTACAAAAAAAAAAAAAAAAAGTAAAAGCATGATTAAAAACATGGTCTTTGGACTATCTTTTGAACTTGGATTTTTACCTTTATTCCTTCTGTGCTTTATGCAAATATATCAGCCCTTTCTTTGCATTCTAATTTCCCAGTTGAAAAATGGATAATGAAAATGACTAAATCTCAAAGAACTACGCATATTAAATAAAATGTATTTTATATTAATACATGCACAGATACAGTTTTAAAGTTATTGAAAAGTGTTTTATAAATAATAAAACTCAAAACCTTATTTTTACTTAGAATAGCCAGCTAAATCAGTTCCCATACTTTGGGATACTCAATATTAACCTTTTTTCCCTAGCCTCTCTTAAAGTGGGAACCACTGTCAAAAACCTAAAAGCATTATCTTTTTTATACAGAATAATTTAAGATAAGAATTATTTTCCTCGGGCGGCGCCTGTGGCTCAGTCAGTAAGGCGCCGGCCCCATATACCGAGGGTGGCAGGTTCAAACCCGGCCCCGGCCAAACTGCAACCAAAAAATAGCCAGGCGTTGTGGCAGGCGCCTGTAGTCCCAGCTACTCGGGAGGCTGAGGCAAGAGAATCGCATAAGCCCAGAGTTGGGAGGTTGCTGTGAGCTGTGTGATGCCATGGCACTCTACCGAGGGCCATAAAGTGAGACTCTGTCTCTACAAAAAAAAAAAAAAAACAATTATTTTCCTCTCATTCCTAGTCTAAGATCTTACTCATGAAAAGATCTTAGCAATACAAACATACAAAGGATCCAAAGTCACTTCAATCCTTATATAGGTAGCTTAATTTCTTTAAACAAATAAGATGCAAAATATTTTCAGGGTCAAGTCCTGGAATCCTCTACTCTATTAACGAACTTAGAATCTCCAGACCTTGTCAGGAAAAAGCCTGATTTAGAAGGGGGATTATAAAAAGTAAAAAAAAAAAACAAACATCAGTCCTCAAACCAGCAGAGTCCTCACCAGACTGGCTCCAGACTGAAACATTTCATAGGGGTAAATGATACGTTCATAGTGAGATCTAAGCAAGGAGCCAATGTTTTTGCCTGGTGGGTAGTTGAGACGCTGGGCAACTCTGGCCCACCGACGATCCTTGCAGATGGCTTCGTAGCCACCTTCCTCCATCACAACCTGAAAGGATAAAACAAACTGTAAGCAGACCACAGAGGCCTAAAACAGCAAAGAAAACTTGAAATCTTAGGGCTATGCCTTCCTCCAACATTTAACCATTCATTGTGGGAGAAATGCTGCCGTTTTGTGTTCTCTCCTTTCCTGCCTGGTGACACAATGTCCTATCACAGAGGATCCCTAATGAATGGCTTTTAAACTTGTTTTTCTTTTATTTATTTATGAAATATGGGTTTGCTATCTCTCAGGGTGGAGTACAGTGGTTCAATCATAGCTCTCCATAACCTAGAATTCCTAGATTCTAGAACTGCTCCTACCCTAGCCCTGAAATAGTTAAGACTACAGATGCATACTACATCTGGATAATTTATTTTTATTTATTTTTAGAGACAAGGTCTTATGTTGTCCAAACTGGCCACAGAAGTACTCGGAAGTACTCATGTGATCCTTATTCTTCAGCCCCCTGAGTAATTAGGAATAAAGCAGTGAGCCACTACACCCAGCTCTTCCTGGTTTTCCCTTTGAAATCGAACTATACTTACCTTACTAAGGCTGTAGAGGTCTAAAATCCTCCGTTCCACATTGGGAATCTTTAGTGAGGAACCTTGAATTTCCCAGAATTTTGCAATCTGATCCAAATAGTTCAGTTTCACTCTGGTCTGAGCCTGGGGAAGAGAAGGCTCTATGAGGTTCGCTTACTCCTTAAAATGACTTTGGTCCAGTATGAAATGAATAAATAATTTTTGTTCTTTAATAACTACAGTTCTCTACTAATGTGCTATAACCTAAGCTTTATTGCCTACCTCACCAGCAGTGTTCACAAAGCTCAAATAAGCTAAATTTGTATTTTATTTTTAGAGACAGAGTATCATTTTGTTCCTTAGGCTATAAGACGGTTGCTCTATCACAGTTCACCGTAACCAAAAAATCCTGGGGTCAAATGATCCTTCTCCCTTAGCCTTTCACCTACTGAATAGGTGAACTATACGCATGAGCCACTGTGCCTGGCTAGTTCTGATCTGGTTTGATTTGTTTTTAGTTTTAAGGGGTATCTCACTGCATTACCCACACTGGTCTCAAACTCCTATCCTCAAGTGATTCTTATACCTCAAGCCTCCTATAAGCTGAGTTACAGAGGAGCCAAGATGATGCTATAGTATCAAAATCCTTCATTCCTAAATTTAAAGAATTATTCTTGGACTTAAGTGGTGGTTTGACCAAGACTACTTATTTTCATTATATTTATGTCAAAAATTTGGACATAAAATCTGTTTCTAAATTATTTCTTTTTTACCCTTAGTAATACGATACTTCTAATCACTGATAGTCCAAAAAAAATGCAAAAGAAAATGATAAATCATGAATACACTTTCCAAATTTAATATTATACTCGAAATGAAGCCTCACATAAATACTTAAAAAGCAAGCTTTACCCTGGATATCTATTTTATTCAAGAACTATGTAAAACCCTCAGACTTAGGTTGGAAATTTAAAAAATCCTATTTCTGCCATAAATCCTATTTCTTTGCAGAAAGTTCAAAACAATAAAATATATAGGTATGAGGAGAGGAAACGAGAAAACTAATAGTTGTTAACTTTAGCCCATTCTATAGCAGATACATCATTCGTCTTCAGAATGCCTTCTTCATGGTCTGGCCTTTGCAGACAGAAGACTTTCTCCAGATTAGTCTCTGAGAAATGACAAAGCTGAATTTAGTATTTAATATATTTGATTTCAAAGCCTAAATTCTTAAATACATTGTTCTAAAAAACTACAAGTTAGGTAAAAGTGGAGCTCAGAAACACTCATTTCTGTTTGCATTCTTAACCTAAAATCAAACTGTGCCTCCCTTGGCTTGGTGCTCAAATGGCTAAGGCGCCAGCCACATACATCAGACATGGCAAGTTCTAATCCAGCCTGGACCTGCCAAACAACAATGACAACTCTAACCAATAAATAGCTGGGTGTCATGGCAGGCGCCTGTAGTCCCAGCGACTTGGGAGGCTGAGGCAAGAGAAATTGCATAAGGCCAAGAGTTGGAGGTTGCTGTGATCTGTGAGGCCACAGCTCTCTACCCAGGGCGACAGCTTGAGACTCTTGTCTCAAAAACAAAAACAAAACTAACAAAAAAAAGACCAGTGCCTCCCAAACTTACCTCTAGTTCATTTAGCCTCTGGATGCGGGGAGTAAATTTGAAGTTGTCAACTTCTACTGCAAAAGGAGGTTGCCAGTCCTAGAAGGAAACAAAACTAGTAAATATGGGACTATAAAGAACGAAGATGGTATGAAGTATAATCATTAGTTTCCACTTTAGTATCACTTACTTTTAAACTTTTGGTTGCCATTTCTGTTTCTAAAGGCCTCAAGTGATTGCATCTTTATTAACCTCAAAAAATTTAAAAATATAATCAAAATTCTCCTCTTGGTATGTCTCCTCTAAAAAGATTCCAAAAAACAAAAACGAAAACCTAAACAAAATAATCCTCATATACTCAAGCCTAGATGCTGACTTAAAAAGAAAGGCACACCTGAATAAAAACTAGGCCATCCAGGATTATGAAGAAAGTCT
This sequence comes from Nycticebus coucang, assembly GCF_027406575.1. Taxonomy (NCBI): domain Eukaryota; kingdom Metazoa; phylum Chordata; class Mammalia; order Primates; family Lorisidae; genus Nycticebus; species Nycticebus coucang. The sequence goes on from NC_069805.1 coordinate 3,483,019, forward strand.
TTACTAAAATGAAGACAGACCAAACATGGATAATAAATTACTTCTTTTTCAAACCTAACTCCTGCTTCCTTTTTTTAGTCTAGAAAAGCTTCAAGTAATTAACAGAATTTTACCAATACTGAATGTAGTGTTAAGATTCAAAGATACAAAGAAAGGAAATGCTGTAGCCTGAACAGGTCAGAAAAGAACTGGAAAGGGTTGTAAGCTATGCAAAAGATTGACCTCTACTCTGGATACTATGTTAATTATTTAAGACAATGGCACACACTCATTTCTGTTTGCATTCTTAACCTAAACTCAGACTAGTTTCAAATAATAGTTTGACTATATCAAACCAAGAGACTAGGCCCTTAAGTATACTAATAAAAATTTAATTCGTGGCGTAGGAGAACATACCCTTTCATTCTTATTTATATTTTTTACATACATTCCAAGTCAAATGACACAATGAAACTATTCCAAGCTAAGTGTTTTAATAATATCACAGGTTCAATAACTTGCTCCTTCCTGTTATATGCAAGTACTTCTGAGTATACCGAATTTTTTTTCAGCTTACATATAATACCGGTAAACATTACCGTATTTGAATCAGATTTTTTTCATCTCTAAAACAGACCTTTAAAATCTTAAGGAACCTGGAGACCAGATACGAGTTTTCACACAACAGCATTTTCCAGCCGGTATATAAGACAAAAGATTAAGATCTAGACTTTGGCAAGACTGCCACCGGTTTGTAGCCCTAAATCTAAGGCCTTGCTAATAAGCAAAGGTCAAATAAGCTCAACCAAAACACTAATCATTTCGAGCTATGTTGCAGAAGCTTACCGCGGGTGGACGGATTTTGCAAATTCCAGACTTTTCTGCAATAGGCCTGATTTTTGCAATGTAGCCAAGTGGGTCTCGGAATTCCGCCCAGCTGGGCTCGAACACCGGGCACTCCGGCGGCGGGAGGAAGTCGTCAGAGGCCGACTCCATGTCCGGGCTGAATTCTACCCTGTAAAAGAGGATTCTGTATTTCGTCAATAGCTTATGGATCCTTTCTGCTAAAAACTGCGGGCTAGAAAAATAATTTTTTATAATTATTTTTCGGATTCTTGAGTTATTTTATACCTGTGTAGCTGCTTACCAATATTCATGGATCTCAGCTTTTCAACCACCATTTTGACCTTTGAGTTTTGCTGTTTCCACGCCCCGTGTCACTCCGCGGATCATTCTTCAAGCGTTATTTCCGCACCTGATAGAGTCTCTGCGCGTTAAAGTAAAGCTCAAGACGCAGGAACAAATTTTCCAAAGGAAAAGAGTCACAAATTAGTCGCTCCGCTGGTTTAAACAGTTCTCCAGTGGAACCTAAAAGCAAGATTGTAAATAGCAACGCCGGATCTTTTTTTAGATGGGACTATTGCGCACATTACGCCTGCGCATTAGAGGTTTGGCTCAAAAGGAAGTAGGTGGGTTTGCACCGGGTTTTTCTTCCAAAAGTTTCAACTTTACCGAAATAGCAGCGCAAACCCTCCTTTTTTCTGCGACTGCAGCAAGAACGACTTACATATTCATAGTAAACGTCTTGCTAACAACCTCTAAACACTTAACTGAGGTCCCAGCTCGCGATCTTGCGTTTATTGGCAAAAAATCGTAGGTTTTACAACAGGAAGCTATAGAGCTAAGTACTGCGCCTGCCATTCGCATATTTTATCAGTGAATATTGGACAAATAAAAAGAGATGTAAAGAAAGAGGGAAAAAGCGTCATAGAAATGGCTTTCCAAGCATGAACGTGATACACATCCAGCAGACCACTCCCCCCAACAACACACTTTTTTTTCTTTGAGGTAGAGTCTCACCCTATCACCCTGTCATCGTAGCTCACAGCAACTTCTCGTCTTCCCAAGTAGCTGGTACTACAGAGGCCCACCACAACGCCTGGCTATAAATTTTAAAGAGCGGGTTGCACTCTTGTTTAGGGTGGTCTCCAACTCCTGAACGCAGTTAAATCCACTTGGGCCTCGCAGCATGCTAAGATTAGAGGCGGCGTGAAAGTTTTTAATAGCCTTTGTAATGTTAAATTCTGGCTGTTTTTTTTTTTTTCTTCTTAACACAAATTTTAAAAGATGAGATGTTACACTTTGCAGCCTGTAATTTTAAATACAAAACTTCCATCTGTGTAATACTGAAATCTCCGAAGTTGGCTGTTCTAGTAGAATCAGTTTTACACCTATAAAATTTGTTTGCCCTGTCTCATGCTCTGTATTTTCGAACACTATTCAAAAGTTAGGAGGCGTCTGTTTATTCCTTTAAAGATATTTTAAAACATTAATTAAAAGGCCTCGTTTTGAAAGAAACGGGAGGAAGGAGTTGGTGATCATTGCTTTAAGGTTTGTCTGATTTGACTTGTTTCATTTTTTCACAATTCTTGGCATTTACTTTTTGGCGGGGGGTGGGGGTGGTGGAGGGCAGGGCTGGGTTTGAACCCGCCACCTCAGGCATATGGGGCCAGCGCCCTACTCCTTTGAGCCATAGGCGCTGCCTGGCATTTCCTTTTTTTTCAGAAACCTCTCCATGTTATTAATAGCTTATCAGTCTTATTAGCATGTTACAGTACATTAAATATGTTACTTGTATGTAAAAACTTACCTTTCTCAATTTTCTGCTTTCATCTCACCAAGTTCATCGAAATGTTTCCCTTGCTTCATAAAACCACATTTGCTATAGTTTAGCCCAAATTACATAGTATTGATATTTCCAATAAGCAAATCATTTCGTTATTTTCACAAAGCTAAAAAAAAAAAAATGGCTTTTTATTACCCTGCTATGGTGGCACACACCTGTCCTCTGAGGAGGTTGAGGTGAAGGAGGATCCCTTGAACTCAGAAATCTCACGATTACTACTGTACTCCAACATGGGAGACCCAGCAAAACTCTTTCTTAAAGAGAAAAAAAGAAATTTTCTCATAAAACAGATTTCTGGACATACTATTCACCACATACCATAAAATTGCCTGTTGCAAAGTATACAGTGTTTTTTTTTAGAGATAGTGTGTCCCTATTACCATTATCAAATTCCACAACATTTCATCATACAACAATAGAATAGTCATTTTCAATTATTTAGTTGCTTATTTTCACTATTGATTTGAATATGCTGAACATTATACAATATTATACAATATTTGTGTGGCTTCTTTAATATAACACTTCAAATTTTACCCATGTTGTAGCATTTATTAGAATTCCATTCCTCTTTTTTTTTTTTGCTATAGTGAGATACACACAATAAAATTTACCATATTAACCAATTTTAGGTATGCAATTCACCTTAGGTGTACAAATAATTTACTCTTCTGTATTTCATTGTTAGGGATAAGTGGTTTTGCTTAGTTATCCCTCAATAGATAGATATTTACATTGTTTTCTTCTTTCAATATAATTATAAATTATACTACCATGAAGGTTTGTATACAGGATTTTGGGTTTCGTTTGTATTTGTTTTTGTTTTTTCTTTTCTGAGACCGAGTCTCCCTTTGTCTACCTGGGTAGAAGAATCATGGTATCACAGCTCACCCTAATCTCAAGCTCTCCAGGTCAGGCAGTCTTCTTGCTTCAGCTTCCAGTGACAGCTTCCAGTAATTTTTCTATTTTTACTTGAGACAGGTCTCTCTCTTAATCACGCTGATGGAACTCCTGAATTTAGGCAATCCACCTGCTATGGTTTCCCAGAGTGCTGGAATTACAGGCATGAGCCACCACTGGTTCCCACACTTTTGTTTTTATTTCTTTTGAATATCCCTTCAAGTAGAATTGCTGGACCATAAGGGAACTCTGTTTAAACTTTGAGGAACTACCAGGTGTTCTCCAAAATATCTGCATCATTTTAATTCCCATCAAGACAGGAACACAGTTTCTGTTTCTCCACATCTTCGCCAATACTCCCTAATGTACAGATTATAGCCATCAAAGTATGTATGGACTATTTAATTGTGGTTTGTATTTGCATATCCTGAATTCCTGATTATACAATGATATTGAGCTTCTTTTTCATGTTGTTTGGCTTGTTTTCATGCTTTGAGACCTTTGTTGGTGAAATGTTTATTCAAATTCTTGCCCATTTTGTGTATTGCATTTTTCTTTTTCTTTACTTTTCTTTATTAAGTGTTCTTACGTAATTCTCTTACCAGATACATGATTTGAAAAAAATGTACTACTTTCGTCAACTTTGTATGTCTTTTCTTAATGGTGTGAACTTTTTTTTAATTTGCTGATTACTCAGGTTTGTTGTTTTTTAATCACTTGTATTTCCAGTGTTGTGTCTAAAAAGGGTTTGCCTTACCCCTAGTCAAAAGATTTACCTCTATATTCTTTTCTGGAGTTTTATAAATTTAGTTTTTACTTGAAAGTATCTGATACATATTGAACAAACTTTTGTATACACTGTGAAATAATGGTCCAACTCTATACTTTTGTGTGCATCTCTCTAGTTCTCCCAGAATCTGATGGAGACTATTATTTCTCCATTAACTATTCTTGTTACACTTGTTGAAAATTAATTGGTCATACAATGTGGATTAAATTCTGAACTCTCAGTTCTATTCCATTAATCTATATGTATATTCTAATACTGTTACCACAGTGGTTTAATTACTATAGCTTTAAAAAAAAAAAAGAAATTACTATAGCTTTGTAAAATGTTGTGAATTAGGAAAAGTGAGTAATTCAACTTTATTATTTCTCAAGATGGTATTGGCTATTTTGATTAGCTTGCCTGTGTCTGCT